>NW_023270316.1:45320226-45461772 GCF_011800145.1 Mirounga leonina
TTGACAGAGACACAGCGAGAGAGGGAACACAAGCAGGGGGAGTGGGAGAGGGAGAAGCAGGCTTCCCGCAGAGCAGGGAGCCCGATTCTATCCCAAGACCCTGGGACCATGACCCGAGCCAAAGGCAGATGCTTAACGACTGAGCCACCCAGGCACCCCTAAAGAATGCCCCCTTAAATGTAATGGTTGGTGGCAGGTATAATGTCTGACCTCTAGTGGCTGTAGCTTGTAGATGCATCTCAGTTGTTAGGGTTTTAAAAATAAGGGATGCCTGGGTGGCTCAGTCTGTTAGGCATCTACCTTCAGCTCAGGTCGTGATCTCAGGGTCAAACCCCACATCAGGCTCCCTGCTCAGCGGGGAAGTCTGCTCCTTCTCCCTCTGTCCCTCCCCCCATTTGTGCTCGCTCGCTCGCACGCTCTCTCTCTCAAATAAAACCTTTAAAAATAAATAATAAGGCCATGGGAAAAAATCTTCTCAGATTCTAAGAATTGAGTTCAAAAAGCAAGCGTACTGTTATTATCTTCCCTGAAGTTCTACTAGTCTAATTGTTGAGGTAATGACTCAAAGAACAGAGTTCAGAACCAGTGTTGTTCATCAGTGAGTTCAGGGGCTTGAAATGTATCAGCAGCCCCCCTGCCCTGCGACCCAAGAGCCAAGTAATGTCTACGGCATTTTGAGTTGACATTCTGAGGTTCATAGCAAGCTTCCAGCGTCAACATTCAGCATTATTTGATTGGCTTGCCTGAAATACTTTTTTAAATATCGACAGACTAGCTACGTATATTTTTTATTCGATGTCTGTATAAGTAATAGGTCTTTCATAATGTGTAGATGTGTGGGTTTTATGAATATTTTCAGATGCAAATTGAACAGCCTTTCTGTACATCATGTATTCCATCAGTTGAGGACGCTGTTTGTGACCAGGGAACAGATTGGAATTAAACTCTGATGATTCTGAACCACTGAGCTAAATGGACATAGATTCTACATTTAATATGATGCCCCAAATTGAAAAAGACTAAAAACAATTTATACTGAGGTTGAATAATAAAAAAGAGCATTCTGCCATGTGATAGTAATATAGTTTCCTTTGTCTTCGACATACACCATATTGGAATATTTGATTTAATTGTTTTCTTTGTATACTTTGTATCTCAATTAACGGAGAACTTTTATCTCAATAGTTTAGCGAACCATAAATTGCTATGAATTTATGGCTCATGTGAATCTCCAATAATTTTTTTTATTTCAAATACCATGTGGTTTGTAAAATTCCATGTTTTAAGGCTTCTGTGCTAACACCTGTGGCTTTTTAAAGAGAATATATGAGAAATGGAACTACTAACAATTGCTACGTCTTGTCTTCTGTCCATTTTCCTGCCGTCAGCACCTTCTTGAGCTTACCAAGAGAACTGCACTTTAATTTCTTTCTTCTCCGTCTGCTGTATGGTACCATTCCAGTGTTTTGTATTTCGTGTTACCATAGAGACAGGAGGTGCTGCAAAGCCCTGGGAAGACGAATAGAAGCAGGTCTTTGAGGAAACAGTCCCTGCTGGCTAGAGAAGCCTGAGGGAGGAATCTATAGCAGTAAATGGCAAGAGGGAATTGTGTGGTCAGATCTGACTGTGTGTCCATAGGGTCTTAGGAAGTGCACAGCCCTGCCATGCTGCATTTAAAATGAGTTGTTTACAGAAACCAGTTTTTCAAAGATCTCAGGGCAGCCTGAGGTTTCTCAGGAAGCAAACTTAGTGTTTTATTTGCAAGAAAACAACTGAAGTGACAGCGACCTATTCCTTTTCCTGTTTCCTCATTAAAAGGGAGCAGCTTCTAAGAAAGGTCCTCTTTGCCTGACTTACTTTGCCGATCAAAAATCCCACCTTTAAAACACAGATCGATATTCTTCGACTCAGCCGAAACCATCAGAAGTCAAATTTCAGTTTGAGCACAAGAGTCTCTAAAACCAGCACCCAAATCATTGATCCAGATATGCCAGTTCTAGAAATGAGTGGTTTATATTTACCCTAAATTGTCATGTACTCCTTCCATGTTTTAGATACATAACAAAGCTTTTATGCTTTTTTCTGATTTAATGAATTGTTATACCTCCTACTATATTATTTTAACTCATAACTGTTAATATCTTTGATTTAGACAAAGCTGCTAAAAGACTTTAAAATAATATAGATTTTTTTTTGTCTTCCCTTCCCCAAACAGGTAAGTATGCAGTAAGCCTTTAAAAGAAAAGGGGAAGAGAAAAATTAAAAACTTAAGGAAAACATGTGAAACAGATTTTTTTAAAGAACAAATATTATTTTGTGAAAAACCAGTTTCTTCCTTTTTGTTTGGGGGGGGTGGGATAAGATCCATACTAGGAGTGTTTGCTGGATTTTGTTACATATCTAGTATCTAAGCAGGGAAAGAATTCAGAGAAATTAAAAAAAAAAAAACGAGCGTGTCTTCCCAGGTTACTGGTCCAAGGGCATAGTATGCAAAGTTGTACAGTGAGGTGTAAATCTAAATGCAGAGAGTTGGAGTGAAGACTCGGAGGCCATCATTTTCCTCCAACTGACAGTAGGAGGCAGTGGTGTACCAGCCTGAGCGGCTTTCTTGAAGGTACTGCCTGTGACTCATGCCAAATTTCTTTTTTTACTCATTTTCTAGAAAGACATGAAACCAAAATCTTAGAGGTAGTGTCAGATTTCATAACGAAACTTCATACCATCAATCCGGTACAAGATAATGCTGCTGGGCTATGAATAGAACTATCAAAAAAGGCAAGTCTATCAGTTTCTGAGTGGCAACTCTGGGCACCTGGGCCCTGTTCCCAGCCCTGTTCCCGGCTCTGTTCCAATTTGAATAAAAATAAAAAGAATGGCAAGAAATAAAGGGCAGTCTCCTTTTGGAAAGGAAAGTCACATTTAATAAGTTAGATCCTTCTAATTTTCACTGACTTACTAAAATGTATACAGGACCGTGAGGTAAGAGGGTCCCTGGAGTGGTGGTACCCTGGCCTCCCTATGCTTGGGTAGCTGGATAAACACCTGTCAGAACGCGGCCGGTAGTAACAGGAGGCACTGTTATCGGCATGCAGCTGTCACGATTGTGTTTACGTCCTTAGCCATTGTCTCTTCTACCTTTCACGGCAGCTACATAAATCCAGATTACCGAGCAATGCGTAACTGTTCCTTCTTTATATAAAATTTATATAAAATTTAACCACAATGAAGTGTTAAATTTTGGAACGTTGCCTTCTTCCACTCGTTTTTCATGTAGCTACAAAATGACGTTGGAAAAGCAGTTTCTTTAATAACAGATTTCATTAATAGGTTATCTTTTATTCATCATCCTAATCTCAATAGGTTATATATTTTGTGATTTTTTTTTTTTTTGCCAGCCTTAGGAACGTATTTATATCTGAAATTTATTTCCCCATGTAATTCAAACGGCACTGTTTATTTGATAACTAACTGCGATTAGTGTACAGTCTGTGACCACAGAACAAAGCCATATTTGCTAGTCTATACAAAGGTGGAACGAGCTTATGATCTTGATCTTGTAACCTTTGCTCTAGCCAAGTGAACTGCACATCCTCATACAGTGATTTATAAATAAGGTGTAGAAGTATTTTTAGTAAATATGGAGAAATGAACAATGTTAATTTCCATTAGGATATGGATTATTCCAATTTGAACTTTAAGTTTTAACTAAAGTTTAAAAAACTTTGTTATAATTCCTAAACCATTTTTATTAATAATTATTAGCTTTCTGATAGTAGAATACCCAACTTGAGATATAGTCACTAAAATTTTCAGTAAGGATCTGACTCAAAAATGTTACAGGTAATAGCATTGGTAGAAACCCCGGGTTCTAGACTTACTCTGTCCAGTACAGTAGCCAATGGGCTGATGTGGCTAGTCTGAATTGAGATGTGTTGTAAGTATAAAATACATATTTGATTTTGAAGACTTAGTACAAACCAACAAAAAAGGCAAGGATTTCATTAACGTACTTTAAATTTGCTTACATGCTGAAATGATAATATTTGACATTTGGTTAAGAAAATACATTATTAAAATTGATTTCAGGTGATTATTTCCCACTATTTAATGTAACCTCTAGAAAATTTTAAGTGGCATATGTAGCCCACTTTTGTGACTCTCACTATATTTCTATTGGATGGTGCTGCTCTAGACCCAATGTTAGGTCTTCAAAGGGCCAGAAAGCACAAAAGTATGTATTAAACAAAAATGGTATGTCCTCAGTCTGTTACTTTGGAAAGGACTAATATAAAACATTAAGTGAAACAGGATAATTATGCCATGCTTAGGTTCAGTCAAGAAATTATGTATTAAGCGCTCATAAGGCAGGCACTGGGCTAAGTACTTGGGATAAACCAGTGACTAGAACAAAGATCCCTGCCTTCATGGAGCTTACATCAGAGCAAGTTAGGTCAGACTCACATGGATATGAGTTTGTTTTTCTTACTCTTTGAACATATTATTATCTTTTAGATGTGGCTAATATGTATTTTAATAACACGTTGGGGAGAAGGGAACATTTCTATGTGTATGATCATACATTGAATTATTTGAGTTTAAAATGGTCTTCAACACAAATGTGTCTCAGGATGGAAATCTCCAAAGAATAAAAACAGATTGTTTAAACAGACTTTTATTAGGCACATACAGAAAACCAACCTCAATTATTAAGTCCACGTTGAAATGTTTTAGAGTTTGGATTCAAAATGATTCTATGGAACATAGAATTCTGTTATTTTATGGTATTGGATATGGTAGTTGGGTTTGTTTTTTGTTTCCCCCCAGAATTTTGAACTACTAAATGAATATGATTTTGTATTTTCATAATTTCAATGACAGGATCCTAAATGTTTGAGCGACTCAGCACCTAGCATGGTGGCTAAACCCTCATTGAATTAACTAATAAATTGACATAACTTCGCCTCATGATCTCTGGAAGAACAGTTGAAGAAATTGTGGCTGTTAGGCTTGGCAAAGAGGTTGGGGAATAGGATTACTGTCTCTAAATAGCAGAAGGGCCAGTGGGTGGAAGAGGAATCGGACACCATTACTACATCCCTAGTGGAAAAAACCAGTAGGCCATTTTTTTCCTCAGACACCAGCTGAAAGATTTCAGGGAAATAAGCACTAGATAAATGTAAGGTAAAACATTTAATTATTAGACCTGTCCAAAGGAAGAATATATTGTCTTGTGAGGATTTGAGTAGAGGTCTTCAAACTTAGACAAGACAACCGCTCGACAGGATGCTGAATAAATTGAATTCAAGCATTGGATAGATGGTTCTACCAAGTAACTCAGGGTCTTTCCAATCCTGAGATTATATGACTCTGTGAATCAAAATGAAATGGAGTCAAAATAGTATAAGTTACTTGTTCGGAAGGAACATCTGCCCATTGGAAATATCTAAAAGTGTTGTATTAGGAAAAATAAGTAAAGGAAAATACTTGAAAACACACTATAAGATACTGCTTAGAAATGGCTTCAGGAAAATGTTTAGGTCCCATAGTATTTATTTAGCTGGTTGTTTTCCAAGATAGCCTCCAAGTCCTTAGCACTGGAAATCAGCCTTTCCTCAACCCCCCCATCTCAGTGAAGTGCTCTTTATTTCATGATGTGTATTTTCCATGGTTTGATCATGTGCCCCAGAGCCGTAGGGGTAAGATTGGGACGATCTTGCCAAAGGTAAACAGCAAAGTCTCTGTGGACTTAACAGTTTATGGACTTCTCAAAACCTCCATTTCCTCATTTATAAAACCAGGTTGTTAATACCTATCTTTTAGAGTTGTTGCAAAAATTTTTAAATAACACGTAAAGGGGTTTATCAGAAATATAGTATGTATTCAATAACTATAATATCAAACCCTATGCCTGTGTTATTTCTCCACCTCTTCCTCATGAGACACCACGTTATGTACTGTCTGGTATTCTCTGACAGGTGAATGCATACTTGAGAAATATTTACCTGATAGCTGCTAATAAGCCTCACCCTGTGGCCACAAGTCCATAGTAGCTTGGACTGCAGTCAGGAACAGATAGCCTGACTGGCAAACAGATGCTATGGTTGGTTTTTGTATGTTAGTATGAAGAGGAAGCTGCTTTGGACGTGAGTTTGGTTTGAAAATGTGTTGTTTGAAGTAATGGTAGGGCATTTAAGGCAGAAATGCTTCAGGAACCCAAGATAAACACAGGGTGTGGAGGCTCTGCCGTTAGGGCTGCAGATACATATGGGGAGTCTTCTTATTAGCAGAAATGGTTGGAGCTGTGAGATCTTGGTGAAGACAATGTAGAATGGACAGGAAAGTGGGCCGAGCATCTAACCATGAGAAATGGCCACATGGGGAAGACATAGCATTGTGTTTGAGAGGAGCTGGGAAGGTGGAAGAAGTTACCAAAGAAGATTAAAAATAATCACCAAAATGTGGGAGAATAAGCATGGTAAAGGGCATTACCATGGGAGAACATGCGCACGAGCAGTCTGAAGACTTGAGTTTTGTCTCTGGCTCTGCCTGAAAGTTATGTCTGCTTCTTCACCTTTATGTAAAACAAGGTAAATATATCACCTCTTTCACAGAGGTGGTTACAAGACTCAAATGAGTGCAGTATGGGGAAAGTGTGTGAGAACTACAGAATAGCCATATATCAAGGTAACACAATGATATTGATATTATCAATTATAAAATATTAAAAGTTATGAATAACATTCAGTTATGACTTATGACATCAACTTCCCAGAGTTAGGCCAAACTTTACAGGGCACAGTCCTCTGAAAAACAGCCCTCACTTCAGACACCAGCTGCAAGTTTGGGGGTCCCCAGGCCGCGCTCACTTCTGACCAGCTGGCTGTAAATTCAGGGGTTTTCACTACACCCTCTGGCTCAATAATTCACGACAATGAGTCCTAGAATTCAGGAGCTTACTATTACAGCTTTATTATAGTACAAGGACACAAGTTGGAACCAGCCAAAGAAAGACCACACACAGAGGGGGTCTGGGAGGGTCCCAAACATGAAACTTCTGTTGTCCCCAGGCGTATATTATCTCTCCCCAGCACATCAGTGTGTGACGATCTACATCATATTGCCAACCAGAAAAACTCAGCATCAGTGTCTAGACTTTGTATTGAGGCTTCATTACTTAGGTATGATTGACTGAATCATTGGCCACATGATTGAACTCAGTCTCTACCCTCCTCCCCTCCTTGAAGATCAGGCTTATATCACTTGACTCAAAACCCCAACATTCTAATCACATGATTGGTCTTTTTGATGTAGCCACTCCCCCATTCTGAATCACAATTACCATAAACTATTTAGGGACCTACCATGAATAACAGAGACTCTCCTATCACTTTAGAAATGCCAGGGGTTTAGAGGCCACCTCCCAGGAACCTGGATAAAGGCAAACCAAAAAAAAATTTTTTTTTTAAGATTTATTTATTTGAGAGGGAGAGAGCAAGCGGGAAGGGGCAGAGGGAGAGAGAGAATCCTGAAGTAGACTCCCCACTGAGCACAGAGCCCGACACAGGGCTTGATCCCAGGACCCCGATATCATGACCTGAGCTAAAATCAAGAGTCAGCTGCCTAACCAACTAAGCCACTCAGATGCCCCCAAATTCGCTATTATATGTATTCTAATGTTGCAAATTCCATTGAGTTTAGGAATTTTGAGGCTCTTAGGTTTCAATAGAGAGATATAGATAAAAACCAAATTAAAATTTGCTAAGAATTGAATAAAGATGTAGGAAAAATGGAAGCAACTATAGAGAGGGACATTCAATTCAAGTAATATATTACAAACAGATTACATGTCAGAAATAAGGAATTGAATGGAAGGGTTTACATTACTATTCACTATAGAAAAAAAAGAATCTGGACTTAACCTCGATGCCCTGTAGTCAGGATCCTGCAGCATCTTGAGTTCCATCCAACCTTATGAGCAATTAGCAAGGCCCAGGACAGGGAATTGTAAAATAGAAGTGCTGTCTTGAATTTTTATTTAAAGGGCAATGATATGAAACAAGATTGAACAGAAGTATATATATGATGGGTTTCTGAAAAGCAAGGAAAAAAAGTTCTAGTTAAATTATGTTAAACAGTTGCACTAAGTAAATTTGAAGATGAAACTGGCTTTATTCAGCATCCCATGTAGCACATAGAAAGGAGCTTCAATGAGCTGTACAAAATGGAAGACTTACAGGAAGAAAAGGAGAGAGACAAGGAAGCCGTGAACTGTTTCAGGCAAAGTCACCTTCCTTTGAAAGGGGATGAAAGGGGTCTATTGGGCAGACTACCTCACTAGTGCTGACCAGGTAATTCCACATTAAGTGGTTAAAGGTTACATTCCTGGGTGAGGCTGAAACTGCTCTTAGGTTATTAGGATTAAGTTTTGGTTTGCTGACGTGGGACTCAGCACAAGTGACTCCATTTTGGGCCTGTTGTTTCCTTTTTTAACAGTTCCTCCCTTTTGATTAGACTTTCAACTTAACTGAGAGATGTTGATGAGGAGAACAAAGGCAAGAGAAATGTAGATAAAATTACATTTCCTTACAACTTGTAACCCATTGATAAATACCTGACACATGCAAAGTGTGACATTCCTCAAGGGACTCACAGCAGCCTTAATGTTAATGCTTTTCTAGAGACTAAAAGCAACTTTATCTTAACAATAGCCATTCAGGATCCTATAAGTGTTCTTTAACATACAGAAATCTGGAAATCCCTTTAGAGACTTCTGTTATCTCTATCTCCGCCCCCCAAATTTAAAAATATATAATCAGTTGCTCCCCACAATCACAAGTGCAACTCTTTCTGCCCATGGGTCCTGTCCCCCGATATAATAAAAGTATCCTTTTGCACCATAAAACATCTCAAAAATTCTTTCTTGACCCCTGTGCTCGATGGCTCTGCATCAATGCAACCAGAATTTAAGGCATTAGTACCACTCTCTGCTAACTCTCTGTAGTTCTTACGGCTTTTGTTGATCCTCTCTGTGGTATTCACAGGCCATGATGTCTTGCTTAATCTCTGATAGTCACAGGCCACAACTTAAGATTCACAATTTTTAAGTTGGTCATTATCTTTGTTCCTTTTCTGACATTCCAGCCTTAGGTGGATCATTCGCTTGGTGGTTAGGAGCTGGGAACATACATTTAAAGCTTTTGAGAATAGAGCACTCCAGGGAGATTACAATAATTATTGTAAGTAGGATAATTCCCAATGTCTGGAGTGTACTTGGGAGCCATGGTCCCCGACCCAAACCAGTCAAAATCAAATGAGTCAAAGAGTCCATTGAGGGAGTCAGCATTTTAAGCCACATGGCTTGCTCAGTGATCTTATGTAACTGAGTTTCAACTTCCCCAGAAATATTAATCAAGATGCAGCAGGTGGTGGCCATAGCATAGATACCTCCTTCTTTGAAGATAATCAAGAGCTATCCCATAATCAAGATCAACTTTAACCAGAGAGTCTTGGACTTTATTGCTTTAGCAGCACATTCTGCACTACTTATCAAGAAATTAAGAAGTTCCAGATCATAGCCTCATTTGAATTCACTCCTAACCAGGGAAGTAGGGAACCTGTCCAAGCAAGCAAATTCTGAGTCATGAACTCCTCCTGGTAGATCTTTTCTAACTTGACATTGTAAATTCAGGGAAGTTGAGCAATGAGGTGTCTTACTCTGTTTATGAACAGTTAGGAAATGTAACCTCAGAGGCATTGCCGAGTATGTGTCAGCCACCTAGCCATTCCTAGGCCCAGAAGAATGAGGACCACAACAGTCAAATATAAATTCTGTTAGGGCACAAACCATTTCTGCTAAGGTGGCACTGTTAATGTATTTTAGTATCATAGACAGATTGGAGTTTTTGAGGACAAATCCAGCTGTCTGAAAAGTTACTCCTCCTTAGCAATGGCCAGGGAGATGTGGGCGATAGAGTTAACTTTCAAGGCCATTGCCAGGGTAAAGGAAAGAAAGAAAAGAAGACAGTGTTTTCTGTTAAAGTAAGAAGTATTGATCTGGCATCTTTGGTGGAAGCAGTCGACCTCGATGTGAGCTACTGCTCTTCCTCATCAGTTTGATTTAGAGGTCTCCAGCATCTGCACAGGACTACATGTCATGTGGAGCCTGCCTTGGCTGTGAGATAGGTATCTGAAGTTCAAGTCCCTGAAGTTTGGCTGCCATCTAGGTTGTGAGGGGGATCTAGTATAATCCTTTCTAAGGAGATTCAAGGATAGTCTTTGTTCTTAATTATTCCACGTCAGAAGGGTGAGAGAAAATTGGAAACCTTAGTCATAGCCAGATATTTGAGGAAACTAGAATTCAGGATCTAGTCTAGTTTATAGGTATAGAACAAAACCTCAAAGACAATAGGATTAGAGTTGAATATCTACAAAGGTACAAACATAATTTTTCTCTCTACAATTACCCCCATTTTTTTAAGCAAAGATAATCACAGTAAAACTGACTTGTTTGCATTAGACTTGGCCTGATTATTTACATAAGTGGAGCAAGAGTAGTGATCAGCCATATAAGCTTTTTTTTTTTTCTTTAAGACTGCTTTGATGGAACTTTTCATAATGAATCTCAGATTGACCTCTGAAAAGCTATTAGATTTTACCTATAAAATCTATACTTTGAATTCCTCTCTTCTCAAGTTCCCTGAAAATATCCTAAGGTTCCTGGGCATGCCAGGCAGTGACCATCCTTATTCACCTGGTAAGGCTGCTGGGAACCCTCAAGGCAAGATACCAGGTTTGTCTTTCGAGTTATTTCCTCAAAGCTTTCTGGTCATATCTCAGTCTATACGCATTTCTCTTAAATATGGTGTTCCAGTCAAAGCCTTGGAGGTATAGCCAGTGTTTCCAGTTGTGTCCTGTTATGAGGAGAACAGATTCTTAATGAATTTATGCAAATAACCAGTTACATTGCCATGTGAAAAATATTCAAGAGTTTTCAAATTCTGGATGAATCCGAGAAAAAGTAAATGTTCAATCTTCATTTAGAAAGGTATACTTTAGGCGTGTCTAGGTGGCGCAGTCGATTAAGTGTCTGACTCTTGATTTTGGCTCAGGTCCTGATCTCAGGGTCCTGAGATTGAGCCTCAAGTTGGGCTTGCGCTCAGCACAGAGTGGGCTTGAGAGATTCTCTCTCTCCCTCCTCCTCTGCCCCTACCCCCTGTCCGTGTGCTCGCCCACTCACGCGAGCACGCGCACTCTCTTTCTCTCTCAAATAAATAAAATCTTTTTAAAAAGGTATACTTTAATAAATTGCTGTAAGTCACAGGTCACTTAAGAAAAGATTTCCTTAAATTTGAGAAAGCAAAACATTAAAGAACCAGTTTCAAACAAAATATCATAAAAAAATTATAATCATCTTCCTTAGTTCATTCAGCCCTGTGTATTAATTACTTGTTCTCCTTGACTCTGGTTTTTCTATTAGTTCTGGAAATTCTTACCCAGCTCAGTTTTTACAATCTTAAGGGTATCAGAAACCTGTACTTGTCAAAATGCTTTATATGAATCTCCTTGAAGACGATGCACTTTTGCAGGAACACTTTTGCAAAAGCATCTGAGTAAAATAATAACTCTCTGCAAATGACAAAATACTTTAAAAATTCCCATTGTTAAAAATGTGATGAGAGTTGATTATAATGAAATTGACAAGGAAATGTGGTTATTTCTGTGACACACATTTTATTTTATTTTTTTTAATGATTTTTTTTTTAAAGATTTTATTTATTTGAGAGAGAGAGAATGAGAGAGAGCACATGAGAGGGGGGAGGGTCAGAGGGAGAAGCAGACTCCCCGCCGAGCAGGGAGCCCGATGCGGGACTCGATCCAGGGACTCCAGGATCATGACCTGAGTCGAAGGCAGTCGCTTAACCAACTGAGCCACCCAGGCGCCCTGTGACACACATTTTAAAATGATAAGTGGAATTATGCTAGTATTGTAGCAGGACATAGGAACTTAGAAGACTTAAGGAATTTAGAAGACTCAGTTTTTCTTAAGTAATCAAAGACCCAAAGATAAAGTTTAACATGAAGCACAGTGAATTTTTTTCTTAAGATACAAAGTCTTTGCTTCCAATGCAGATTACTTAAAAGGTAAAGAAACTTTCACAATCTGTTACCAAAAGCAGACCCAAAGTCCAGAAAAACTTTGTCCTTTTAACAGAGAGAAAGCCAATTGTAATTTTGTACCAGTGTACTTTTGATATTAAAACTCATCTTTTCTATTTATTAACTTATTCAAATCTTAGCCATCTTGACTACCATAAAATTCCTTCCCCAAGATTCAAATCTTCTTCAGTTTTGTCCAACTTTTTTTTACCCTTTCCCATTCTGAAATAACCAGTCTCACTTTAGGACAAAATTACTTTTTCCTTAACAAAAACACATTTCCATTTTTCAGATCTTCTTTTACTGAAAACACACATCCTACTTTTCTTACATGTGGAGATGCTTCCTTTATTATTTCTAGCAGCTTTAATTACATGTATTGGTATTTTTAACACTAAAAACTGTAAATTTTAGTGAAAATAAAGAAGTAAGCAATTGTGAACTGTCTTTTACATGAGCATTCTGTGGCTTGACAAATTAAAATAATTTTTTTAATTTGTGGAAACATATGCTTGCTTCAGTGTGGCACAAAACATGTTTACTAATATACCCAAATATCTTTAGTTCCTCTGTAAAAGGAAGCCAAAATTGGGTAAACCTACATTCAGTAATTGTTTCAGTATTTAATCTTTGGAAATAATGTCGATATTTAATGCCTATCCATCATTTAAATTAACTTAGCAAAACTTTAAGGTTTCAGGCTACCAAAAAGATTTGGGGACACTTTTTAAAAAGTTGACTTAAAACCTTTTTTACCCCTCTTACATCTATTTAATTCACTGTTCTCAATAATTATGTTTAAATTACCCACAAAAATTTCATGAGATAAACTCAACTATCATCTCTTGCTCTTTCTTGCTGACAAATTTTGTAACAGAGATAACGTGACCCAATTTGACTAATAAACTCAGGTAGAATAAAGTTATACGTCTACATTAATTTTAATGTTTATAATTCTGAAGACATCTATTTTAATCAATCCAACAAATTTCAACTAGCCTCTATTTACCAGAAATTATCTCAGATCACATGAACTTAAGAAGCATTTGGGTTAGGGTGCCTGGGTAGTTCAGTTGGTTAAACATCTGTGTTCTGCTCAGGTCATGATCCCAGGGTCCTGGGATCAGGTCCCACATTGGGCTCCCTGCTCAGCGGGGAGTCTGTTTCTCCCTCTCTCTCTGCCCCTCCCCTGGCTTGTGCTCTCTCTTGCTCACTCTCTCTCTCTAATAAATAAATAAATAATATTAAATTTTTAAAAAAGCATTTGGGTTAGTTTCTATTGGTTAGTTTCTATTATATTTCTGAGGGTTTTAGGAGTCCTTAATGCATATGAGTGCTTAATTCTCTTCAAGCCAATTACAGAGCTCTTTTACAGATTACTTTTAGTAACACTATCCAGAGGTAGAAAATACCACATCTCTACAGCATATATATAGAGAAACAAACATAAAGACAGACACAGAGACCATGTACCTTCCATTTATAATCATTAGTTACAAAAGATGTTGAATCCAAATTACGTTTCTGGCAGATAGAATAATTTGTGGTCACCTGGATGATGGCAAAATGCCTTTTAGATGGCAAAAGCCTTTTAATGATATTTGTGGGAAAGGTACAAGGTTTTTCATTTGCCTAAGTTTTAAAATAACCCTGTCTCCGGGCGCCTGGATGGCTCAGTTGGTTAAGCGACTGCCTTCGGCTCAGGTCATGATCCTAGAGTCCCGGGATCGAGTCCCGCATCGGGCTCCCTGCTCAGCGGGGGGTCTGCTTCTCCCTCTGACCCTCCTCCCTCTCATGCTCTCTGTCTCTCATTCTCTCTGTCTCAAATAAATAAAATCTTTAAAAAAAATAAAATAAAAAAATAACCCTGTCTCCTTTTTTTTTTCCTCCTGGTAATTTCCTCCTTGAAGTTGGTATTTTATTTTTATTGAAGGATAGTTGACATACAATCTGACATTAGTTTCAGCTGTTCAGCCGTGATTTGACAACTCTATAGGTTATGCTGTGCTCATCGTAAGTTTCCTACCATCTCTCACTATACAACACTATTCTAAAACCATTAACTATATATTCCCTATGCTGTGCCTTTTATCCCTGTGACCTTTTCCTTCCGTACCTGGAAGCCTGTTCCTTCCACTTCCCTTAACCCATTTTGCCCATCTCCCTACCCCATCCCCTCTGGCTACTGTTTGTTCTCTGTATTTATGGGTCTGTTAATGCTTTTTTTGTTTATTCATTCATTTGTTGTCTAGATTCTACATATTAGTAAAATCAAATTATATTTGTCTTTCTCTGACTCATTTCACTTAGCATAATACCCTCCAGGTCCATCTGTGTTGTTTCAGATGTCAAGATCTCTCTTTTCTTTTTTATGGCTGAGTAATATTCTATTACACATATAAACCACATCTTCTTTATTCTTCTATCAGTGGACACTTAAGTTACTTCCATATCTTGGCTATTGCATATAATGCTGCAATAAACATATAGGGATGCATAGATCTTTTTGAATTAGTATTTTTGTTTTCTTTGGCTAAAGACTCCTTAGTGAAATTACTGGATTGTATGGTATTTCTATTTTTTTATTTTTTGAAGAAACTCCATATTGTTTTCCACAGTGGCTATACCAATTTATATTCTCACCAACAGTGCACATCCTTGCCAATACTTGTTATTTCTTGTTTTTGGTATGAAGTGATATGTCAGTGTGGTTTTGACTTGCATTTCCCTGATAATTAGTGATGTTGAACATGTCTGTTGGCCATCTTTCGAAAAATGTCTATTCAGATCCTCTACCGATTTTTTAATCAGATTATTTGGGGGTTTTTGGTGTTAAGTTCTATATATTTTGGATATTAACCTCTCATTGGATATATCATTTATAAGTATCTTCACCCATTCAGTAGGTTGCCTTACCATTTTGTTGATGGTTTCCTTTGTTGTGCAAAAGCTTTTTATTTTGGTTTAGTCCCAGTAGTTTATGTTTGCTTTGTTTCCCTTGCCTGAGGAGACATATTTAGATTAATGTTGCTAAGGCTGATGTCCAAGGGATTATTGCCCATGTTTTTTCTGGGAGTGTTATGATTTCAGTTCTCACATTTTTGGTCTTTAATTTATTCTTAGTTTATTTTTGTGTATAATGTAAGAAAGTGGTCCAGTTTCATTATTTTGCATGTAGCTGTTCAGTTTTCTCAACACCATTTACTGAAGAGACTGTCTTTTCCCCACCATATATTCTTGCCTCTTTTGTCATGGATTAATTTACCATATATGCATGGGTTTATTTCTGGGCTTTCTATTCTGTTCCATTGATCTATGTGCCTATTTCTGTGCCAGTGTCATACTATCTTGTTGTAGTATATCTTGAAATCTAGGACTGTGATACCTCCAGCTTTGTTCTTCTTAAGATTGCTTTGACTATATGGGGTCTTTGGTGGAACTATACAAGTTTTACCATGATTTGCTCTAGTTCTGTGAAAAATGCTATTGGCATTTTGATAGGGATTACAATGAATATGTAGATTGCTTTAGGAAATATGGACATCTTAACCATAATTGTTCCGATCCATGAGCATGGTAGGTCTTCCCATTTGTGTCATCTTCAATTGCTTGCTTTCTTTTTTTTTTTTTTTTTTTTAAGATATATTTATTTATTTTAGAGAGAGAGTGTGTGCATGAGCAGGGACAGAGTGTGGTGGGGGAAGAGCAGACTCCTCGCTGAGCGGGGAGCCCAATGCAGGTTTCAATATCAGGACCCTGAGATCATGACCTAAGCTGAAACCAAGAGCCAGATGCTTAACTGACTGAGCCACCCAGGCACTCCATCTTCAATTTCTTTCATCAGTGTTCTATAGTATTCAGAGTATAGGTCTTTCACCTCCTTGGTTAAGTTTATTCGTATGTATTTTATTTTTGGTGCAATTTTAAGTGGAATTGTTTTCTTAATTTCTCTTTTGCTATTTTATTATTAGTGTATACAAACAATAGATTTCTGTATATTAAGTTTGTATTCTGCAATTTTACTGGATTTATCCTAATAGTTTTTGGTTGGAGTCTTTGGAGTTTTCTCTGTATAGTATCATATCATCTACAAATAGAAACAAATTTACTTTTTCCTTACCAATTTGGATCCTTTTATTTCTTTTTCTTGTCTGATTGCTGTGGCTAGGACTTTTATTTCCACCAATAAAAGTAGTGAGAGTAGACATCCTATCTTATTCCTGATCTTAGAAGAAAAGCTCTGTTTCTCACCATTGAGTATGATGTTAGCTGTGTATTTGTCATATGTTGTCTTTATTATTTTAAGGTATGTTTACTCTAAGCCCACTTTGTTGAAAGTTTATATCATGAACAGATGTTGAATGTTGTTAAAGGCTTTTTCTGCAATATTTATTCTTTTTCTAATTCCTTAGGTGCAAGGTTAGATAGTTTATTTGAGCTTTTTCTTATTTCTTGAGGTAGGCCTGTATATATTTCCCTCCTAGAACCGTTTTTGCTGTGTCTTAAAGATTTTGAAGCATTGTGTTTTCATTTTTATTGGTCTCCATGTATTTTTATTTTCTCTTTGACTTCTTCATTGACTCTTAGGTTGTTTAGTAGTATATTGTTTAGCCTGCCATTTTTGCCCAGTTATTTTTTTGTCCTTCTAATTGATTACTAGTTTCATACCATTGTGGTTGGAAAAGATGCTTAATAGGATTTCAATCTTCTTGAATTTATTGAGACTTGTTTTGTGACCTGTGATCTATCCTGGAGAATGTTCCATGTGCACTGATTTTCTCCCTGGATGATCTATCCATTGATGTAAGTGGGGTGTTAAAGTCTCCTAGTATTATTATGCCACTGTCAATCTCTCCCTTTATGTCTGTTAATATTTGCTTTATATATTTAGATGCTCCAATATTGGATGCATAGATAGTTAAGCAATTGTTATATCCTCTTGTTGGATGGATCTCTTTGTCATTATGTAAATCCTTTTTTTTTTTTTTTTTTGGTCTCATTGCAGTCTTTGTTTTAAAGTCTATTTTTTCTGATGTAAGTATTACTACCCTAGCATTTTTTCCCCCACTGCATCCATTTGCATGAAATATCTTTTTCCATCACCTCACTTTGTCTAAATATGTCTTCAGGACTGAAGTGAGTCTTTTGTAGACCGTTCATAAATGGATCTTGGTATTTTCCACTCCACCATGCTATGTATTTTTATTGGAACACTTAGACCATTTACAAGTAATTTGGTAGGTATATACTTATTGCCATTTTGTTATTTTCTGGTTGTTTTGTACTTCTCTTTTTTTCTTACTCTCTTTCCTTGTGATTGATGACTTTCTATAATATTATGCTTGGATTCCTTTTTATTTTTTGTGTCTCTATTACAGGTTTTTGGTTTGTGGTTACCGTAAGGTTCATATATAACATCCTAAGTGTATAGCAGTCTACATTAAGTTGATGGTCACTTAAGTTTGAACACATTCTATAATAATTTCATTTTTACTTCCTACCTCCATGTTTTATGTGTATGTTGTCATGTTTTACGTCTTTATTCTGCAAGTTCCTTTTACTAGTTGTTTACATATGATTGGTTTTATTGCCTTTCTCTTTGAATCTTTATGCTAGCTTTGTAAGTAACTGCTTCACTACCTTTTCTGTATATTTGCTTTTACTCATGAAATTTTTTTCCTTTCATAATTTTCTTCTAATTATGACCTTTGGTTTCATAGTTAAAGAAGTCCTTTTAACATTTTTTGTAAGGCGACTTTTGTGTTGATTACCTCCTTTAACATTTTTCTGGGAAACTCTCTTCTCCATTGTGAATGATAACTTTGCCACACAGATATTCTTGGATATAGGTTTTTTCCTTTCAGCACTTGGTATATATTATGCCACTCCCTTCTGGCCTGCAAAACTTCTGCTAAAAAATCAGCTGATAGTTTTATGGGGTTTCCTTATACATAACTAGTTACTTCTCTCTTGCTTTTTTGAAAATTCTCAATCTTTAAGCTTTGGCATTTTAATTTTGTGTTGTAGTATGGACCTCCTTGGGTTCATCTTGTTTGGAACTCTGATTCCTGAACATGGATGTCTGTTTCCTTCCCTATGCTAGGGAACTTTTCAGCTATTACTTCTTCAAATAATTTTCTGCCCCTTTTTCTCTTCACCTCCCAGAACCCCTCTGTAGTATAGCATTTATTTACTTGATCTTGTCCAAGAGATTCCTTAACCTATCCTTTTTTTAAATCATCA
Source organism: Mirounga leonina (assembly GCF_011800145.1). Classification (NCBI taxonomy): domain Eukaryota; kingdom Metazoa; phylum Chordata; class Mammalia; order Carnivora; family Phocidae; genus Mirounga; species Mirounga leonina. Next base: position 45,338,626 of record NW_023270316.1, read on the forward strand.
TTTTTGAAAATGTTTTGTTTTTGCTGTTCAGCTTGGGTGCTTTCCATTACCCTGTCATAAGGATTGCTGTTCTTCCACATCCTCCAATCCATTGTTGATTCCTTCATTTGTATTCTTTATTTCATTTATTGTATGCTCCATCTCTGGTTCTTTTTTATGAATTCCACCACTTTGTTGAAGTTTTCTCTGAATTCATTCCTCTTTTCTCAAGTCTGGTGAGCATCTTTATGATTATCCTTTGAATTTTTAATCAGGTAGATTGCTTATTTTCATTTTATTTACATTTTCTTATATCTTGTCTTGGCCTTTTGTTTGGAGCATATGCCTGTCTCCTCATTTTGCTTGACTCTCTGTGTTTATTTCTATGAATTAGGCAGAACAGCTACTTCTAAACTTGAAGAAATGATCTTGGGTGTGGTCATCTGTCTGGTAACTTTGGTCGGCTGGAGCTTGGGCTGTCATGGGCTGTGGTTCCCAGGGCCCTCTGTGCTAGGACTGCCCTGGTGGGATAACCATAACTGAAGTGCCATCTCGGGGCTCTCTCCACAGAGGGTGCCCTGGCAGGACAGCTGAAGCTGAAGTGGGTGCAAACTGGGGTGTCCCAGGGCCCTCCATGCAGCATGCACCCTGGTAGGGTGGGTAAAGTTGAGGCATGTGAGGGCCAAGGTGCGCATTCTTCCCAGGTGGCAGCTGGAGCCCAGGAGTGCACGTGATGTGGTTTTGGAATATAAGTGAGGTTCGGTGGGGTGAGGTCCAGAGCCGACAACCAAGAAAGAATTCTTGAGACGTCTTTGGTGCAAAATGGTGATTTATTAAAGCACAGGGACAGGACCCGTGGGCAGAAAGAGCTGCACTGTGGTCTTGAGGAGTGGTGATTATATACCCCAGAGTTGGGGGAAGTAAGGAAAAGGGAGATTTCAAAAGAACTGTCATATGCTAAAGAGGACTGACCTACAAGATACCAGAGGTCTTGCCATTGGCAAGTTAAGGTGGTTTACCCTTCTAGCAAGATATTAGCATTAAGATGGTTGGGAGATTCCTGGAAGGATGTCACACAGGTCCTGCCCAGGAGTGGGGGGTGGGGGGAGGTTGCAGGGTGTTGCGGCTTGTGCTTTGTCCTCAGCCAGCCTTCTCCTCCCTCATCACTCAGGCCAGGACTTCCCAAGGTGCTCTATGCTGAAGGTGCCCAGGCAAATTGCCTGGAATCAGAGAATGGGCCTAGAATGTTTCAGGATGTTTTGTACCGTGTCATCTTGGCAAGAGGGCTGAAGCTGTGGTGAGCACTGATTAGGGGTTTTCCCAGTATGTGCCATATTGGGTTGCCTTGGTGCGATGGCTGGGGCTAGTGTGGGCTGTAGGACCCAGGGTTCACTGAGGTGGTAGGCCGGCTAGGGTGCCTGAACCCTGCTCCTGTCCACACTATCAAGGTGGAGGGGAAATGAAAATTGTACTGCTTCACAGCCCATTTGTCCTAGAGAGCTCCCCTGCTGTTTGGCTAAGTTCTAGGGTTAGATCCTTTATATTCTAGTTGCTCTTTTAAACCATGCCATCTGGGGCTGGTATGGGCTAGGTGCCCAGGGCTCCCTAAGGTGGGCAGTCTGGTTAGTGAGCCTGGACCCTGCTCTCCTCTGCACTATCAAGGTGGAGGAGGAGGAACATAACCAGTGGCACTTGCCAGCCCCTCTGACCTGGAGACAGTTCCAGCAGCTCCACTGCCATGTGGCAGGGCTCTAGGGCTGGGTCCTTTATATTCTAGTTGCCATTTTAAACTGTGGTTTGTTTGTTTGTTTGTTTGTTTTCCTGTGCCCCAGAGCAGATGAACCTGCACAGGTCCCTTTGTCTCCATCCCTCTCTCTCATTCTCTATCTGGGCTGTTTGGTTGTGCAGAAGCTGTTCAGTCAGCCCTCAGTTCTTCAGGATAAATTGTTCTATGAAGAGGTGTAGATTCGGGTGTGCTCACGGAGGAGGTGAGTTCAGGGTCTTCCTACATCCACCATCTGTAGCCTTTCTTATTCCTGAAGTCGGTAGTTGAAAGAGATGACCTAGGTAAGAATTCCTGGAGGGATCAAGTAGAACATTTACATCTCAAAGGCCCAGGGAAAGAATGCAAGTTCCTCTGTGCCTGACAAAAGTGCCTGACTTTTGTTTCCTAGGGCCAAAATTTTTACAAGATTTACAAGCATTTCAAGATAAATAGAGGAGGTCTGGGGATTGGTAGAAAGAATAGGTGGGCTTTAAATTTTTTCTGGAGCTATTTCTCTGGTTTTGTAAAGATCCATAAGGTAAGGACAGTTGCTTTTAATTCCTCAAGGAGTTGGGTTGCAACTTAAATGACATCGTAGGCTGATCCACTCATAAATCCTTTTATGAAGGTGCTAGAAAGTTTTTCTTGCCTTCTGGTTCCATAGTTCCATTTTAGCTAAGGGGAGAAGGCCTTAAAAATATTCCCATCAGACTCCAATTATCAGCCTCTGACCAAAGAGCTACTTTATTCAAGTTGATGTTAAGAATTTGCACAGTACCTTTCAGTACACTTCTTTTTCCAGTGGCCTAGTTGATTACAAATGAAACATTGACCCTTGGGCCATATTCTAATGGTGGATGCCTAGAGGGTGTGATATAGGCAGGTAAGGGTTATCTCTGGTGCGTGACCTTGGATCTATTGTAGCTGTAAGGTCACTCACAAACACTTTTGTTTGTGGTTGTGTTCCAAAGACCTTACACAGTGTTCAGCTATGGATGCAAGTTCAGACATACTGGTGATCTCCCATTCTATGTTCTGCCTTTTTTCAATCCACTCAGGAGATAATGCATTAACTACTCGGGCAGTAAGAGCAGGTTGGGTGATGTTTATTGTATGGAACCTGGAATGCTGTAGGAAGATAGATATATCTTTTGTGTGTTTGAATAACAAACCAATCCCTGCAGGCAGGGAAAATCCTAGGAGTGGCTTGTAAAAGATTAGTTGCTATTTTGTGAGCTTTTATTGGCCCATGAGGGGACCATGTTGAAAATCAAGTATCTCAAAAATCATCCTGGATGTTTTGCCATTTTGCTTCCCACATCCATTCTTGGGCTTCACCAGGTCCCACCATCATTTGTAAAAGCTGATAAGGCCCCCAAAATGACTAAATTCTTCAAAACACTCTTGGGGATCGTCCCTTTAGGAAATTTCCATAATTGTGGTCCTTATTTCAATTTTTGATCAAGGAGTGATTGATACCTGAGAAGGATCACCCACAACTTTTGGTGGTTTTATTGTAAAGGTAACTGTTTAATGGTCTCTTCAGAGTTGAAAGGCAGTTCAGACAGAGTCAGAATGTGAGTACTCAGGTAACAGAAGGTAGAGGAGAACAGTAGGAGTCCTATCAGTTTTATCATCCTTTGTTTTAGGTACCTCTTGTGTCTTTAATTTTTCATGAGCCTTTTGTTACAAATTTTTTAATGGAACAATTTGGGAATCTTGAAGCCTTTCAGAAGGCACCCCATTCTGTTTAATTCAGGAACTCTTGCTTTTGAGTGCACTTTTTAAATGAACAGTCTTGGTTGCCTTTAGTAAGATTTTGCCATTTTTTAGATACTTCTACATTCTGTAACCTTAGTCCTTAGACATGAAATAAACAGGTATGCTGGAAGGTGGTACACTCAACTTTTTGGAATTTAAGGGTCTCATTTTTAAATTTTTTTTTTTTAAAGCTAAGCCTTTGGATTTCTTGGAGTCAAACTAATGCTTAAAAAAGATGTGCCTTTTGGTTTGGGGGTTCTGTGGTGTTTGCCATATACCTCACTGCACAGAAATTGAGGTTGGCCGGTGACCTAGGGTCAATCTGACCTGTCCCGTGACCAACTTATCCTAACAAGGGTTAGGTAGCAAGAACTATAACAAGCTTTTAAATGCTAGACCTTTGCCTGCCAACTTTGCAGCTGCTTCACAGATTCCTATAGCAATAGCCTTTATGTACACAAAACAAGACAGACAAACCTGTGCACCTTAATATACCAGCAATAACCAGAAGATGTTGCTGCAGCCTGGACAAGAAAAGGCCCTGTGTGGCCCACTACCAGTTCCCACCAAGGAACCTTGGACTGGGGGAAGTACTAAAGCAGCAGACCTCAACAAATGGGGACTGGGGGCTCCACGTAACTGGGGAACTGCTGTTCCCATGTGATTTGGGGACAGAATCAACGGTCAGGGGTTTCCACCAATTATACAAGAATTGTGGCCCAAACTACCAGCCGTTCCCAATGTTGAACTGACTAGAAAGCCAATTAGATTAGAAGCTCAATGCAAGAGCTGAAGTCAGAACCAAGAGGAATTTACAGCCCTCAGAAATGGCAAGGAAAAACTCAAAAACATTCATGGATACCACTTCTGTGTTTCTGGTTGTTGCCAAAGCTCCCAAAAGTTCACTTTAGATCCCACTGCTGCCACCAAATCTATTAGAAAACAAAATTCGACAGTAAATGTGAAGATCAAGCTGGCTTTATTCAGAAATCTATGGATCAGGCAGCATCCCATCTAGCACACAGTAAGGAGCTTCAAGGAGCTGTAAGAAATGGAAGACTTTTATAGGCTGAAAGGGAGTGAGATGAGGAAAGGGTGTATTTCAGGCAAGGTCACCATCCTTTGAAAGGAGACCAAAAGGGTCTATTGGGCAGATTACCTCACCATGCTGGCCAGGTAATTCCAGATTGATTGGTAACCTTTAGTTACATTCCTGGGTGAGGCTGAAACTGCAGTTATGTTAGGTATAAAGTCTTGGCTTGGTGACATGGGGCCCAGCACAAGTGACTCCATTCTCTACATGTTTCTTTAACAAGTGTCAATTATCTCCTTTATTCAGAGATATCCTTTATCATTCTCTTTGTCTTTTTTGAATTGGGGGAGTAATTGTTTTGTTGTTTTTTGTTTTTACGTAATGGGTTTCAGGAAGAGTCTCTTGGCACTCCCAAAAGATTCTGACTGTATACAAAATGCCCTTTTGCTCTTTTTGTCATTTTTACACATTTTCAATACAAAAGGTAAAATGAACAGCAAAATGAAACTAAGGGAAGACAATTATTTATAGCATCAGTAAATCAACAGTAAGGAAAACCACAGGGAGATCGGCTGCTGGCGGCTGCACGAACTTCAGTTATTGCATAGATTAAAAACATATATTTGTCACACACTTTACTATCCTGTACACCCAGTAGTGCTTTAAAAATTATATTTATGGGTTATTTTTTTTCTCACACCAAAGTAAAGCCATTTCTGGGGTGAAACAAACAGCTACTTAGTAGGTCAAAGTAATAGTTAAGAGCAAAAGGTAAAGAATGGGGAAGAGGGACCAAACTTCTGGAAGACTGACCAGAGGCAGTCAATTTAGGACACCAGAGTTTTGTGTTCTTCCTCCTGTCAAAGCTGCCACAGGCTCACCAGTGACCACAAAAGGCAGGAGCTCAATTTTATATTTCATCTGAGAGTTGGCACTTCCAAGGAGCCAGTGCCCATTAGAACCACAATGTGATGGGAGATCAATACTGACTTAAAGGGAATCATACCTCTTTCTAAACCATAACTGAGATTTCCTGCGGCTGAGAGAGTTTTCCCCAAGGGCCATCAGCCAGGGCCTCAGCCTAAGAAGTATAACAATGGTTGGCTGAAAGAGTTCCTCAGTTGGAGGCCCAGTCGCATATATTTATGTTTACTCTCTTGTCAGCAACTTTCCTAGTTTCCCATGTCTTTTGTGTTACTCGGGGTAAACAAGGGAAAAATTAGCTCAGGATGGTGGGTGTTTTTTGTTTTGGGTTTGTTTTGTTTAGCTTTGTCATCCACATCTATAGTCTGCCAAAGGTCATGTGGGATCCAGCCCTAAGTCTAGTTTAAGGCTTTTATTCTCATGTTTAAGTCCAGGGGGTTCTCTGTATTTAAGAGCCATTCAACTTTTCATTCAGTTTTAGGGAGGAAAAAAAAGAAGCCATGGTGGGACTCCAGAATCAATTCTTAGAATGAGAATCATATGAGGAATTAAATTGAAATAGGGTTTTTTTTGGGGGTTTTGTGTTTTGGGGGTTTTTTTGTCTTAAAGGAAAATAGCGTGTATTCTCACGGTTTATTTCCACAGAAACGTAGAAACAAGATGTGTGGATTAGATTCCCTTACTGACCCACTACTAAGAATAGCAGCTGGTCCTTGCCATCTGTACCATAATCACAATGGCCCTGGGTATTGGCCGTAGTCCTAGATATATCATACTTCCCTTCACAGACATCAATTGTGACATCTTGTAAAGCCCTAGATTTGATTCATAAAATAATAGCACAAGCCTCCTTACTTTGGAGAGTTAAGCAACCATTCTGCTTTGTCTTAATATTTTTAGTTTCCATTTAAAAATGTATACTGATAGGGATTTGAATTGACAGGATATAGAAATCTTTTTTTTTTGATACCCCAGCCTTATCTTTCATAGAAAGAGTACAAGTGTGTCATCTTGTATTTGGAACCGTCTAATTTGGGAAAAGGCAATGAGCCCACTGGCTTCAAATTACGATTTATTTTATGCCTCTGAGCACCTATAGAACGTTCTCTCCAATTTAAAGCATTGTGCCATCCCCTGATGTTTGAAGTGAACCATTTAGAAACCAAGTGCATATTTTTGTGTGGAATTTGTATCTGTAGTTCAGCCCACATGAAGCCACCAATAGCCAACGTTTAAAATAATAGTAATGGCAAAAGTCACCTGGCTTCGAACCAACATTATAATAAAAGTGAACATGCACCTGGGAGCTTCCTTCTACCTGTAAACATTGTGGCTAGTGGCAGTGGGATAGGAGACTCCATCTCAACTTTATCAGCTTTGCAATTTCAGATGCAATATCCTCGGTTCCACAGTTTGGGACTCCCATGACTGGGAACAAAGCAAAGAGAAACTGCAATAGTCTCCCACCTGGAGACTACTGAGGTGCGGAGAGATAAATGTGAGGGCTGGAGTGAAGAGTTGTTATCTAAGAGCTTGAAGCTCAGTCTTAAAGAAGTCCTGGTGCACTTTCTTTTTTATTTCTTTGGTGGTTTCAGGAATGGCCACTTTCCATTTTGTGTCATCTTATCCGTCGCTTCTTATAAAAGATTCTCCACCTGAAACCACAGAGGAGTTAAATGCTAGCTTGGTTTTTCTCTTCTCTGTGGGTGTGCTATAGGAACAAAATAATATTTGGAGTTTCCTTAAAAAAAAAAAGGCGGTAGAAATGCTCTTGCCTGCTTTGACCCACCCAGTGGTAGCCACCTAAGCCTCCAAAGAAGTTCAAAGAGCAAACGGTTAAAGAAAAGCCCAGGCTCTGCTAGGCATTTCATCCTTGGACCTGGCATCGGTTGAGTAAAGGAGGACTAAAATATCCAAGTGGATATACAGTACTTGCTGTTAGCAACACACAGTTTATTAGTGACCTTGACAAGAGCTGTTTCAGAAGAGTAAAGGGTCAAAAGCATGATTGGAGTGGGTTCAAGAGAAATACAGGAAGAGAGGAACCGAGAGAGTAAGAATGGGCAATTCTTCTGAGATGTTTTGCTGTAAAGGCAGTTGACAATTGAGGGAGTAAATGGAGGATGTGGAGTCAAATACATATTTTCTCTAAAGACTGGGGTTATCACAACTTACTTGGATGCTGAGGGGAGTGATCACATGAAAAAGGAAACCTTTCCTATAGAGAAAGGACACAGCTGTCAGAGGGATGTCCTTGAATAGACAAATGACAGTAGTACATGGTGCTCACGGTTAAGGCTCCTCAGAGGGGAGCACAGAAGACCCTAAGGAGGGAAGGAGTCTATATGCAGTAAGTAGATAGATATTGGGGGCAGGTGGAAGCTTATGGGAGTTCTGATTGGTTCTCTGAATGAGTTAAAATGATAGCGAAGGAGAACACATTGGACATTTGATAAGAAAGGAGGAGGTGTGAAATATTTGTCTCGAAGAATGGAAGAATGAATGGACGAGGGGACTGCAGTAGTAGTAAAGGTCGTACTTGAAATTCATTGTCACAATTTCAGTAAGACCCAGAAAGAGAAGGAGCACATGTAGGACCTTGGATGTGCTGTACTGGGGTAGTTTACATGGGTCTGCGATCTGCTTTACAAAGTTATTGAGAGAATTAAATGTGACAGAAAGCATTTTGAGGTATAAGTACAGGATATGATTATTATGAAACTTAGCTTTGAATTACTTAGCACTTTTCCTTGGCAAAAAGCTTTTCAAATTTGTTTAAGACAGCCTTAGTATCTCTAGAGACAGCATTTGGCTTCTGCCACTGATTTACTCAGTAACTAAGTCTAACCAAATGACTTAACCTCCTTTTGCTTTTACCTCTCCATCTATAAAATGAGGGTGGTAATGTTTAAAGTGCAACAAATGCTTTATAACTAAAGGTGCTGTATAAATGCAAGCTGTTAATAAAATGATATTTCAGACCTCACCGGTACAGTCACCAGAAAGTCAGAAGGGTCAGCCTTGGGTGGTAGATGCATCCCTTAAGAAGCTTTTATAGCGGGGTGCCTGGGTGGCTCAGTCAGTTAAGTGTCTGCCTTCGGCTCAGGTCATGATCTCCAGGTCCTGGGATTGAGCCCTGCATTGGGCTCCTTGCTCTGCAGGGAGTCTGCATCTCTCTCTCAAATAAAATCTTTAAAAAAAAAAACTTTCCTAGAAGGGGAAATCAAGTATCTTGAAGCTGGTGTCACCCACATCATTTGCATTAATTCTCACAACTGCTCTTTGATGTTGATTATTAGAACCTGCGACACACAAGCTTAACTTATTAAAGCCAAGCAGAAGTGTGGATTTCAGTCTTCAAAATCCCACCCTTTTCTTTCATTTTGCCACATAGGGAATTGGGCTTGATCCATTTTATAGCCAGAGAAGGTATGCAGTACTTTGTGTTTATTATACGCCCATATTTTAGCCAACTTACTGTCTTCTTTGCCGTCACAACTGGAGCTAGAGTTGCCCAGCAGCAGAATACCAGCGACTTCATTGGCGATGTCATCATGATGGAGTCGTTTACAAGAAATCAAACGACAAGAAAAGATAGGAATGTCTGGGGGAAAAGAGCAATAAGCTGACCAAAGATTTCCACTTAGCTACAAATGCAGTTCTCAGACATTCTGGGGGTGGGAGGGTGGATACCATAAAAAAAAAATAATTTGTGCAGTCATGGGAACTGCAGGAATACTATGACCTCTGTCCGCTTTACTGCAAACACAATATGTACATTATAAATTATAAATCAGTGCTCTGTTAGATTTTGATTTCTGAGTAACAATTGCCCACCTGATAGAGGAGGTGATAAGAAAACTATTTATTTTCTTCCAACAGCTAAAAAGGTGATCATACTTCTAAAATTTGTTGAGATTGTCCAAGAAAGTGTGTAAAATACTCATCCATCACTGGAAGCCCCTGGTCAGGAAATGACAGTGCAGTAAATATCTTCAGCAGCCACCTTTTAATGTACACGCTGTTTTCAGTTGGAATTTTCAGCACTCACATAAAACACACTGTCATGAGTGACTGCTTGTGCTCGAGAGTCATTACTATTGGGATAATGGAACATCTCTCAGCGATTAACCAAAAAACTTTAAATGTCATGGCAAGTTTGTTGAGCTATTTTCAAGCCCCGTTCAAGGTTACATGAATATTGAGGGTGTCTGTTTTTTAAGTTTGAGGTCTAATAACGCATAAGGTTGTGCGATAAGCCAGTTAATTGAAAGAAAATCTAGCGTTCCCTGCAAAAGTCAATCATCTCAAGCGATTGGTCATTAGCTATTGTGACTTTCACCTTCTAGCCTTCCACGCCAGACTCAGTGTCACTTACCAATAAAAGAATATATGTGTGCATATGGATACATGTCTATGAATGTGTGTGTATATGTGACAGATTAGGACATAATTTTGATTTGCTAAGAAGGTTTAATTTGCCAAATGCTATATTTCTTTTGAAGGAAATCATTGAGGTTTTTAAAGACCTAGTAGAAACTTTCCTTTTTGTTTTGTTTTGGTTTTAGAAAAAAAAAAATATTATTCCAACTAATGCATATCTTGGGTCCTAGAGTATGCAGAGGATTTCCTTAGTGCATATTGAGCACCGCTTTGCCCTAGGGCCATTTTGGGCACTGACGTTAAAGTGGTATTTAGAACTGCACCCCCTGCTGTCAGGGAGCTTACATCCTAGTAAAGAGACAGACAGTGGACAAGTAAACAGGTAGATGACGTGTCTGGTGGCTAGGAGTTCTATGAAGAAGGGTAAATGTGTGATGGAAAGGGGCGGTGCTCTTTCTGCTGGATGGTCCTAGAAGGCCTCTCTGCTTAGTAGAGCATTTGAGCAGAGACCAGAAGGAAATCAGCATGCATGCTAAGGAAAGGGTTGTCTATTTATATTTTAGTTTATTCTTAAACTATGTGTATTTATTTCCAATCTACCCTTCTCTGAATATTTTAATTTATCTAAGAGGAGTTGAGAATAATTATTTTAAATTAATGTTTCGTAATGTGCACAGTCCTTGCTTATCACAGTGATAAATTTTCTGTTTCTCTCTTCCTTACTGTAGAAAATCAGAAAGTGCAGTTGACAGAAGGGTCACGTTCACACTACAATATCAATTGCAACTCAACGAGGACTCCAGTCGCCAAGGAGCTTAATTATAATCTAGACACTCATACGTCTACGGGTAGGATCAAGGCAGTTGAGAAGAAGGAAGCCTGTAATGTAGAAAGCAACAGAAAAAAGGAAATGGAACTTCTTGGCTCTGTTTCTAAAAACGAATCTGTTCCCGAAGTTGAAGCCCTGCTGGCAAGATTACGAGCTTTATAAATTAAACTGGTAAAAAATGATTAAGCCAAACATAAAGCCATGCTCCAAGCTATACCACTTGAAAAAAAAATTGCTTTTTATATAGGTGACTTTATATAGTTTAAATTATGATATATGTTAGAAAAATAAAGCTAAATAACATGATTGTAGTGCTTTTTCTATGTACTTGAGGTCTTGGCTTATTCAAGATTGTAATGGGTTTTAATGCTTTTCTTGTCTCCTGGTATTCATGTGTTCTATATTTGGTGGTTAAATTATACATAATGCTTTAGAAAACAGGTAGGTGGCCATGTGTTCAGCAATGTGTCCTGAAGAAAATACCATTTTTCTAAGTCACTAATTTTTACCGTCCTGTTTTCAGCATTAGTGAACATCAAGTCATCATTGTCAACTCTTGATCTGTATCCATACATATTCCATGCATGTTGTTTATATGGGCCCAGGTTTCTCCTTCGCTCGGATCTTCGTGCTATCAGTGTAGCATCAAGAACATAAAATTGAATATGAGAGAGCTGTGAGGAAATGCATGTAAGCTCATTGTTATCTTTGTTGACTTCGTGTTCATTAGACCCTGTAGGAGACTATAAGGCCGTTGAGCACATTTCCAAAAATGATGTACTAGGAATGTGTGCATTCTTTCTTTGTAAAACGCACCTGCTTTTGTATCAAGTGGATGGATACGGTATTACAGTGCTGCCGAAACTCTCAACCGAGAGAGCGTTTTTCCCTTGGTAATTGTGACTCTGGGATCGAATTGCCATTTTGAAACTTCCCAAGTAATGGGGGTTTTTTTTTTCTGTGAACAAACCTGAAATTGCAGTTTCTTTGATCTGACCATAAGTTTAACAAAGATCTAAAGTGTGTCAAGGAAGGTTTTCCTATGCAAATGTTGCAATTTTACCTCATTTGGGGCATCACATTAACTCAATCCTATATTAAAGAAAATGCTACTTGCACTAAGTGAAAAAAAAAATGGGGGATTTTTTTGTAGTTAGCATATTCTGTAGATAAGCTGTAACTAGACTGCGCTCTGCTGTCTATCTAAGCATCTATTTTGCTTTATTATGTGAAGTAAATGCTCTTTTACCTTCAGTTAAAAAGCAGTTATGTGGAACCAGTCTGGCGAGGTCCACTGCTTTTTATTTCCTTGTTTAAGTTGCCACCTCCTTTCAGCTCCAAGTTAATAAAGTTAATTAATTAGAACTATGAACCAGGCCCTGTTTATAGACATTGGGGAATGATGCTATCCACAGCCTGTGTAGGAAGAAATTGTTCTCCTATGTATTGCTGAAATAGGAATTGCAACTGGATGGCAAAGTGCATATTTTCCTGAGAACAAATCTTCAAAATCAAGAAAGGTGAAGGACATTGACACACTTTAGCAGACAGGACCCTAACGGCAAGAAAAGAAGCTGAATAAAAGAATACTGACTGTCGGTTCTTCATGTGATTCTGTAAAGACGGGGGCTTTTCAGAAACAAAACAAATTCAACCAGATAGTTTGGACATACCAGGTGGCAGGTAAACACTCTGGAAACATGGGGCCAGGGAGGAGCAGCCTGGCAAGTAAGGGGAGGTAACGACGCAGACCCCCAGGGGCAGAGACATGCAGGCAAGGCCTTAGCCGGAGCCATCAGGCCCCAGAGCATCTGTCTGCGGGAGCCGAAGGACAGCCATCTAGCGGGATGAATGGGAGTCCAAAGCTAGCAGAGCACCCCCTGGGGCTGGACTCCTGCAGGTCAGCAGCCCACTCCCTCCCCGTCGCTGACAGGAGTCTGAGCAGGCCCGAATAGAGGGCCTTGTTTTAGATTTCCTCTCCACAGCTAGAGTTCACAGCGCTAAGGGCCAACCAAGAAACAGATCAGTTTCTGCAGCAGATATTTCACTGATAAATGCGCCTTCAACAATGGGCGGGAGGGTAGGATTAGGGTTTTATGAAAAATTCTTAATATTCCTTTAGCCAACTATAGCTGGAAATTATAGTGATGACCTTTAATTTGAGGGCAGACATTGAGATACAATTTCATGTTTCTGGGCAAACAATCTATTCATTTGAATCACCAGGTAAACTTGAAGCCAAAACACAGCTCAGCACCCTTGATAAAGATGTTCCATCCATGCCAGTGACAAACCCCAAATAGGTTCTCACTCCCTCTCTGGTCAGTGTAGAGAATTTGGCAAAAACACACAGACAACTAAGTGATCACTGAGTTGTCCAAAAGCAAAGACCTGCTGCTAATAAGTTTTCCCAAATATCTGAAGGGATTTAAAAATAAGGAAATGATCTAATCATACAGCACATCCTATCTCCCCCACCCCCCCATTATCCTCAGGGGATACATTCAAAGACAACCCCCCAGGGGATGCCTAAAATTGCAGATAGTACCAAACCCTATATATATTATGCTTTTTCCTATACAAAGTTTATAAATTAAGCACAGTAAGAGATTAATAGCAATAACTAATAGAACAATTATAACAATATACTATAATAAAAGTTATATGAATGTAGCCTCCGTCAAAATATCTTAATGTAGGGGTGCCTGGGTGGCTCGGTCGGTTGCGTGTCCAACTCTTGATTTTGTCTCAGGGTCATGGGATCGAGCTCCATGTCAGGCTCCATGCTCAGCACAGAGTCTGCTTGAGTTTCTCTCCCTCTGCCCCTCCCCCCACTCACCTTCCCTCCCTCTCTCTCAAATCTTTTTCTTTTTTTTTTTTTTAAAGATTTAATTTATTTATTTGAGAGAGAGAGAATGAGAGACAGAGAGCATGAGAGGGAGGACGGTCAGAGGGAGAAGCAGACTCCCCGCCGAGCAGGGAGCCCGATGCGGGACTCGATCCCGGGATCCCAGGATCATGACCCGAGCCGAAGGCAGTCGCCCAACCAACTGAGCCACCCAGGCGCCCCTCAAATAAATCTTTAAAAAAAGAAAATCAGTGTACTATACTCACCCTTCTTTTTGTGACATAAGATGATAAAATGCCTCCATGATGATTTGAAGTGAGGGGAATGACACAGACCTAGTGTTATGCTACTATTCACCTCTGACATTACGTCAGAAGGAAGATCCTCTGCTTCCAGACTATAGTTGAACCACAGATAACTGAAACCATGGAAAGTTAAACCAGACATGGAGGCAGGGAGGGTACTACCCTATATGCATGTATGTCCTTTAACATTTAAATATTTAAACAAAATATATCAAAGTTTATATGAAGAAGTAGACATTTCAGTAATTTATACCAAAACTTTCTGAGTTTCCTAGTTAAAAACTAAATCATTTAGGCTATAATTTATATCTATGCTATATTTCATCTTATTAAACTCTCTTTTATGGGTAAGCACAGGTGGGCTGGGAGTATATTTCATGGTTACTTGTGTGCCAACCATTTGTACTGACTATGTAACTTTTCAGAAGTGACAGCTCCTAAAAAATAAACCGCTAATTTGATTGAAACTCAAAAAGTGGCATTCATATTTTCTTCATATTATTAAAATTTTTTAAATCCAGAAATTGTAAACTGGCAGCGTAACAATACTCAGTTTTGTCTAGTCATTAAAATTAGTTATGACGTGTCCTTGCCAGGCAAGAGTGTTCTTAAAATATGTCCTGGGGCCAAACCGTGAAGCCATTTTGCTCTAAGAGCTATGCTTTAGCAAAAACACAGGAAGTTGCCAAAGAGCCACAAAACTGGATGGCATTTCAAAACTGAATCCAAATCTCCCCATAAAATGAAAATAATGTGACCTAAACCATAAAAGTTCATTATTCCTAAACACACCTTTGCCTTTTACAATGGGTATAAGGAGAGTAGATCTTGGGATTTGGAAAGATGGCAGAGTAGGAGGGTCTTGAACTCATCTCCTCCCACAAATACATCAAGGCTGCGAATACATGGAGTGCAATTCACTCAGAACAACCTGAGCCTAGCAGAACAGCTATTCCACAGCTAAAGACAAAAAGCCATGTTGAGAAGGGTAGATGAGGCAGAGACACAGTTGTGAACAAAATCCCCAGCACAGCGACCCACAAACAGGGGTGGTAGCACAGGCAGGAGGTCCTCCCTGAGGAGCAGAGGGATCAAGCCCCATATCCAGACACACGCACCCTACCTCCCTATGGGGATCTGCACTAGGAGGATGAGCCCTCAATTTCCGGCTTTGAAAATCAGCAGGACCTAACTCTGGACAGCCTGAGGGTGATACGAAATGGAAAGTCTGTTCTTAAAGGCTCAGGGAACTCTATCACTCACTCCAACAGTGAACCAGAGACAGCAATTTGAAAAACGCCTGGGTTATACCTGAAAGAAATTTTAGGTCATGTGCACCCTTCCAGAGCAGCTCCTGCCTCAGGGAAGTGGAAAGCCAGCCCCACCAACCAGCATACTCAATAGCTGCATCCAGGCCTCTCAGCCAGCCACACTGAGGGCTACCCCTGTCCAACAGTGTGCCCACAGCAGTCACAGCCGGCCATTGCCACCAGCTGGGCTGAGGGTCAGCCACACCCACCAGTGCACCTGTGGCAGTCATAGCCCAGTCATGACAGGACAGAAAATGTCTGTGAATGACACATTAGACCAGATAGACTTCACAGTTATATACAAAACATTTCATTCAAAAACCACAGAATAAGCTTTGCGCAGTGGCAGTATCGTAGCCAATGAGGTTTATCCGAGGCGCGATTATTGCTAATTGAAAACTTTTCCCAAAAACCACAGAATATACATTCTTTTCAGGGCAACATGAAACACTGTCCATGATAGATCACATGTTAGGCCACAAAACCAGTCTGAAAAAAATTAAGATTGAAATCACATCAAATATCTTTTCTGACCACAACATATGAAACTACAGATTCATTACAAGAAAAACAGAAAAAACAAATATGTGAAGGCTAAACAACATGCTACTAAACAACCAGTAGGTCAACCAAGAAATCAAAGAGGAAATTAAAAAAACACATGGAGAGAAATGAAAATGGAAACAGTGTCTAAAATCTTTGAGATGCAGCAAAAGCAGTCCTAGGAGGGAGGTTAATAGTGATACAGATCTACTTCAAGAAGCAAGAAAAATTTCAAGCACTCCAACCTTACACCTTACACCTAAAGGAATTACAAAAAGAACAAAGCCCAAATTTAGTAGAAGAAGGGCAATAATAAAGACCAAAGTGGAAATAATAGAAAAGATCAATAAAACTAAGAACTGGTTCTTTGAAAAATAAACAAAATTGATAAACCTTTAACCAAATACATCAAGAAAAAAAGAGAAGTAACTCAAAGAAAATCAGAAATGAAAGAGCAATACTGTCAACTGAAATAAAACCAAAGGACAACCAACACCACAGAACTACAAGGAATCGTAAGAGACTACTATGAAAAATAGGACCAATACCAACAAATTGAACAACCTAGAAGAAATGGATAAATTCTGAAAACAATTTCTAAGATTGAATCAAGAAGAAATTGAACAAATAATTATTAGTAATGAGATTGAATCAGTAATCACAGAACTCCCAACAAACAAAAGTCCAGGACCAGATGGCTTCAAAGGTAAATTCTACCAAATGTTTAAAGATGAATTGATGTCTATCCTTCTCAAACTAAAAGAAGAGGAAGGAGCGATTGCAAATTCATTCTATGAGGCCAGCAGTACCCTGATACCCAAACCAGACAAAGACACTCCAAAAAAAGACAACTATAGACCAAAATCCCTGATGAACATAGATGCATACATCCTCAACAAAATTTTAGCAAACCAAATTCAACAATACATTAACATTCACCACAATCAAGAGGGATTTATTCCAGGGATGCTGGAATGGTTCAATGTTTGTAAATGTGATATATCACATTAACAAGAGGAAAAATAAAAATCAGATAATCATCTCAATAGATGCAAAAAAAAGCAGTTAACAAACTATAACATCCATTCATAATGAAAACTCTCAACAAAGTGATTTTAGGGAGAATGCAATAAAGGCTATATGTGACAAACCTTAGCTAATGTCATATTCAATGGGGAAGAACTGAAAATTTTTCCTCTAAGATCAGGAATAAGACAAGGAGGTCCACTCTCACCACTTTTATTCAACATAGATAGTACTGGAAGTCCTAGCCACAGCAATCAGACAGAGAAATAAAAGCATCCAAATTGGTAAGGAAGAAGTTAAGTTGTTACTTTTTGCAAAAGACACAGAAAACCCTAAAGACAACAACAAAAAACAAAAAACAAAAAACAAAAACAACCCTATTAAAACTAATAAATGAATTCAGTAGAGTTGTAGAATACAAAATCAATATACAGAAATATTTTGCATCTTTATACACCAGGAACAAAGCAGAGAGAATTTTTTTTTAATCTCATTTACAAATGCACAAAAAAAATAATAGGAGTAAATTTGACAAAGGAGAAGAAAGACTTATATCCTGAAAACTATAAGATAGGGATGAAAGAAATTGAAGACAACAGAAATGGAAAGATATACCATGCTTATAAATAGAAAGAATAGTTAAAATGTCCATAGTACCCACAGCAACCTACCAATTCTCAAAATACAAATAGTGTTTTTCACAGAACTAGAATAAATAATCCTAAAATTTGTATAGAACCACAAAAGACACCAAATAGCCAAAGCAATCTTGAGAAAAAAGAACAGAGCCAGAGGTATTACAATACTAGATTTCAAAATATACTACAAAGCTACAGTAATTAAAACAGTATGGTACCAGTACAGAAATAGAGATCAATGGAACAGAATAGAGAACCCATAAATAAATCCACACTTACATGGCCAATTAATCTATGACAAAGGAGGCAAAAATATACAATGGGGAAAGACAATCTCTTCGATAAACAGTGCTGGGAAAAACAGAACAGCTATATGCAAAAGAACAAAACTGGACCACTTTCTTACAACTTATACAAAAATAAACTCACAATGGATTAGAAACCTAAATGTGAGACACAAAACCATAAAACTCTTTATGTTTTCCATAAACTCTTAAATGAAAACATAGGCACTAATCTCTTGAATATCAGCCTTAGCAACATATTTATGGATTTGTCTCCTCAGGCAAGGGAAATAAAAGCAAAAATATGCAATATGGACTACATCAAACTAAAAATCTTTCGCACAGTAAAGGAAACAAAACAACAACAACAAAAAAACCAAAATGGTAACCTGAACAGGAGAAATGATATTTGCAAATGGTATATCTGATAAAGAGTTAATATCCAAAATCTATAAAGAATTCATATAACTCAACACCAAAAGAACAATCCAATTTAAAAAATTGGCAGAAGATCTGAATAGATATTTTTTAAAGACATGCAGATGGCCAACAGACAGGATGAAAAGATGTTCAACATCACTGATCATCAGGGAAATGCAAATCAAACCCACAATGAGTTATCACCTCATGTATGTCAGAATAGTTAGTATCAAAATAACAAGTGTTGGCAAGGATGTGGAGAAAAGGGAATCCTTGTGCGCTGTTGGTGGGAATGTAAATCTGGTGCAGCCACAGATTTCCCAAATACCTGCAAAACAATATGGAGATTCCTCAAGAAATTAAAAGCAACCGAATTGGTAAAAGCCACATGAGTGGCTCAGTCGTTAAGCATCTGCCTTCGGCTCAGGTCATGATCCCAGGGTCCTGGGATGGAGCCCGGCATCGGGCTCCCTGCTTGGCAGGAAGCCTGCTTCTCCCTCTCCCACTTCCCCTGCTTGTGTTCCCTCTCTCACTGTGTCTCTCTCTGTCAAATAAATAAATAAAATCTTTAAAAAAAAAAAATTAAAAATAGAAATATTATGCAATCCAATAATTCCACTTCTGGGTGTTTACCTGAACAAAATAAAAACACTAATTCAAAAAGATCTATTCATCCTCACACTTACTGCAGCATTATTCACAATAACCAAGACATGGAAGCAGCCCAAGTGTCCATCCATAGATAAATGGACAAAGATGTGGTGTATATATATGCAATGGAATATTACTCAGCAATCAAAAGGAATGAGATCTTACCAATTACGACAACTTGGATGGCCCTAGAGGGTATTATGCTAAGTGAAATAAGTCAGAGAAAGACCAATACCATATGATTTCACTTATATGTGGACTCTTAAAAACAAAACAATTGAATAAACAAAATGCTGAATCGGGCCTATACATACAAAGAACAAACTGATGGTTTCCAGAGGGAAGGTGGGGGTGGGGGGATCAGGAACGTGGGTGAAGGGAAGTGGGAGGTACAAGCTTCCAGTTATGAAATAAAGAAGTCACAAGAATGAAAAGTACAGCATAGGGAATATAGTCAATAATATAATTCTGTACAGTGACAGTTGGTAACTATACTCACCATGAGCATTTCATAATTATGTAAATATGTAATCACTGTTGTCACCTGGAACTAATATAATATTATATGCCAACTATACTTCTATTAAAAATTTAAAAATAGTATGCCTGCCTGGCTCAGTCAGTTAAGCATCTCCCTTCAGCTCAGGTCATGATCTCAGGGTCCTGGGATCCAGCCCCGAGTGATCGGGTTCCCTGCTCAGCAGAGAGTCTGCTTTTCCCTCTCCCTCTGCCCCTTCCTCTGCTTGTGCTCCCTCTCTCAAATAACTGAATAAAATCTTTAAAATATAAAATGGGTATAAGGCTGTCACAACTAGTATTGGAGACAGAGTTTGAGGTAAAATGAAATTTAACTGTGTCCTCTAGGGTTAGCCTGTAGATGCCTCTTTGTCTTCTACTCACCTCATTAGATTTGAGTGTCATGTTTGACACTTCAACAGTACCCTCCCTTTATTTTTTTTTTCATTTCTTTAAAGATTTTATTTTTCTAAGCAATTTTAGTTTTACAACAAAATTGAGAGGAAAGTACAGATTTCCCAATTACCTCCTGTCCCCACACAAGGATAATCTCCCCCATTACCATCACTATTCAGCAGAATGAGTACCCTCCCCATAGACATCTTCAAAAGACAAGAACTTAAAAGGAATCTTGGTTACTTCCAGCAAATCTTAAAACAAGTTTTCCCCCTCTACTACCCACTTTGAAACTCCAACCATTGGACAAAAAGATGTTTTAAAAGTTCCAGGTATTTCCTCCTTACAACTAATACCACCAACATTCTCCATGTTCTGACAAATCTACATTATTATATATTTCATGTTTGAAATCTTAATATTTTACAAGCAATCTGATGATAGAACTGGAAGCCAAATTTATCTCCTCAGGGCAGCTTATTCATTTTCTTTTACAACATCATTCTAAAGCATTTTAATAAACTCCCTATTACATAACTTCTTTTTTTTTAATTGTATCTAAAGTTTGGAGCTATCAATTTTTCTCCTGGCATTTTTATCCCATGTTATATTTGGATTATAAACCTATTTTTAAAAATTTCTCTTTTCTCCTCACTTTCTAACTATGGGTTATTAAATTTTTATTTTAATGACGTATCTCTAATTGGTGTCAGTCTAATCTTAATATTTTATGTATAATCTGACCAGATGTGATTGATGGTCAAACATGCAGCTACAATAAAATAATTAAACAGATTGAGGGCACCTGGCTGGCTCAGTCCATAGAGTATGTGACTCTTGATCTCAGAGTTGGGAGTTCAAATGCCCATAATGGGCATAGAGCTTACTAAAAAAAATAAATAAATGTCAATAAAAATAAAATAATTAAACAGATTGAAACAATTGTTCTCGTGAATTATTTCTTGAGAGCAGGACCAAGTCCTCCAGTAGGTATATTCTAGATAATCTCTCCCCACAATGTCTGTTTTCAGACATGGCTGGGTTCTGGTGGAACAGGCATATCTTTGCCTCAAAAAAAAAAAAAAAAAAAAAGGGTAGATTAAATATAAATAATAACATGTATTTTTAACTTAAAACACTTAACATGTATCAAGGCAAATAGTTATGTATGAATATATATTAATAATATGGAAATGTCTATTTATATCTTTTGTAATAATTTCAAGGCTCAATATGTGTAAAGCATTCCCTACTAAAATACATCAAAATTAGGCAACAAAAGTTTGGACTTCATAACTACAAGTACTCAACCTCTGAGGGAAGTTTGATTTTAAAATGAGATATTTCTTTTTTACCCTTGTATCAACCACACATACTTGACCCTTACATTGTAAAACCAATTAGCCAATAAAAGCAAACAGGTGCCTTTTCATAGGGGGGCAGTTGGGGGTGGTGTGGGAGGCATTTTCTTTGAAGGGTCTCATCTTGATTCCTTTCCTTAATGACCTAACAAGAGCCATTCTGATGATAAGCCATGACTGACATCCCACACCTGTGGCCTACCCAGAGCATAAGGGTCCAATTTGACTGGAATAATAAATAAAATCTTGTCGTACTATTATAGGATGTTTGGCAAGGACAAGAATTAAGGCACCTTTATAACTCCCGAAGGAATCTGGTGATATTTCTAACGTGATCTCACACATCATTCTGTCCCGCCTGACCTTCCTTGTATCACCCTCCTGAATTATAGCTTGTATCTTTTAACCTCTCCTCCTTCCATAATCTCTCCCCAAAATAAAGGATTTCTGACTAGTTTGTATCTGTTACCCTCTCTTCCTTCCATAGTCTCTCCCCAAAATAAAGGATTGCTGACCTGAGAAAACAAATCTGATTTTTTTTTTAATCTTTATAAGAATGTCAGTT
Organism: Mirounga leonina; assembly: GCF_011800145.1. Lineage (NCBI taxonomy): Eukaryota > Metazoa > Chordata > Mammalia > Carnivora > Phocidae > Mirounga > Mirounga leonina. The sequence goes on from NW_023270316.1 coordinate 45,360,163, forward strand.
AAAATGTCCTGCAAGTCACTCCATATGTTTTCTGCAGAACATTTACTGCATCTGTTAGATTAAATGTCTCACTTTATGAAATGAATACTGAAGGTCTCTTAGAGATTAAAAGACCTCTTTAAGAAGTATCCAGCTTCATTCCTTAATAATTTCTGGGGTCCCGGGATGTTACAGGACACATTATGTATTCGCCAAGTTCACAAATTTACCACCCTCTTTCTCAATGATTAGTTCCTTTATCCTGGCTGACACTGGGGAGAGTTGTCTCTCAGGCACTTCCTCATGAATCCACCTAGAAAGGGAGTTTTTGATATGTTGTAATAGCTTTTCTCATACTCTCCAGAGAAGCTTAACAGCTTCTGTCTGAGGAGCCAAAAGAGAATACACTTATATAAGAACAGACACACTTCAAGGACACTGTTAAGCATGAAGATGCTAGCGTCATGGGGGCATGGCGGGCCTGTCTGTGGAGGCCAGAGACCCTGTTCAAGTAGGATAACCTCAGTTAGGATGACTGTTTAATGCGGGTGTGTCCCAGGTACTGCATGAGGAAGGCAAAGCTCAATTTTGATCAGCCCCAAATGTTCTCAAGAAACTAGGCTTTTGTTATCCTTAGGGCTTCTCTCTTTATATCTGAGCCTCCTTTGAGTTCTTTAGATGGATGGTAACAGCAAAGTATTACCCTTTCATGAAAATAACTGCATTTTAACTTATACCCAATCTAAAAGGATTGAAAGTTTGCTAATAGAGAATTGAGAAGCCACAAACTGAGGGAATCTACATTCACTTATTAAGCTGAACCCTGAGCTGAAACTTCCCCTTGTTCTTTCTGTCTGAATACCCTTGTTACGATCACCTTGACTTCAAGGGGAGCTATTTCCACTTTAATGCTGAGGTCAGAGCATGGGCAAAAATCCTTTTCTTCCATTCTCTTTCGCAGAATTGAGACAAGATGGGACTTTTAAAAGACTTTACAAAGCTCTGAGGAGAAAAGTGAAGGGATAGATAGAAGCCACAAGAAACATAAAGATACCATGCTAATAAATAACAGTCCTCCTCCTCCATAGTACAACACCCCTCACATTTTGACAAACTGGGGAATGTAGTCCTCCCTTAAGACAGCAAGGGATGAAGGAGTCTAGTGGTGCCTTCGTGAGCAACAACTCCACACTCTTACAATTTCAGGTATCCTCCAGAATGGCGACCATTGATTCAGCCTCAGAATGATATCCCACATGTTCATAAGGATTGTCTGGGCACACAAGCCTTTCCTGCACCTCAGAAAGGAGACACCAGCCTTGCCCAAATTATATAGCATTGTCGCCCTGCTAGAGTCAGCTGAACCCTTGAGGTCTTTGTGGGATGTGGGTATGTAGTTCTCTTGCTGGAAGCTGCATGATGCTGAATAGCAACCACCTTTAGAAGCCACTTTGGGGGGCGCCTGGGTGGCTCAGTTGGTTAAGCAACTGCCTTCGGCTCAGGTCATGATCCTGGAGTCCCAGGATCGAGTCCCGCATCGGGCTCCCTGCTCAGCAGGGAGTCTGCTTCTCCCTCTGACCCTCCCCCCTCTCATGTGCTCTCTCTCATTCTCTCTCTCTCAAATAAATAAATAAAATCTTTAAAAAAAAAAAAAAAGAAGCCACATTGGGCCAACACTGCACTGACTGCAGGTGTGGGTGTGAACAGAGACCACGCACAATATGGGGAGTTAGGAGAAGGGCAGAATGGGGAGAATGGGATTGAAGGAAGTTTGCTGAGTGGTCCTCCATGAAGGGAGTCCTCCACAGTGAGGGCTGGAAGCAATGCAGATGGAAGTGTCTGACCATATTCAGAGAGAAGGAGGACCAAAAGAAAGGATAAGTACCTTCAAATCCTTCAAAGATTCATATGAAAAAGATACTGAACGTATTTGTGTGTTTCTAGAGACTAGAGCGGGGGTCAACAGTATGTAGGAAGCCACGTTTTAGCTGGAAAGCTGCCCAGTGATGAGAGGCTCTGCTTCAAGATTATGAATCACTGAATCCTAGAACACAAGCAAGTCCTCAAGGGGGATGCCAGAGACCATCGAATTTGAGCTCTTGATTCTCCATCTGAAGGGTGAGGTGACCTGGGAGTCCACACTTCCTTGCCCTCTGCACTCCCTCCCTCCTTGTGCAGTCCTGTTAGCAAGTTACCCGGTACCTCGACAAGCAGAGGCCAGACTCTGCTTGACTGGGAGATAAGAAAAGAATCTATTACTCAGGTACACTGTTGGCATATATGAGCACTGAAAGACTTTATCACTCTTAGAATCTGTGTTCTGTGATTTTTCTAGAATCATAAGTGGGCACCCTTGCCTTGGGGCTTATCACCTTCTACATGCCATCACATATTCCACTGGTTAATCTCTTGGAGGGACAAAATAACTGTCTTCGTTTATTCATGTTCCGGCGCCAGATCTTACAACTGAAATAAATCAGGCCTACTCTAGAAAGAAGTGATCTGAAAAGGCAGAATTCCTTGTGGGAAAGAATAGCCGCTTAGGACCTGGGCTGGTGCATTGCCTCGATCCGAGGGATAAAGCGGCTCTTTTCCAGCATGCAGAAATGTAGCGAGTAATGAGAACATGAATGTGAGTTCCACACGTTTCTGCCAGGCGCCGCTGTAGCCATGCGATGGGTCTTATCTCACTTTCTGTGTTTAACAACCTCGTAAAGGGGAATTGCTGTTGGAGCCCATTTTACCAGCGGAGAAACTGAGTCGGGAAATAATTTACCCATGGCTGGAAGCTAGTGAGGAGTGAACTCGAGACTTAAAATCTACGCGTCCTCAAACTCTAGACCTCACGATCTTTTTTTTTTTTAAGATTTTATTTATTTTTTAGAGAGCCAGCGAGAGAGAAACAGCATGAGAGGGGAGAGGGTCAGAGGGAGAAGCAGGCTCCCCGCTGAGCCGGGAGCCCGATGCGGGACTCGATCCCAGGACCTTGGGATCACGACCTGAGCCGAAGGCAGACGCTCAACCATCTGAGCCACCCAGGCGCCCCGACCTCACGATCTTAAGCTATCCTGTCTCCCTGCACAATTTGGAGCTACTCCCTGGAAAAAACACCAGGGATAGTTTTCAAACACCTTGCCTCCCTCGCAAAACTTGCTGGTAGTTTTATAGTTGCGCTTCACTCAGCTTCATTATTTTGGACCAAAATGCTTATGATTTCCTGGAATCTCCAATACCTATACACCAAAGCTGAAAATGGACAAATTTTATAAAATATTTTCTCATATACATGCCTGCCATCGCTGCTTCTCCCTGAATATGATCTTGTCAAATAATCACTCATATCAGTTTAAGGTGACTAAGTTTAAACATGAACATTTGCTGCCAAAATTGGTTAAAATGACCAACAGTTGTCAGGAACTTAGGGTCCTCTGAGATTAGCCAACTTTCCATGCACTGCTCCCACTAGGAATGCTTTTCCTACACAGATGAGCAGCTTGTCAAACCCTCTGTGTTTGGGAGACTCCTGAGATTTCTGTAAGTATGGTATGTACAAGAGATGAGTTCTTCCCCAACCGTTAGCCTCACTGCAAAATAACAATGTTGATCATTTTTGTTTCTCCCTTGGTTTCCTTATTTTTTCCCTCCTTTCTTTCTGAATTTAGTGGGAAACAAAAGCATGATATGTAAGCAGTAACTTTGACAAGGCTTCTTTTTTGCTAAAATAATTACTTTGTAGGCCTTTTAATATCTAGAAATTTGAGTGCATTGGAGTTTTGTTTCTTTAAAAAACAAATTCAGAATGTATCAAGTTTTTAGATTTAGTCTACTCATCAAGGTATTTCTTTGATTAGTAGTAAGCCATGCATTTTGGAATGACGTATTTTAAGAGATTTCTGAATTTTGTTTGGGTAAGAGGCAATTTAAATTCCAATCCTATTGAAGTGAAGACATTTATTGCGGATGAACCGAACTTGGTATTGGCCTCCCATAGGTATGCTTTTCCATTCCATAACCAGCAATACTGACAAATAAATAATTGAATTTTTAAGATAGCCTAAATGAAATGCAAATTTGCCTGTTATTACTAAAGCTTTCCAGGATAAGGTTTCTATTAGTCCTTCCTTTTTGTTTCCACCGTTTAATCCTTCTAAAGTTAGAATTTGCTGACACTATCTTTAGTGCACAAATCTAGCAGCATATGCATCCATTATCTGACTTGCTTACAGGAACCAGTGACAATGTATTGCTAATCACCGTATCTTCAGTGTCCTATATGATACCTGCCATAAAGCTCAATTATATTGAAAATAGTTCATGAACAATCTGTTTAATAAAAGAAGACCAAAGGATCCATTAGGGAATGATCTTGGGTTATTCTTGGACAACCCTTATTCTTCTGCTGAAAAGTCCATGTACAAAAGCAAAATAGCAATTACATATGAGAGTCCATCACAAACTGTTCAGATGTCAATCTTTAACATCAGTCCATAACTTCAGTAATGCCAGGAGCTATGCAAAATACTGGAGATACAAAGCTTGACAAACAAAGATAGTCCCTGCTCTAGAGGGGTGTATAATACGCCAGGGAAGATAAACACAGAATGAGTATGCTTGGCGTAGGAACTCAGGCTTTGAGAGGCGAGTATGATGGGAGGCTGCATTGATGGGGTGGGGAGGGATGGATCAGGGAAGCTCTCTTGGGTAGTGACTCAAGTCAAAACAGAGAGGATGGGCAAATTAGGCAGGCAGAGAGAGTGCCAGGTAGAGGGAATAGCACATATAGAGGCTTTAAAGAGGGAAACAGCACGAAATGCTCATTTGGGGGTACAAAACAGATCTAAGTTTGAGGGGAAGTTAATCAAGCTAGCACACTGCTTCCTCTATAACACAAAGACTCATACTATTTTTCCTAAACCATTGGGAAAAAAAATTTTTAATAGGACAAAGTTGTATAAATTAATCCACCTCCAAAAGGAAAATAACTAACAATTACTTGTGGTATCAAATGTCCTTAAGTTTTGTTTCATAAAAGCAAAATATAATTAGATTAGGAGGCTTCAAATTTTCATTAATTTTATATGCAACAAGATTTCTATATTTAAGGTATTCCAAGGTGAACATCTGCTATATTAATTATTGCAAAAATTATTCTGCACTAGATAAATTGATATTTAAGGCAAGCATATCACCTTCCTACTTGATACATTTTCAGTATATGCTTTCATGTGTTTATTTTAGAAAATAACTATAGAGTTTGAGATTAAGTATGTCACTCTAATTTTTAACACTACTGGTATAAAATGCCATTAGATCACCCACATCACTGCGGGATGTACATTCTTTAGAAATGGTTTTTCTGAGAACTCACTCTTTTTTTTTTCTCCATAGATGCATACTTTTCTGACAAATACTAACAGTGGTGTTTTGTCTAGGATCCATGCAGGCAAGGTTGTATCCACTGGGGATTTTCCCGGAGACAGTAATTTTCAAACAATAGAGCAAAAATGCATAGATCAGCCAACTAGTTTATGCTACATCAATTTTACACACCCAGAAAGCATGAAACTTTAATATGATCCAACCAAAGTCAAATAAGCCAAACAGAAGCTACCAAAACAGGCCTGGCCCTTTCATCTAAACAAGCTTATGTCATGCCGCCTTTGAGAACACAATGTATTCGGTAAAGGGCAGGGCGGCCATGCTTCTAAATGCATGTTCTATTAGACAGCAAAGAACTACAAAAGACACTCAAAGCAAAATGTCTGGGAACCCACGTTGATTAATGCGCAGCTTTATTTCACTTCAGGGGTAAAGGACTGGAGGGATAAAAGACCATAAGCTCACTTGACAACTGTAAAGGTTGCAAAGGAAATGATGGTGGGTAACATGAAGTTGTTAGGAAGACCAGAGACCCAGTACTCAGACATGTGTGGCAGAGATTCCAGCAGTGAGGTGCCAGGTGGGCTGCCAATCATCAGAGGATTCGGTCCAAATGAAAAGGGCAACAGAAATACAAGCCCCCAAAGCCCCACGTTGTAGTTCAGGGCCCTCTTCCCCAGTAAGTGAAATGAAGCAGATCAGGGAGAAGAATTCTCGGTTGCTAGCTCGGAGGACTTTGGGTCTTCACTGTGGTCAGATATTTCAGATTCTGCTCTCACTGGCTCATAGCAGTCACCCTGACACAGGCTTCCACATCCACTGAGACATAGAAGTAGCAATGCTAGGTAATCACCAGCATTCCCTGTTGTAGCGTAAGGATGTGGACAGAAGCACGGTCATCCTAGTGCTGGGGCAGGTGCTCCCACTGGTTTGCTTTAGGAAAAGCTCTGGGCAACCAGTCTGAAGGATTGTCCATCCTCAAAGATCATACAAAGAAGGACAAGCATTCTTTACAGAACTGCTCTTTTATGAACTCCATAGAATTAGAGTTCTGCGTGATATGGACATACACTGAACAGTTCTCAACTGTTTCTAACCAACGGATTGGAGCATGTAGCCCCCTCTATTTCCCCCCTAAAACCTGATAATTAAGAATTATAATAGATATTGGAAGAGATCAAAGCCTCACCCTTCCCTAAAACCTTCCCAATTCACTTAGTTAAAGGCTACGGGGCTGTTGAAGAACTAAGAGCTTCTTTTTAAAAAGTTGAAAAAGCATTAAAAAAAATCATATGATCAATAAAATCTCATAAAGTGTATATATCATTATGATAGGGACAAAGAAAAATTATGTAAGAATTCACATCTTCTTTCCAGGCCTGCATGCATCCCTTTCCTTGCATCTGCCCGTGGAGGTGAGGACACTGAGTGAGAGTGGGAAATGTGGGGGCACTGTAGAATAGAGTAGCAGGGTTTACACTGAAAAGAACAGAGAGGGACTGGCAAAAGGAGGGGAGGAAGAGAGAGAAAAGCATAAAGTGATTACCATGGGGAGAAATGTTTTTGCAGCCATTGTAGGGATTTGGTGGAGCCGGGTGAGTGAAGAGGAATCTGAAGACATTTTTCTGTGTGGACCATGTGTGAAGCCCTGCAGGGCTCCTTCCTCAAAACCCTTAAAAATTATCTCTATTAGTTCTCAAGGCTTTTGGAGTCAGATTTATGGGCTCTGTATAAACGGCTCTACTATACTTGGGTAACATCTGAGACAGGCTCAAGAAAAGTAATTAAAACAGCAGCCTTATTCTAGAAGGAGAAGCTCTTCTGAAATTTCTGCAGACTATCCCAGAACAGCACATGTTAGTTTTTGTTATAACTGTCGTTTTAAATCTTTTGTTTCCTCTAAATAGAAGACTTGTTGCTGCTATTTTTGCACTTTGAAAACTGCAGTTTCAGCTTCTAGATCACATTCCCCATCCGTAATTGTAACAAGCCAAATGGCTCTAGTGGAAAATGCTGCTCTGCTTAACTTTTGGCATCTGAGATGTACCCCACAGTGGGTGCCTCTGTATCACACTGAGCGAAAAGACGAACAGTTTCGCACCCAGGAGATCAAATTAACTAATGAGGTAAATCTGACATTCATGGGTGAAACAACACACAGTGTTTAAGGATTCATCTGAAAAGAACTTTACAAAAAGTCATTAAAGAAATTTCATTCTCAGGCCATTATGAGCAGCTCTTGAGCATTTGCCACTTTTCAGTTAGGGGGTAGACGAGACAGTGGAAACAAATAGACCCAAAGACTCATGACTCAACATGATAGCAGTTAACTTCCCGCTCACCCAACAATCTAGAGAGGTTTGAGGTTCGTGTGAGGGTAGAATGATCCACAAACCATGCAGAGCCCAGGTCAATGGTAGCTTTGTCATTTCAGCCTTTGCAGTTACTCTGGGTGGGGGGAGGGGGAGGGACAGAGGACCTGAAGGAAAAAAAGAGCATGAATGAGGGGACATGGGAGATTTTCCTGGCCATGCTTGGAAGTAGCAGACACCATTGCACTCATGTCCTGTTGATGAGAACTTTGCCCCCTTGCTATAAGAAAAGCCAAGAACTGTACTCCAGCTATGTGCCCAAGGAGGAGAGAACAACAGAAACGCAGATAATCTCTAGCACAGCCATTTCTCTGATCCTATTTTCTGCCTTGAGAATATTATTTACATCTACTGTCTGTCTACGGCCATACCACCCTGAATAAACCTGATCTTGTCCCATCTCGGAAGCTAAGCAGGATCAGGCCTGGTTAGTACTTGGATGGAAGAATATTTTTCACATGTACTAGTAGTTACAGAAGGCCCACAATGTATGGGTCCTCTGTCATAAGGTGACATAATATTATGTAACAACATGACTTACAGATGTGTTTTATTAAAATGATCTCGAGGGAAGAATGATTGCTAAGTACTATCAAAACAGTATGGTACTAGCAGAAAAATAGACACATAGATCAATGGAACAGAATAGAAAGCCCAAAAAGAAACCCATACTTACATGGTCAATTAATCTATGACAAAGCAGGAAAGAATATCCAATGGGAAAAAGAGTTTCTTCAATAAATGATGCTGGAAAAACTGGACAGCTGCATGCAAAACAATGAAACTGGACCACTTTCTTACACCATATATAAAAATAAACTGAAAATAGATTAAAGACCTAAATGTGAGACCTGAAACCATAAAAATCCTAAAAGAAAACATAGGCAGTAATCTCCTGGATATCAGCCTTAGCAACATTTATCTAAATATGTCTCCTCAGATGAGGAAAACAAAAGCAAAAAAAAAAAAAACCAAAAAACTATTGGGACTACACCAAAATAAAAAGCTTTTGCACAACAATGAAAACCATCAAAAAATGGTAAGGCAGCCTACTGAATGAGAAAAGATATTTGCAAATGATATATCCAATAAAGAGTTAATATTCAAAATATATAAAGAACTTATACAACTCAACCAAACACAGAAATAATCTGATTAAAGATGGGCAGAGAACCTGAATAGATATTTTTTCAAAAAAGACATGCAGATGACCAACAGACACATGAAAAGAGGCTCAATGTCACTCAACATCAGGGAAATGCAACTCAAAATCACAATGACGTATTACCTCATGGATGTCAGAATGGCTAGTATCCAAAAGACAAGAAATAACAAGTATTGTTGAGGATGTGGAGAAAAGGGAACCTCCCTGCACTGTTGTTGGGAATGGAAACCGGTGCAACCACTGTGGAAAACAGTATGCAGGTTCCTCAAAAAATTAAAAACAGAGGGGCTCCTGGGTGGTGCAGTTGGTTAAGCGTCAGACTCTTGGTTTCGGCTCAGGTCTGATCTCAGGGTCATCAGATTGAGCCCCATGTCAGGCTCCGTGGGGAGTCTGCTTGAGTTTCTCTCTCCCTCTCCCTCTGCTCCCTACCCTGCTATCTCTCTGAAATAAATGAATCCAAAAAAAATTAAAAATAGAAATAGCACACAACCCAGCAATACAACTACTGGGTACTTACACAAAGAAAATAAAAACACTAATTCAAAAAGATATATGCACTCCTATGTTTATTGTGGCAATATTTACAATAGCCAAGAAATGGAAGCAACCTAAGTGCCCATTGATAGATGAATGGATAAAAAATGTGATGCACACACACATACACGTGCACAGTGTAATATTACTCAGCCATAAAAAAGAATGAGATCTTACCATTTACAACATCATGGATGGACCTTGAGGCTATTATGCTAATTAAAGTAAGTCAGGGAAAGAAAAATACCGTATGATTTCACTTATATGTGGAATCTAAAAAACAAAACTACTGAACAAACAACAAAAGCAGAAATAAACCTATAAATACAGAGAAGAAACTGATGACTGCCAGAGGGGAGGGGAGCAGAGGCAGGGGCAAAATGGGAAGGGGTGAGAGGTTCAGGCTTCCTATTATGGAAGGGTCAAGGTGTCCTTCTCAGTCCCTCCTGCTGGGGACTCCGCCGACCTCAGACTAGCGGGGACCGTGCGGAGCAGCCACACTCTGTGTCCAGCCTCCACAGGCTTGCTGAATCTTGTGTTCATTGTCCCCTCACTTTTCTTTGTGGTTTTTCCATATATGTATACATGTGTATATGAATATATCTGCATATAAATACATATATTCCTAAACAATGCATTGTAGCTCCACTCCATCCACCCCGAATTTTCTCACTTCATTTCTTTCCTCTTTAAATTGGGAAGTTACACTCTATTCTTTTAGTAGTTTCCTTAGCTATCTTGATAGTTAAACTTTAAAAGTCTGAAGTTAGTTAACTACCTGTATTACTCTTTGTAAGTGACAAACTCCGTTTTTTCCCTTCTGATGTAGGGGAAAACCCAACTGTGTTTTTATCCCACATGTCTGTCTCCTTTGCTTCTCAGAGAGAGCACTTCACCTTTGACACTTCTAGTCACCAAATGTGTGGAATTTTCCCCCACAACAACTAGCACGTCTCAGACACCGGGTAGGTTTAACTCAATTCTGTCACTATTTACCCAGAGACAGCAACAGATCCTACAGGTTAAGAGCTCAGTCCCACAAAACTGCCCTCCTCCCCCGCCAAAACACACACATTTCAGACACCAGTCATCAACCCAAGTCTGTGCTTCTGACCAACAGGCTATACAGGGGTTCCAACACCCACTCCCTGCTTTGGGTTTAATTTGCGAGAGCGGCTAACACAACTCAAGGAAAAATGTTTACCAGTTTGTTAAAGGATGTGATAAAGGAGACAGATGAACAGCTAGATGAAGAGATACAGAGGGCAAGGTGTAGGGTATCTGAGCACAGGAGTCTCTGTACCCCGTGGAGTTGGGCTGCATCACCCTCCTGGTGTGGACGTGTTTGCCAATCTAGAAGCTCTTTGAACCCCCTACTATTAAGATGCTATGAAGGCTTCCTCATGAGGAAATGATCAATTATTAGCTCCGTTTCCAGCCCCTCTCCCATCTCTGGAGGATGGGAGGTGGGGCTAAAAATCCCAAGCTTCTAATTATGGTTTGATCTTTTGGGTGACCAGCCCCCATCCTAAAGCTGTCCAGGAGTGCCTCATTAGAACAAAATATGCTCCCAGTGCTCTTATCACTTAGGAATTTACAACGTTTTTAGAAGCCCTGTCAGGGATGAGGTCAAAGACCAAATATTAGAACAAGAGATGTTTCTAGGGTTCTTATCACTTAGGAAATCACAAGGGTCTTGGAAGCTCTGTGCCTGGAGCTGGGAGCAGAGGCCTATATGTATATATTTTTTCTATTATTTCACACTTTTTCCAAATAATGTAACTGTTTAACATCAACCCTTCAAAACTACATGCTTAAGTTGTCCAATATTTTTGCTGTGATTTTCTTTTAACTTCGTAAGTTAGACATTATCACTGTTTTACATTTTTTCTTTTCATTTATCATATATTTACTAATATCTTTGCTTATTGTTTCCTTTTTATATCATACCCTCTGGAATTATTTTGCATCTACCTTTAGAATTTCCTGTAGTAAGGGATTATGAGTGGTAAACTCTTATGATTTTTGTTTAATTAAGAAGTTCTCATTTCACTCTCATTCTTGATAGATTTTACATGTGGGTATTTTCTTTTAGCACAGTAATATTATTCCACAAGTTACATTGTTGCTATTGAGATCTCAGTTGTTGGTCTAACTGCTGATCTTTATTTTATTTTTTTAAGACTTTATTTATTTGACAGAGACACAGCGAGAGAGGGAACACAAGCAGGGGGAGTGGGAGAGGGAGAAGCAGGCTTCCCACAGAGCAGGGAGCCCAATGCGGGGCTCGATCCGGACCCTGGGATCATGACCTGAGCCGAAGGCAGACGCTTAACAACTGAGCCACCCAGGCGCCCTAACTGCTGATCTTTAGAGGTAATCTTGCTTTTCTGAGTGTTTTAAATTTATCTTTGGGGTTCTACAGTTTTGCTGTAACTTACCTAGGTATGGCTTTGTCTTTATTTATTCTCCCTAAGATTCACTGAGTTACCTGAATTTGAGCTTTGGTGTCTCCACAATTCTGGAAAATTTGGGACACTGTCTCATTGAGTATTGCATCTTTTCTGTTCCATAATCTTTTGGAACTCTTATTAGATCTGTACGAGACTTTGCCTATCTCCTAGGTCTCTTAACGGTGCTTTTAAATGTCCTATTTGACACTCTATGTGGTACTCTGGATAATTTCTTCCACTCTATCTTCCGGGACACTAATTTCTCCCCAGCTGTGTCTAGTCTTCCATTTAACCCACCCACTGAGTTTTTAATATTAACTATTATATGGCTCATTTTAGAAATCCGTTTGCTTCTTTTTTCAAGTGTGTTTGGTTGCTTGTTATAAGCTCTTCTTCCCTTCTCTCATTTCCAAACTTCTCTGGTATTTACCTACATGTATTAAATATGTTATAGTTTGTGTCTGATCATTTTGATACCTAAACACTTTGCCAGTGTGTACCTGCTGGCTCTTGCTTCTAGTGCCTTATTTCCTTTATTTTTGCCTGTAAGCTCATTTTCTTTGGAACATTATCTCTGAGAATTCTTTGAGGCTTGCGTTGAATGCTCATGCCCTCAGAGAGGATCTGCACTTGCTTCTGTCACTTGCCTGGTGCCTCTGCCGGCTTGAAGTTTCTTGGACCAACTACAACGGATAAGGAGAGCTCCCCATTACAGAGCCCCAAAGGTTTGGCAAATTCCCAGGGGAAGAGTTTCCATTCAGCGGCAATGGACTTCCCATCCTGCACCAAGATGGTCACAGGCAGCTCTCCTTTCTCTCGCTTTCCGTGCAACGGGACTTGGTTCTTAGGCATCCTTGCAGTAAAGGTGTAGCCTTAGCTGGCCAAGTGCAGCCCTTGCTTTATCTTGTCCCCTTTTCCCTGTATGAACACCAAAAAGAGAAGATCCAAGGTATAGTGTTGGCAGACACTCCCAGAGTGAAAACTGTTCCAGTCCTTACTTAGCTCACAGGGTCCTACTTTAATTTCTCTTTAACCTCCCCCAAACTCCTTATTTTTATCCCAGCTTGACAATACATTGAAAGAGCTTTAAATTTTTGTAATCCAGCACTTTCAGTTGTTTTCAACGGAAAAAACTTTCAGGCCATTCCATAATAAGGGCCGGTAACCAAAGTTCTGTCAGTAATTTTTCCTCATATATGTCCTCTTTTTAAGTATACAGAATTCTGTATTTTACTTAACAATAATGCACCTTTTATTATCCTATATTTTCTTGACATACTTAGAGACACCCATACACACTTGTTCCAAGACTATAAAAATGTTTTAATATATGTTCTTCTAGTATTTTTATTGTCTTTTTTTCCCATTAAAATCTTTGATCCCTTTGCAATTTGTTGGGATGTCAGTAATGAAGTTGAGAATCCAGTTGGTTGTTTTTTTTTTTTTTAAACAAATGGCTAGCCAGTTACCCTAACACCTTTTATTAAATAATCATTTTCCCTAATGATTAGAAATATTACCATTTCCATAAACTATATTCCTGAGTAGTGTTGCCATATCTTCTTGTGTGGGCTCTCTGTTCTCTTTAACTGATCGGTCTTCTTGCACAAGTGTTCATTTGTTTCAATTAGTGAAGTTTTATAACCAACTGTAATGTCAGCCAAGTTGAGGGCTCTGTCATCACTTTTGCCTTTAAAATTTTTTTCCTTTGGAATTTTCCTGAGTATATTCTTGAGTAGTTTTTCTTCCAGATGAAATTTAGAATTATTCTATCAAATTTCCCAATGCACCTGTTAAAATTTTGGCTAGGATATGCATAGTTACTTCCAGACTCCCCTTTACATTATTTTACAAATGGTATCATTAAAACATGGCTGTTGTTTCCTTCCGGGAGCAGTCAGAAAACAGATGGCCCCTGTAAAGGGTTTCACTGAAGAGAGGTTAATGAAGGAACTGCTTCCAGAGGTATGGGCAGATCTGAAGAAAGGAGTGGGGGCAGGGTGGGGGTGGGGAAGAGCACCCAGGGGCAAGCTACGGGGCGTCATTAGCAGCAGCAAAGGGAGAAAGCCTGTGACTTGGAGTCCACAAGAAGGGCCAGCTAGCAGAGCACAGCCACTACCCAAATGCAGGCAGGGAAAGGAGGGAGTAGAAAGGGACCAGGGGACTCAGTCCTTGGACTTGCTGGTGCCTCCCTTTGGATGGACCCAATAGGAAGCCAGAGAACAAGAAGCTTCGGTGAAAAGGTTTGGAAAGGTCAGCCTCCTGCAGCACAGACAAGGCTGGAAAATGGATCTGGAGGGGTAAGTGGCAAATGACTAGCACAGCTCAGTCGATGGCCTGCTAGCTTTTACACTTGCAACACTGCGGTGTTGTTAAAATTTGAAATGTATTCACAGAGAAACTCTATTGAAAGTCATTCCCGAGAAATAAGTGACTCGTTATCCTGTAGCCAGATGACTTTGTGAAAATCAGATGCATTGTTACCTGAATTGGTAATAGTTGTTTTTCACTTGAGGTACACCATGTCCCAGGCTGCACACCTTCCTTGTCAGATGGTGAAGCTGAAATTTTTCTGGTGAGAGAACTGCAGCAGGTGGATTGCTTGTTTCCTCCATCCCTTCACTCTGCAGACCACAGAGCCTTACAGCCCATCTATTACCAGATGATCTCTCATTAGCTTCAACTCTGAAACACAATTTTCTACTTCCTGACTGTAAAATCCCTAAAGAGGCCTCAGAAGTTTGTATTTTTCCTTCCAAGAAATGCAGAACGGTACATCTTTCCACAAAGAAAATCCACAGAAACTAATAAACAGTCGTTTAAATTCAAGAGCACTTGGAAAGAGTGCAGAAATCAGCAAGTGAGAACAAATTGGGTCCTTTCCAGGAAAGGTTATTTGGGATCATCACTCTCCTCCTTCCGCTAATTTCTCTGCGGGCCTAACCACATGAATCTGTGGTCAAATGCCTTTGACTCAGAGAGTGGGAAGTAAAAAACCCAGTGAAATCAGCCTTTTCAGGGCTCTCCCGGATGGGCTTTTTCCCTCCTGATTTTACCTCAGGCCAAGGGGGATTCGGAACCTTTGTTCCAAAGAACAGACAAAGCACACTCTTCCTGAAATGCAAAGACAGCTTGAGAACGCAGAGCTGTTCTACTTGGGGCGTCACCGCCAATTGCCTCCCGTACTAAATGCCATTGTTTTCCATGGAAAACAATGGCCTTCAGTCCTGACAATGTGCTTTGGCCTCAGGGCTTCCAAGCCAATGCAGAGAATGCTCTCCTGCTGGCCGTAGTTGCTCTGATAAGTCACCCATCAATAGTCTCAGAAAGAGACTCTAGCAAACGAACAGATGATTGAATTTTTGCAGGTCATTTGAAGTATGGGAACCTGCCTAGGATAAAGAAAGCAAACAGGTCTGTCTCTTTTCCGTGTCGTGTTCTTTGTGATGCAGTTTCTTGAATAGAGAAGGGCAGTGCCAACCCTAAGACTGGGCTCCCCCTGGCTAATTTTAGTACATAATTTCTAGTTAATGCACCATGTTGTGGATAGACGTTTTAATAATGCCAGAAACAGAATTGTTTCTTGTTTGCTTTCTGGAGATGGGTTTGTTTGGGCCTGATTTCACTTTTCTTTCTTGAAACTCTCCCTGTTTGCCCCCTGTGGCCCTCTGCTACCTGGATCATTTACTAATGCTTTCCTTCTTCCACTCAGTGTCTAAGTGAAGATCATTCCAAGGTCTGCCCTCCCTCTGTCCACTGTCTCAGTCTTTCACCTAAGTCTGAGCTCACAGCAGAAATCCCTGACCTGAGCCCTAAATTTTCTCTCATCCACTGTAGGTCCTCCTCACACCTTGGAACTTCACACGTTGGGAACTTGGTTGGCTATTTCCCCCCAAGGCCAGAGCTATTCCTCCTCCTCACATCCCTGTTTCTCCCCTACCAGTCCCGTACCATTTTCTAATACCCAGGATGAAAACAGAATTAATTTGTACTTTTCCTCACCTCTTTACTTTCAGTCTCTTCAGGTGAAAAACTCTTATCGCTTACAGAGATTATTACAGTGGACTCCTAAGTGCTCCTCTCCATGTCTCTAATCTCTTCTGATTCACTTCATCAGAGGATGCTACCAGATTAATGATACCAAAGAATCACTTAATCACACAATGTCTTTTTCCAAAGACTTGCTATGTCTCCCTATTACCGGTCTTGGAAGTTATTAACTCCACAGCTTAGCATTAAGGGTGCCGACCAGCCTTATATTAAAAACCAAACTCTATTTTTGCCACTTTCCAAACAGTAAGCTCTGAACCTCCCATTCATACATTCTTCACTTTCCTGGAATATTTTTTCCTGCCCTATCTCTATAACTGCTTCAAAATTCTCCTCAAAGTTCACCTCCTTCAGGAAAACTTTTATACAGCGGCCCTAATGACGCTTGCCATCCAATGGCAAACAGATAATCGCACACTGAGGCATGTGATTGCAAACAATAGTGAATAGTATGATGAAAAGTCAAGGTGCAATGAGAGAATAGGATAGGGAATTTGATTTAAATCAAAGAATCAAGAATCTTCTTTGAGGTCAAGATGGAAATAGGTGAGCAAAGAATTTGGGGTGAGAAAATTCCACACTCAAGGAGCAACTGGGGAGATAGCCATGGCGCAGAACAGAGTTTGGCACATCTGAGGAACTGAACGTGAGCTCATGTGGCTGGTCCAGAAAGCAAGGAGGAATGGGAGGTGTGTATGGGTGTAGAAGGCTGAGAGGCAGACAGGGGCCTGATCAGGAAGAGTTTGGGAGGCCATACCAGGAGTTTGATTTTTTTGTTGTTGTTGTTTTGAGCCTGGAATGATCTGCTCAGTTTTGTTTGGTTTTAAACTCATTTTGGCTCCTGTATAGAAAATTGATGGGGGAGATGGCAAAGCGCGCCCTCTGTCGTCTAACTCCCACTGTACTTTGTTAATTCTCTCACGAGCTCCATCACCTTCTACCTGTGTTATAGTTATTTGCCTCATCTTGTACACTGCACTCACACCTGAATGTGTCCCACTGCCCTGCTAGATGGTAACTTCCTAGAGATCCTGGACTCATCCATTTTAGAATCTTCTACACCATCTGCCACGGCACATTGCACAAAGTAAACATAATAATTGATGAAGTAAGTTGAATTCGTTGTCCAGATTGCCCTGAATTCACCAACATCCACATTTCTCTGACCCATAATATTTAGGCTCAGCTTTATTCATTAGTCTCATTGGAGAGGAACTGACTGTCCCTTGGGTATATTTAGAGGCAGAAGCAGGACTGATGGGGGAAAGTTACAGAGTTGATTTGGCCACAGTATTGGGTACAATATGAAGTGTATCTCTGATGAAATTAGAGTTCAGCAAAGATGGAATCACCTGGTCCTGTGAGGAAAGGAGTTGCAGATCATTACAAGTTTGAGCTGTGATGGCCAGAGATGCCATAACAGACATCATGGGTTGAATGATGGCTCCCCAGGAGATATGCTTATGTCCTAACCCCAAAAACGTGTGAATAAGACTTAATTTGGAAAAAGGATCTCTGCAGATATAATGAACAATCTCAAGATAAGATCATTTTGGATTATCGGGGTGGACCCAAGTCCAATGAGAAGTGCTCTTATAAAGGACAAAGGCTGAGAAGACACAAACACAGTAGAAAAACCCACATGAAGACAGAGGCAGATGTGCTGCCATGGACCAGGGAACACCTGGAGCCACCAGAAACAGGGAGAAGCAATGACAGACATTCCTACGGACCCTTTGGAGTAAGCAGGACCCTGCTGACACCTTGATTTTGGACTTCCAGCCCCCAGAACTCTGAGAGAATACCTTCCTGTTGTTTGTAAGTTTGTGGCAATTTCTTGTAGCAGCAATTGGGAACTAACAGAGATGGGATTCCTGCATGGGTAAATAAGTTGGCCTACATCCATGGTTTTCAAGCAATTCTTTTAAGGTTTAGATCCCATAGTTCAAGTGGAAGATTACTGATAAAACAGAAATTTCTCCTGCTCTAGTTGAAGGAAGTGGCCAGAGTCCTGCCTTCTTGCCCTGACCCCCACCCTGAGGTCTGTACGGAGCTAGATGATGTAGAAGGTCCAGTCCAAGTATGATTCAACGGGTCAGTGTTTTATATGATAAGAGAAGACCGAGTCCAGGAAACATGGGTGTGTTAGGATGCATTCCCCCCCGCCCCCGCCCCACACCCCAAAGCAGACCCTGCGTTTATTTGGGAGGTTATCACAGGAAGCACTGGCAGGGAGAGAGAGAATGAGACAGGGAATTAAAGGAAGCCAATGTAGGGCACATTAGTAAGCTGGTTACTTCTGTGGGTGACAAAGTTAAATTCCATAAAGGCCAGTGGGAGATGGTGTAGAATATGCCTCAGAAGGGTTCTACCTGAGAGGCAAAGAAGATGTGATATTGAGCCACTCATTACAATTCATCAGTGGGTAGGGCTTCTCCAAGGGTGGTAATAACCCAGTGCTTCTGACCTACCCTCGGCTCAGGCTCAGCATGCACGTGGCCAGTGGGTATTCTTAGAGCCCTGGGTGCTGGCAGCATGAAGCCATTCACACATCCTGGAATGGTGTGAAGTGAGGGGACATGACTGGGGCTCTGCTGGCATGTCTGGGAAACACTCCAGTTGGCTGCAGATACCCTAAGAACCAGCACTATGTAAGACCATCTACGCTGTCCAAGAGGAAAACAGGCTGAAGAAGCCCCTTGTTTCCCATCGTTAATCTTAATCCTGGAATGGAAACTTTGCTCTAAAATGTGCTTCTGTCCACGCAGTCAATTAACTATCTGCATAAATAAATCACAGAACAACTGAGCATTTGCAGCAAACTAGTGACACACACAACATATGGGTAAAGGAAGGAAAGGAATAGAATATGTTAATTATCCAAAAAAAAAAAAAAAGGACCATTTTTATTTTAAATAAGTTCCCAGGAAAAAGACCTAGAAACCATGTTCCTAATATTTTATGGAGGGTATTGAGGATAAGAATCCCTTAAATTAAAAGAGAAATGGGCATGCTTATCAGGCTCAATGGTGGGATACCAAAGACCCAAAGAGCACACAAAACTGAGCATACCGTATGTGTCAGGAGAACAGTGTCTGGTTGGCAGAGTCCATGAGTCACAGAATACTTGGAAAACTCACAGAGCCCAGAATATCAGAGGGAACATAGTATGGTAGTTAAAAGTAGGTAGTTAAGTCCAGTCAGACCTGGGACTGAAACCCAGCCCCACCCCTTAGTGGCCTTGAACAAATGACATTTTCTCTTGTGTAACAACAGGGGGGTAGCCTAAATTCCCATGAGGCCTCAGGAGGGACACATGAAAACTAATGCTTACTCGTAGTGGGTGCTCCAGACATCATTTTATTCACCTCTGTTGCATGCAAGGTACTCAAGCCTTTGGTTTCTGTGTCACTAAGGGACACACAACACAGAGAACAAGCAGAGAGAACAAGATTTTAAACCACCCCCTCCTGCAAGGGCATAGGGCAGGGATAAAGACTTTAAGTTACTGTGCGTTTCTATCAAGACAGTCAAACCCAGGGTGTACCAGTTGGTCGAAAGCGTGTTAAGCAGAAGCTGAAGAGCCAGGGCAAAACTGAAGTCGGCAGAAAAGGGAAGTAACTTCTGTGCCCAGAAATAGGGCTTCCCGAAAGCCCTGGAATTCCCTGGGCAGAGGGGAGGTGTGTGGTTTCTGGCGGGCAGGCTCCTGTGGGGAGCCTCTGGCTTACCCGCCAGCCTTGTCCCCCCTCTCTAAACCGAGCCCCTATTGGCTTTCCCTAGAGCATCCACATTTCCTACCAACTTTGCAAAAATGCCCCTACTCTGAACCCTTCTCTCCAACCCACCAACTGTTCAGAAGTATGTTAAGCAGATGTAGTGGAATTAACCAAATCTATTTATAGGATTTTTTTTTTTTTTCTTGAGGAACTTGAAGATAAAATTTGAGTGATGCAAAAGTCCTCCTGGAGCTATTCCTATACCTGCAGAAAGGTAGATTAGAAAGAGGACTGTCATCTGATGAATGGTATGAATCATCCTCGGGCTAAGAGCCTGGCGTCTCATGGAAGCTGTGCTGCCAAGCCACTGGCGGCCAAGGCAAATTGCTGACACTCGCTGTACCTCAGTTTTCCCATATGCAAAGTGGAGATAAAAATATACCTCCCCACCGGGATGTTCTGAGGATTAACGAAACAGTATCAGTGAAGCACTTTGTGGTGTTACATACCCCAAAAGGTATTACCCATTATAAAAATGCACAATGCAAACCTCTATTTTTTACTTTGTGACTTTGATGGCATGAACAAACTTTACCCTCCAGCTTTTTAATATGATTATAAGCCCTTTACAAGAATACAGCTTTCACTCTGCACAGCAGGATACATAATATTTCTTATAAATTTAATTTAGAAAATGGCAGGAAAATAATGTTAAGGATTTGCCTTAAACCTACTAAAGCAAGGCAATTCCATTAATACTGCCATTCCATCTTTAACTCGACACATCGTGCTTTAAGATGACAGTCTTCTAAGATCCCTGCTTTTCTTTGGAACAATAAGGGTAAACTTGAGATACAGGACACATTTTGCCTCTGAATTTTTTTTTCCCCTAATGCTGCCAACTCGGATCCCTAACAAACCCCTTAATGTTTCTTTCCTCTTTTGAAGTGGGGTTCTGAAAAGTTCTGAGGTAAGGTTCCTGTTGACTTCCAATAAGGGATGTGCTTCCCTTAGCATTCGACTGCTCACCTAGAACTTTTGAATGCCTGCAGTCACAGGTGATGCGTATGCCCTAACGGAACGTGGAACTGGGAAGCTTTTAGCTTTTGGTTAAAGATGCGAAGGTCCTCCCTTCAAGGACTGAAGGAAAAAAAAAAAAAAAGATTCACTACTTTGGCAAATTATCTCAGGTGGGAGGGCCCCTACATCTCCAAATGCAGGTCCCTTTTGAGGTGTTCTCTAGTACTGTAATAAATTATCACAAATTCAGTGGCTTAAAACCACACACATTTATTATCTTACATTTCCGTAGATTACAAGTCCAAAATGGGTCTCACTGGGCTAAAATCAAAGTATTGGCAGGGCTGTGCTCCTGCTGTGGGTTCGAGGGGAGAATCTGTCCTTGACTTTTCCTGCTGTCTGCATTTCCTGCCTCATAGCCCCTTTCCTCCATCCTCAAAGCCAGCAGGGGTACAAGAAGGACTTGCCCTATCACTGACAGACTCTGCTTCCCTCTTCTACCTGTAAGGCTCTTTGTGAGGACATCTGGCCCACCCACATCAGTGAGGAGAAACTCACCCACCTCCTGATGATTCAATTTGTGACCTTCATTCTCTACCATGTCATTGAATACACTCACAGTTTCCAGGGATTAGACATGGACATCTTTGAAGGCAGAAGCTATTCTGTCTGCCATGGAATGCACACATAGTCCCCAACTCTTCTGGGGAATAGATGGACTCATATGGACAACATGGGGCCCACCAACTCCAGGGATGGTGATGGGATGTTGTCCCTGGTGTTGGAAGGCGTGCTGGACCACTGACCTTCCCTACCCCTCAAGTTTCTCATTCCATGAGCAATGACTTTTTCCTTATCAGGCCTTGTATTCCCAAAATCTCAGTCTCCACTCTATTCATGGGTGAGAAACTCAGCTCATCACACCCAGGTCAGTGCCAACCTCAGTATCTCATGTAGACAACAGTTATCTTCCTATAGTGATCTGAATGCGTTTCAAATGCTCTAAATACTGAACAATGGAAACTGAATCCTCATTCTAGACCTCCACCTTACATCTGTTGAAATAGCAACTGATTTGGGTTTTTGTGACCTTGACTGAAGCCAAGTCTGTCCGCAGTTAAATTCAACACTGAGTGGTATTTGTCTCTATTCTCGCACAGCTACACGGCCCCCAGGCACTATGGGAAGCCCTTTGCTTAGGAGATAAATCGTGTAATTTTTCAGATGTATAGATCTTCAGAGAAGTAACATCTCTCACCCAAGTCACATAGTTTCATCACCTCGACCAAACTCGGATTAGTCTGACTCTAGGATCATGCTGTCCCCTCACCTGGGCACCTACTACTTACAGGTACCCCCTGCCCTCCTAGGTCTCAGGACACTCCATCCCCTCTTCAGTGCACTTTCTCATCCTCTTTCCCTTCCCCCTTGCATGGAATCTGTCTTTGGACAGACTCTTTGGCTGGATACAATGAGTTAATTATTCTAGGAATTCCTTATCTTTGCACAGAAGCCCCTAGGAGCAACGGAAAGGGGTAGGAGTTCCTAAGCCTGGACACTCTGACGAGAAGAGACCTTTGGTCGCCAGGGGTCCTTGAATCAATCCAGAGGGCAGCTGTCTCGGCTTCAGCCCCAGTTCATCCCACGTGGAGGCAAATGAAGCCAAAGCATCCCCTCTGTGAGATTCTGTAGTATTCAAGGAGGGAAGTGAGTTAGATTGACTGGCAACCAAGGATTAATTGGGTCTGTGTGGGTAAGTGGTTGGTGGGACAAGGTCACCCCTGCTCTGTGTCAGCTTGAAAGAGGATGTTGGGAGTGGAGTCAGGAGGCCGTGAAGGGCAGCCTCAGGGTCAGAATGACAGCAGCTTGGGGAAGGCTCTGGGCTGTGAAGTACAACAACCACAAGTGTAAATGACCCGGGGCTCTGATGATGTGCGGCAGAGATGTTCTTGCTTTTAGACTGACATTCAGATGACTGAAATATCACCCGCCTCAGCAGCCTGATCGACACCAAGGGAAAGTGAACTCAGATCATCAACTGAGGGTTTGCCGTTTCCTAAACAGAGTGTTAAAAGGTTTCTCAGTCCCTAAGGTCTCAGGCCTTTGTGATAATGTCACAGTAAGGTACAGCTAGTGCACTGCATGGGTGGCCCGTTTAAAATATTTACCTCCAAATGAGCCTATTAAATTTCTAAAAATATTAAGTCTCTAACAGATATAGCTCTTTCCCCAAAGACAGATTAAAAGGAAAACACATCAAATGCATCGGCGGGCATCCCTCCTGATGCAGTTGAAGCTCGCTGCTGTAAAATAGCGCCAGCCATTTCTTCTCCTATGTGGATATTCATCTTCAAGGGAAGACTTGGGGGAAGGAGGTAAAACATGAAATTTTTTTTAAGGTTTTATTTATTTATTTATTTGACAGAGAGATAGAGAGAGAGCACAAGTAGAGTGACAGGCAGAGGTAGAGGGAGAAGCAGGCTCCCCGCGGAGCAGGGAGCCTGATGCGGGGCTCGATCCCAGGACCCTGGGATCATGACCTGAGCCGAAAGCAGACGCTTAACCGACTGAGCCACCCAGGCGCCCCGGTAAAACAGGAAGTTTTAAGTATTAGAAGCGTTCTCCTGCAGAATGGTTACATTCCAAGCACACGATTCCCCATGGCACAGCTGGGAACGGTTGTCCAGAATAGCCTGGTGGCCCCTCTCCCGGGAGTGAGCCTCACCCCCTTGCTGTAGCCACTGGCCCAGGGCCCGCCCTTCAGCCTTGAAGACCCTACACCTATTTTTTTTTCCCCCCAGAGATCAGTAAGTTCAGAGGACTGATTCGAGTGAACTGAACTCAAAAGAGACTAAATATAAACCCAGTGTTATCTTATTAATTTTCATTGGAAAGTAGGCTTTTATTGGCAGCCAGGATACTGCTCTGTCAGGTATATAGGAAGTCAAGGAAATAATCCGAGTTTCCTGGTTTGCAGAGAATTGCATCAAAAGAGGTGAAGGCTATTGGGGCACAGTTCATCCAGGTCATGGGGTGACTTGGTAGAATTAAGCAAGCCCATAACAAAGTGCAACCAAGTGCTAAACGTTTATTTAGCACCCATAACAGGCAGAGCACTAGGCAGTTTACATGCTCACAATGATTATTCCTACTTTACAGAGAAAATTGTGGCTTAGGATAACTTGTGCTAGATCACATAAACTACAGAGTGATAGATTTGAGGTTAAACCCAGGTCTGTCTGACTCTAAGCCCAGATGCTTAACCACCATTATATACTTCCTCTGCGCTCACTGGAATGCTCCGATTCTCAGATTTACTGCCCCTTCCCTGACAGTGTTGGAAAAACACTGCCAAATCCTTGCTTTCTGACTCCTCTTTGTTTAAGCTGCCACACTGACCATTCCTTTGTTAACATAATGTTTCTTCTGTCTTCCCTCCTCTAATTCAGGCTTTACACCATAGCCAGAGTGATCCTTCTAAAACACAAACCTGAGGGCGCCTGGGTGGCTCAGTTGATTAAGCAACTGCCTTCAGCTCAGGTCATGATCCTGGAGTCCCGGGATCGAGTCCCACATCGGGCTCCCTGCTCAGCTGGGGGGTCTGCTTCTCTCTCTGACCCTCTTCCCTCTCGTGCTCTCGGTCTCTCATTCTCTCTCAGATAAATAAAATCTTTAAAAAAATAAAATAAAACACAAACCTGATCCTATCACTCCCCTACTTAAAACTCTTAATTGGGTTCCACAGGATAGAGTGCAAATACTTTTGCTTAGATCTCAGACTTCTTGATGCTCTGTGTCTCATCTCTCCACCTTTACCTTTCCACCCTCTTCCTCACCCCACTTTATATCCCGCCATATTTAACTTTCTGTCCTTGGAATCTCAGTCTTAAACTCAGTTCATTTTTCTCACAGTCTCTCTGGCTCTCGTACTTCTCCCTGCGTGGTCAACACCTCTCCCTATCCAGCTCTCCTTTTCTTCTCAACTTTTCCCCCTCCAGCTCGGTCCCCCATTCATTCCACAGATATTTGCTGAGCACCCAATACATCATCGTGCACTGTTTTAGGCACCACAGTTAGCCAACAGACTAGACAGACATGGAGCTTCCATTTTCGTGGTGGTAGACAAACCATCCAATAAGCAAATAAAGAGGGAAACCCCAAGGTGGTGATAAGTGGTATGTGGAGAATTAAAGTGTTGGTGATAGGATGGTGAAGGGAGAGTGCAAGGAAGAGTTTTGAGGATGTGACTCTGTGTGGTGGAATGAGTGATGAGGGAATCAGCTACGTAAAGATCACAAGGACCAGCCTGTACAAAGGCTCAAGTTTGGGATGGAAGTTGGTGAATTTAAGGCACCAAAAGGCTAGTATGGCTTGGGGTGGGCCATATTGGTAGGAGTTGAGCTATGAAGGAAAGTCTGAGGCTACTTCCTACGTGCCTCGATAGCCCTCAAAGGAGTTTGGATTTTATTCTGTATGGGGGAAGCCACTTTACATTGGGAAGAGGCACAATCTGGTTTCTTTTGTTTTGTTTTAATTGAGATATAATTGACATATAACTGGTTTCCATTTTTACAAGTTCACTCTGGCTGCTGAGTTGAGAATGCATGATGTGTGTGTTCGGGTTGGAAGTGTGAGAAGAAGTAGGGAGATGGTGAGGACTCCATCGTGTGGGTCAGGGGAGAGATGGCGGCGCTGGACAAGGACAGAGACTAGAGGTCAGAGGAAAGGGGGGACTCAGCATATGTTTTGGAGTTGGCAAAATTTGTTTCTGGACCGTGCTGGGGATGAGAAGTTGGGAAGGTTTGAGGTTGAAAGAAAGAAGACTGGAGAAGGACTCCCACAATTTGGTGTCAGGAACTGAAAGATGTAGTGATATTTTTACAGCTGGGAAAAACTGAGGGAGAAACTGGCCAATAAGTGCTCTAAGTTTTGTAAGGGCAGGGAAAGGGACACAAGCAATAAATATCTGGTATGAGTAAATTCATTCAGTTAATTATGTTAACTACTCCTGTTCACTGTATCTAGGTTAGAGAAGAGCCCCGATGCGATACCAGCATGTGTGTTTGTCCGCTGTGTGTTTGAACATCTTGGCCTTGTGCAGACGGTTTTGTGAGACCAGGCAATTCTTTATTTCATCTCCTAGCTTTTGATTCTAATTTTACTTTTAGCAGCTGCTGAGGGTCCAGTGGAAGGCAGGGGCTATGCTTTGTTTTATCACCAGCACCTCGTGCAGAATCTAGCATGTGGCAGATGTTCAGTAATAATTTATTAAATGAATAAATTGACCAGGGTCTAAAAAAATACTTGGAGGCTGACTTCGTCTTTATCAAATATTTTATAATAATTGGGGCATTAGCAATGGCAATCTGTCATCCTCCAAATCAGTTTTTCCCCAATAGAGATGGCTAGGTGAGGTGACATATGTTCTGATGAAGGGAGATTATTTAAAGGAATGTATTATTTACAATGAAGCAAAATGAAGTTTCAAACAGTCCTAGGACTCTATTTATCATCATCTCTTTTCCTATGGGAAAATCACTTGGAAGCTCCTCGTACTGAGGAGGAGGGCCCTGGGAACAAAAGGATGCTCTGAATGACCCGGGCTGAGATTTCCAAACAGATTTCAAGTAGCTCAATTCTTCTGGGGTCAAGCAAAGGATCAGACCACTTCCTACTTTCCACCTACCTATTTCACGGAAACCTCAATGTGAGGACTAAGAAATGAGTGTAAAATAAACAACTCTGCCTTAGCAAGTGCTAGTTGTTACGGGATGCATCCATATTTATCCAATGAAGTCTGCCTTCTGATAAGCACTCAGTTATCCATAACACCACAGCTCAAGTCGTTTCGGTTGCAAGTTCTAAGGTGGAATAAATACACAAAGCAGCCGATACTGTGTGCGGGGCCTGGATTCCAGAACAACTTTTGTCTTCGTTTCAATAATCAGGCTCAAGAAAGACTTGGTTATGAAACTGTCATATGCTGAGGTTTGTCACAGTTATAAAATAGGTGAGAAAAACTCAATACACACTTGAGAACACAGAATACGCACTCTTCCGGGAGTGACAGAAGTTGAAGTTCCTTCCAAGACTAATTAGAGGTTTTTAACATCAAGGAAGGAGATTGTAGTCTTAACAAGATTTTCCCTGGGAGCAGTGACATTAGAATGACGAAAAGATCATATAAGTCAAGCAACCAGGATTATATCTAGTACTGGATATAATAGGTCTATCATTCCTGAAGTTTGTTTTTTTTTTTTTTTTTTAAAGATTTTATTTGAGAGAGAGAGAAAGAGCACAAGCAGGGCGAGTGGGAGAGGGAGAAGCAGGCTCCTGGCCGAGCAGGGAGCCCGACGCGGGGCTCCATCCCAGGACCTTGGGATCATGACCTGAACCGAAGGCAGACTCTTAACCGACTGAGCCACCCAGACTCCCATTTCTGAAGTTTTGTTTCCTGGAAAGAAGACAAGACTCTCCTCTGAGCTTGAGAATAGATACCAAGACAGACTAACTGGGTAATTGGGACTTTTTTTTTTTTTTGCAGCAAAGGAAAAACAACAGCAACAAAAAAGCAGGAGTTATCTTGTTTTTCCATGCAGGAAAACAAAACAAACTTCAGTGTAGCTAAGTCTTGATGATTTTGTCTTCCAACAAACCCCCAAACATAGATAAAGTGCTTCAAGTGCCAGTTTGAAGTTGGCAGGCAAGTTGGGCTGCAAATGATCTAATTTATCTCAATTCAAATCAGCTTAGCAAATTTGGAAGACGCTACATGAAAATAGGTAACACGGGAGTCACAAACACATGAATTTTAAGGTCTTTAAGCAAAAGTGACTTCCCAGGCCCAACTACTTCCTGTTATTCTCCCAGTAAACAGTGCACACGGAAATCAGAGAGACAGGACAGGCTACTGGGTTAAAAGCTTGCCTATTCAAATGCTTGGCTCAAAACTAAGAATTACAAACCACCTGCCTCCTTTTCAGAAGCAAAGAAACTTTCAAAAGGCAACAATCTAGCTGAAACCCTAGGAAGAAGTGGGAGTACAAAGAGAGGGCACAGTGGGAGAACACAGTAATTATTCAATAATTATTGGCAGTGAATAAAATGCATGAAATGCAGGTGTAAATTATAATGCAAGAATGCCATCATATTCTAATGGCAGTGCTGCCTCAGTCCAGGAAAGAGCACCCCTATGGATTCCTTTTCCAAACCCTTTACTTTGCTTAGGGGTGCTTTAGAAAGGGCAGCAGACTGTGGGTTTATAAAAGTCACAGCAAATTTAGTAAGAGGACTGGGGCTCAGGTCACCTAAGAATGTGCTCATTCCACCTTCCCTTTTCTGAGTTTGGCAATTTTTGTATAAAACTTAAACGATGATGGGCAATTTGGTTCCTTGACCTAAAAACAATAACACGAAACAGACCAAAAGAAAATTGCATGAAAAAAAACAAGTCTGTCAGGTATGGGCAAACATATTGTTATTTTTACGGCAATTAAGGTACGGCAAACAAATGATTAGTGTTCTACAGTGCTGGTGTATTGCTTTATGGCTTACACAGTGCTTTTGTGGCCGCCTCATATGGGGCTCTCACAGCAATCCTATTCCAGGCAGGAATTATTAAACGACACAAGAAGCATATATGGTGTCTGCCATGCACTTGGCACATAGCTGGCGCTTCCTAAGTAAAAACACGGGTGCAGAGAAGTGAGGAACCCAAGATCACAGGTCCCGTTTGTGCTCAAACCACCTCAAATCCAAGTCTTCAGATTCCCAGTACAAACCACCCTTCCACTACCTCGTCCCGACCTTCTGGGTTCTCAGGGCAAAGAGACAACCTGAAAACACGCACTTAGGTGAAGGTTTCTGTTACTTCCCTCTACAGAAGCTGTTAATTGATAGTAATGTCAAATGACTTACATAGCACCTCCTTATTTCTTTGTCCTCGTTCAAGAGGTGATGATGGGCTGGAAAATGAGCCATCCAAGGGGGGGCGGGGGATAGGGATTTCAACCTGCCCCCTCCCCTGATTCATTAAGGAGTCCTGCTTTACTGAAAAACTACAGAAGATTCAAGACTTTTTTCCACGCATTCATTTCTCAGTATACAACCTCACTCGAGTAGTGCACCTCTCCGATCCGTGCATGGTGGAAACTTTGTCTTCCACTCTGCAGCATCTCGGTGCCCATCTAGCATCAAATGAGGATGGGATTTGGAAAATCTGAGATTGATTTTATCAATATATAAAACTAGAACCTCAGGACTCGGAGGGGATTTTTATAACCGAGTATCTTTGCCGGCCCATTAGTTCCCAGGGTGATGTAGTTGGAGGCGATCTCTCCAAGTAGAGCCTGGGTGAGACTTCAGTGTATACCCTCCCCAAGGATTATGCCTTCCTCCACACGTCCCAAACATCCCAACCAGACATTTGCTGAGCTCCAGATCCCAGTCCAACCGGCTCCTGGTCATCTCTACTTTCACGTTTCAAAGACGATTCAAACTCAACCTCATAAATGAAATTCATCATCTTTCCCTCAAAAATGGTTCTCGCTCATCACTTGTGTCTTGGTGGAAGACACATCATTCTAGCTAAAACCCAGGAGGCCACAGCAGGGTCTGAGTGGACCCACAGAGATCCAAATGCCACATAGAAGAAGACCTGGCAGGATGGACGGCCCTAAGATCACATGAATTTCCAGTGAGAATACTATTCCTATCACCCTTCTCCTGCACCACTTCTGCCTGCTTTATCCCTGCAACTGCCTAAATCACAGTCCCAGATTTTATCAGCCAACTCCACCTAAAGCAGGGGTCAGCTCACTGCCAGTTTATTCCAGTGAAGTGTTATTGGGATTCAGCCACCCCCATTCATTTATGCATCGTCGATGGCTGCTTTTTCCCTGCGTGTAGAGAACTTACGTTCCACACAGCCTGCAGTGTTTTCTTTACAGGAAATGTTTGCTGACCCCTGCCCTAAGAGAACCTCAGATTAATCCCATGATTCCCTACATCCCTTGTGATCAGAGTCCCCACAAAAAGCCCAGCCTCCCAGGGCATTAACCCCATTACGGCTCTGTGTAGCTCTCCTGACTTAAGCTCCTACTCCTCCAAGCCCCTAAATTCTCCAGCTGTATTCTCTGGAACTCACAGAGTGTCATCAGCAAAATCCCCTAAATCCTCAAAGTTCCTTTAACCTTCGTACTCTTATGGAAATCTGGCTGTCCTTGAAGCCCGGGCTTTCCCTGGAGCTCTCTTTAAATGATGGCTGTTTTCTTTCCCACCACCCCATGTAGCACCATACCTAGAGTGGTAGTGCTTTGTATGACCGTGTATTACCATTATTCTCCCTGCTGCCCCCCAGATGCCTTTGACTGTTCTATTTGATAACCTGCCTTTTAATAATCACTTACCAGCCTTCCAATCTTTTGTTTTCATTTGTTGAAGAATTTTGGCCCCAGATTACTGAAAGTTTCTGCACCACTCTTCCGTTAGCATCCTTTATGTTTTTAAATATCTGTATGGATAATTCATTCAACACCTTGGCCTTACCTCCAACAATTTGATCTTCCATTGCACCTTAGTTATCCACACCCATGGTACGCTTAGTTACAGGTTACATAGATCACCTCCAAAATCTCATTTTGAGGCATTCTACTCTGATCACTAGCTCCTATTTTTCCAGCTCACTTACTTTAATACCCCCATACCAATATATATATTTTTTTTACCCCCCAGGACTTTCTATCCCTTGACCCTAACTCTTTCTACTGTCCTTCACTGCCCTGTGCCCTCACTTCCCTTCTTTATCCAACTTAGACACCACAGCCCATACTTACATGCTCCCTTGCATCACCCTCAAATCTGTTCCCTTCCCTCTCCATTGTGTTCACATCATTTGAAACCCTAACCCTGATTAAATCCAACTTATTACACATTCTCCATTACTTCTCCCAAGCAGCTGATCATGGCTGAGAAAAAAACATACACCCTGCTGGCTCTAGACAAATGACTACCATCCTCGAAGGGCTTTCAATATTGCCCAGGACATTTTCAGAGTCAATGCATTCTCTCACTTCTTGGATAAATATTTCATCATTACTTTTCTTTCTTATAACCCCCCCCCACACACACACACACTCACATTTAGCAATGCCTGTGCATTTTATTTCACCAGGAAAGTAGGTACAATGTACTGGTCTCTCTGCATCTGTCCCTTCCCCCTTGTTCTTCCCTCCCCTCCTTGTTGACAAGGAAAGAAGGGTCTATGTTCCTATGAGACTAACCCCTCTACTTGTGCACTGGATCCTATTGTCCTCTTGCTCAGTCAGGGACTTTGCCTCTGCTTTAACCCTTTTTCTTCCTGTATCACCTGTTTCCCCTCTTTACTACACTACTCCCTTCAACACACAGACTTGCTAAAGTATCTCCAATTTAAAAAAAAAAAAAAATCGAAACAGCAACAAAAACGCCCTCCTTGACCACACATTGCCCATTAGTCCCTTTTCTCTGTTCCTCTTTGGAATAAAATTCCTCAATGTTCTCCACATAGCATCAAATGAATCTTCAAAACTGTAAGCCCCATCATCCCATACCTGGCCAATCCTTCAGTTTTCCCATCATAATGGGAATAAAATTGCTAGTCTTTACATAATCAGACCCCCTATTTTACCCAATTTTTCATTCTTTTCTGCCCAGTCACACTTTCTATCTGCTTATTGCTTTATTTGTCTTCATAATAATCAGTACTTGAGTGTGGTTAGGTGAATAATAGTCCCCAAATATGTCCACATCCTAATCCCCAGAACCTATCAATAGATTTGTTACCTCAGGGTGAAAGGGACTTTGCAGATGTGATTAAGGTAAGAATATGGAGATGAAGAAATCATCCTGGATAATCTGGGTGGGATAAGAATCCATATAAAAAGTAGGCAGGAGGATCAGGCCAGAGAAGGAGATAGGACAAGGGAAGAAGACGACAGAGTGAGTGACGACACCATGGAAAGGGGGCTGTAAGCCAAGGAATGAAGAGGATCTTGAGAAGCTGGAAAAGCAAGGAAACAGATTCTCATAAGGAATACAATCTTGCTGGCACTTTGATTTTGGCCCATGAGATCAATTTTCAGACTTCTGAACTCCAGAACTGTAATAGATGTTTTGTGTTCTAAGCCACTAAGCTTATGGTATTTTGTTATGGCAGCAAAAGGAAGCTAATACACTGATACTATGTTGTTTCTTTACCAGTTTAATTATCAGTCTTCCTAAATGCGATATAAGCTCCGTGAACTAAGGGGTTCTCTTTCTCTTTTTTCCCTGCAATATGCACAGCAGAGTGATGGATATTTACTGAATTAACAAATATGTGCAAGATTGTAGAAAAATTAATGAAAATCACTTCCTCACTAAAGTATGTCCTTCATGCTCCCTTTCCTTTGCTATGTGTCACTGGTATCTGGGACCAAAGACCACAGTAGACAGCCCAGGGTACTCCTTTGACCACCATGTGTCTGGATTTCCATGTGGACTCTAACAGTATCAAAAAATAGGTCTTGAACTGCCCCAAGCACCCAGATAATCTGCCTCATGGATCACCATTAGAATATAAAATTAAGGAGTTCATTTTACTTTCTGGAAAATTGTCCATTTCTCCTATATACCTCATGATAAATGAGAACACAAATTAATAAGAAAAGCATTAACTGGAAATGGAGTTTGAAACTCACTTAAACCCATTTGTTTTTCTTCCTCACTAGAATAGAAGCTCATGAGGGCCCCAGAGGTCTTACTCACTGCTTTACTGTCAGGGCACAGAAGCATGTGTGGTCCTTAGTAGGCTCTCAGTTAGAATTTAATAAATGAACGATTTTTAATTTCTCCTCCCATCAATCTCAAATCCAGACAATCTCCAAATCCTATAGATTATCTTTCTGAGCATGTTTAAATCTGCCCTCTCCCCTCCATCTTCTTTTGTCTCACCTTACTTCAGGGCCACCATCTTCTCTTGCTGGGATGAATGTAGTAGTCTATCTTCCCAACCCTTCTGCACACTGCTGCTAGAAAGGCTTCCCCAGATCTGATCATATTAACCTCTCTCCCCTCATCCAAGAGGTTAATGGCTTCTCCATTGCCCATACATTAGAATCCTTCCCCCTTGATGGGCATCAACAAGTGTCCAGATCCTGCAGCTTTATGCCATGTTCTCCTCCTTTCCTCTTTCAACAGTCTCTGTGAGCCAGTGATGCCCAAAGTCAGGCTGTTGTTTAGTGTCCCCTGTGCCATTACTTAGGCTTCCTCCATTGTCTGTGTTCTAGTTTTCTATTGCTACATAAGAAACCATTGCAAAATGTTAGTGCTTCAAGCAACAACAATCATTTACTATTATTACCTTTCATGGCGGTAGAGGTTGATTGGGCTCAGCTAGGTGATTCTAATCAGTGTTCTCGCATGAGTTTGTGGTCAGATGATGGCTGGTGCTAGAGTCATCTCAAAGGTTCCCTCCTTTATAAGTTTAGCAATTAATAATGCCTGCAGTCTGGGAAGTTGGCCAGGACTGAACACTGGCGGTCCTGGGCTTCTCTCCACCCAGGTCCTTCTTTGTGGTCTGGGCTTCCTCACAACATGGTGCCTAGGTTTCAAGAGCAAGCATCCCAAACGGACTAGGTCCAAGTGACATGGTCCTTTCCTACCTGCTCTAGAAGTCACACAGTATACTTCTGCCACATTTTACTCATTAGAAGGAGTCACTAAGGTCAGCCCATATTCAAAAGATAGGAGAATTAGCTCTAGTTCTTGATGTGAGGAACATCGTGCATGTACATGAGGCACATACAAGGAGGGAAGGAATTGAAGGAACTGAGTGTGACCACCTTTGGAGACTAGCTACCAGTCAGGAATGCTTTCTTTTCTTTCACTCTATAAACACATCTTTTACCTTTCAAGGTCCACTTCATCCCTGACTCCCATACCACGAGGCAGAACTATGCCCACCCTCTTTGTAGGCCTACTCTTCCCTTTTGGGGCTTCTATCTTGGAATCTGACATAGTATTCAAGTTACCAATTTATACTTCTGCCTCTCCTGAACATTTGAGGACTTGACTGTTTTCTCATCTGTACCTAGGAAAGTGTCAGATAGAAGGTAGGTGCTTAAAAACATTTGCTGAAGGAAAAAGAAAAAAAATCTGGGTCTGAGGCTTAAGTTAACCAGAAATAGGCTTCACACACTTGATATCTGAGAGAAGGAATTTCAGATGGACATGCTGACAGGTGAGCCCTAGGAAGCACATACCTGAGGCACACACACCTGGATCTCCATGAATATTGGTAGGATTTCATAGGATTGTGGGCATATTCAAGACAAAAGAGAAAAAAAAATTACATCTGTCGGGAGGTATTTTCAACTCATTTGAAGAGGTGGAGGGTCACAGCTGTAAATAGAACCTTCAGCTGAAGGAAAGGGGAATTTTGAATTCTGCTGAGCATTTCAAGTGCTCATGGGCTGGAAATGCCTTTGGAGGTAGAAAAAGCTTTAGTGTTTCCCCCCAACCCCAGTGGACCCCCGCTGTCTGTGGTGAGTACTCACAGGGCGCCAGGGTGCCTACAGAGATAATGGGCAGGCTCTGGAGCTCCAGCTGACAACACCACTATAAATTAACCCCAAAGTTTACTGACTGATCAAGGGCATAATAAATTAAGAAAACCTTTAGCCAGGAGTGATAAGAAAATCTAAAATACTTCTCTGTTCAGATTTAATTTTCCAAGCAATAAAATTTCTAATATTAACAAAGGTTATGGAACTCCTAAATTATTTTTTTAAATCTTTAAAAAATTCTTTGAACATCTCATTCCAATGACTAATCAGGGGAATGACACCAAAATAACAGGTGACTTAAATTTTTCCATCAGCATTACAAAGCCAACATTTTATGGATTCAGTCCTTTTGGATTTAATTTCCTAATTAGCTTTCAAAAGAAAAGTGCAAAGGTTAAAAGTTGCTGCCTTTCTAGAATTCAAGTATTTAAAATTCCACTGCCAACCTGGAAACTTAATTTCAAAATTAAAGCAATCTGTACAGAGCATCTAAATAAATATCTAATAAAATCTGTTTATAGATTAATCAGACTGAGACTTATGGCAAATCTTGCTACGATCTGCTCCTTTTTAAATTCAATACTTTGTGGGCATAAATAGGGTCTTCATAAACCCTATACGAAAGCTTATTCTATGCTGTTGGCAAGGTGTGAAACAGCAATTTCATGCATCTGTCTGATATTCTTTCAGCTGGTGCTGTAGATCAGACTAACAAAAGGTGCTGAATTTTTTTAGCAGTGGTTAGAGGAGCAGGGAAGAGATGAATGGGGAAGGGTAGGTTTGGAGACCTAATGACTTGTATTCCTTGAGAAACCTATCTATATAGTACAATTTTATTATTAAGTTTGACTCACTAACATTTTAATTTTCATCCATCAAGTGTATTTATCTTTTCCTCTTGTTTCTTTCACCATTTTATATCTAGAAAACTTCCAAATTCAGATTTTAGAGAATGTACACCCACATTTTTTCTGTTAATTCTACTCATTTACATTTTTATTGAGGTGAAATTCTCATAAATGACCAATTTTTAAGTGACATTTAGTATAGTCACAATGTTGTATAACCATCACATCTAGTTTCAAACATTTCATCACACCCAAAGCAGACTCCAAAACCATTAAGCAATCACTCCCCACTTCCTACTCCCCCAGCCCCTGGCAACCACGGATCTGCTTTCAGTGGCTGTGGATTTACTTATTCTGGATATTTTGCATAAATGGAACCACACAATATGTGACCTTTTTTCTGGCTGGCTTCTCTGACTTAATAATGTTTTGGAAATTCATCCACCTTGGAGCATGTATAACCACTTCAATCCTTTATATGATTATATGATACACCAAATTTTGTTTATCCATTCATCCACTAATAAGACATTTGGATTATTGATAAGACACTTACATGATAAGACACTTTTGGCTATTGTGAATTGCACTGTTATGAACATTTGTGTACCAGTATTTGTTTGAATATCTGTTTTTAATTTTTTTGGGTGTATACCTAAGAGTGTAGTTTCTGGGTCTTAGGGTAATTCTATTTCAACTTTTTGAGGAACTTATTTTTATGTTTAACTTTTAAAATTCACCTGTAGTTTCTAAATGGATTAATTCTAAATTGTCAATTTTCCCCAAATCATTTGACTAATTTTTTCCTTATCCTATAAATTTGTGTTTGTATTGCTTTGCCTGAATCTTTTTTCAGAATCAGACACTTTAAAAATTACTGCTATGGCCCTGAAGAATTTACATATCTGCTAAAGAAAGACTTCCTTTAACATTCATGTGTTTCAAGATTTTCTTGGCTAGTCTTGCCTTTTATTTTTTTCAGATTAAATTTAGAATCACTTCTGTCAAGGTAAAAAAAAAAATCATTGCAATTTTAATTGAAATTGTATTTAAGCTATATGTTATTTTGGAAGAAATTGAGATTGTATTCTGTTTAGTTAGTATGCCTCTCCATTTATTGTTATTTTCTTTAGGATCTTTCTGTAAACTGTACTTTCCTTTTTCTCTTTTTTTTAAGATTTTATTTATTTATTTGAGATAGAGAAAAAGAGAGAGAGAAAAAGAGAGAACGAGCAGGGGAGCAAAGGGAGAGAGAGAGAGGGAGAAGCAGGCTTCCCAAGGAGCGGGGAACCCAATGCAGGGCTTGATCCCAGGACTCCAGGATCATGACCTGAGCGGAAGACAGTGAACCCACTGAGCCGCCCAGGCACCTCTATACTTTCCTTTTAGAGGACGTTAAAAAAAAAAAAAAAAAAAGAACTCTTCCTCTACCCTCCTAGGTTCAGTGGCTGGGGCCTGAGAATCACACTAATAAAGACATTAACAAAAGAAAAAACAATCTTAGTTACTTACAATAACTGATGATTGGGATTTTATGAAGAAATGAGACTCAAAGAGGTGGTCCAATGATTGGAGCTTTGGTGCCAGCCCATGCTAAACAAAGGCCAAGGAGGCAAGTTACAGGAAGGGGAAGGGAGGAAACGGCTGGTAAATAAGGCTTGTCTTACGCAAACAAGAGGCTCTCAGGTGGTGAGAATCATCTCAGGACTAGCTGTCTTCTAGGCGGGGATACTTCCACAAATGAAAATTTTCTTTTAAAAGGGGACCTTTATGTTCTATTTTTAGGCAGTTAGGGGAGAGGCAAATAGCTTTTTCTACCTTTGCAAGCTCTCACTGGTCTTTACCTCAAAATAATGCGTATGCCAAAGAGGTATTCTTTGGGCTGGCTTATTCTGGTATCCTTCACCTTCATACTGGTGTTGCATATTCCTTGGTAAGATGCCTAGTTATTTTATCTTTTTATTACTTTATGAATAATATTTCCTCCCAATGTTAATTTGGAGACATTTATGTTTTTTATCTCACTTGTTAATTCTAGTTCATTCAGTTTATTATCTGATATTGTCTATGTAAATTACTATCTACACTAATGTACATGGTCTGTCAGTAATGTCAACCTGAATAAAGGGGTAAACTGAGACGAGCTCGAAATTGTCAAAAAGATGAGTTTATTCTGGAATAACAAAGGAACTGCAATTTGGGACATGCAAACCACCACAAGCTACCAGTGACTGTGTGGAGGTTTTGGGGTGGGCAGTATTTACCGGTTGGGAATGTAAAGAGGAGAGAGTTGAGTTAGAGTCTGTTAAAATCAAAAACGAATGGAGACCAGCTTTGAAAATTCCCTGAGCAGACAAAACCAATCCACTCACACAAACAAAGCTCAGTTCAGCTTATTTGGCGAGACCAGCCCGACCTGCCTTGTTTCTTGTTCATGCCTCTGGAAACCATAAGTAAACCTTCCCAAGATTTATATAAGGCAACCCCTGACCAACTCTCCTAGCATTTTTAAGAAAATTCCAGTATTATCAGTTTTCTGTAAATCAGGTATTTATTTATTTAATTTTATTTACTTATTTTTTAAGATTTTATTTATTTATTTGACAGAGACAGAGATAGCGCGAGCAGGAACACAAGCAGGGGGAGTGGGAGAGGGAGAAGAAGGCTTCCCGCCGAGCAGGGAGCCCGATGCGGGGCTCGATCCCAGGACCCTGGGATCATGACCTGAGCCGAGGGCAGACGCTTAAGGACTGAGCCACCCAGGTGCCCTGTAAATCAGGTATTTAAAGGAAATCTGTGTTTCAGTCAAGTTTTGTTTTCCTGAGGGCAACAAGTACATGAGGTTTTTAAATTTTATAACCTCTGGTTCCATTTGAGATTGAAATTCTATCGCAGTAATGATTTTTTCTCATTTCCAATAGCTGTGTCTTTATATCTTTTTGTTTGGTGAGAACTTTCAAGACAATAGGATATTTTGTTCATCTTTATACCCCCGAGTGCCTGGAAATACGTATAGGCTTAATACATGTTTTTGAATGAAGAAATGCATTCTGTGTAATAATTTTGTAGTAGGCATTCTTGTTTCATTCAGATTTTACTAGAAATGCTTACGGTATTTTCCCCTTGAGTATATTACCTTTTGGTTTGCGACCAGTATTCATCATTACAGGAAGGAAAATAGTCTTCTATTCCAAATTTCTAGAGACCTTAAAACTAAGAATGGGAGTAAATTTTTATCAAATATCTTTTCAGAATGCTATTATCTTACAGTATTTCCTACTTATTTTGACTTTTTAAATGGTACACTAACAAATTTCCTGTAAAAATATGCTTGGGGATGGTGGATTATTATTTTAATGTCCTGTTGGATTTGATACATTAGTACTTTATTTACAATTTTCACATGGAGTTTCAAAATTCGTTTGGAGGGTGGAAAGTTCAAACGCTTGCCTCTGAGCTCACTTCCTGCCTTTCTTCTCTAGGGGATGTGGTCCATGTGTTCCTGGAAAGAATGGAACTGATATCAGAAAGCATTGGATTAGCACAGCCCCTTAAGGAAATAGGGCCCTGGTATTGCACATTGGAAATCAATCCTCATTTTCTTCAAATTCTTGGAAGCCACAGACTGGCATCAACTATAGTAAAGTGTGACATCTATTGTTAGGTCAAAGCACTTCCACCAAGCTCCCATTGCCTACAGATTTTTCTTCTTTTTTCCGTGGTCATTTCCTTGAAAGAGACTTGAGCTATCATAAAACTTGCTTTTTCCCATTTCATAAGGTAGTTTTATTGTTGCTTCTTTGAGATAGGTTCAGCACCATTATTTACATATATTTTGTTGGGCATTAGGAATCAAAACTCATTCAGCAGAAGCCAGAAAAAGGTTTAGACCATTCATATGCAGAGCACAACCACACAGGGTAACCTTAGAAGAGTATTACCAGACTCACTTAATGCTCTGGTGTCCCAAAACCACAAGCATTGTGCCAAGAATGCATAGCACCAAGAACACATAATGCAATTTACCCTGCAAATTTTTGCAGCCTCACAATACGGAATAGTGTTCAGGGCATGGGGAAAATCATCTAGTAACCATAGGAAAAAAAAGTTTCTGCTATAAGCAGAACACTTTTGTCATCTGCCCCCTCTCTTCTTTCTCACTGCCAAATCCATATGTTGAAATGGTATTAGGATGTGGGGCTTTTGCAAGTTGCTTAAGTCATGATGGCGGAGCCCTCATGAATGGAATTAATGCTCTTACAAAAGAGACCTCACAAAGCTCCCTCTCCTACCATTTAGGACTAAGATAGTTTCAGACATCTTTTTTTGATGAATCAGTGCTATCCATGGCAGCATTGAATGGAATATGCATGTTTCAGAACACACCCCAAAGACAAACAGAAATAATTATTTTTTATAGTATAGTATATAGTATATAGTATATTTTTAATAGTATTTTAATAGTATACCAACTTGAATTATAGAAGATACTATTCGTTCCTTGTAGATAATGTAAAGTTGACTATAATCTAGGTCTGTTTCTATATGCACAGTGGATTTGGAAGAAGCTAAACTAATTTTGCGTTGATAAACACTATCTTTTAGCTGTTGTTGAAAACATTTCTCATATTCTCGGGCTGTTAGGACCTGCCTAAACAAGCTGTCCTGACCCCAAGTTAATGTCAATCCACTTGATGTAGTTTTCGCAGTGACTGGCATGTTTTAAGTGTTCAAAAAATATTTGTGGACTAAATAAAGGGGTATTTGTTATCAAAAGATGCAGCCGAATGTTTGAAAATATGAAGAAAGTGACCAATATTTTCTATCCATTTGTGGAATGCTATAATCTTTGAAATAAAGGACTGAAGAAAAAAATCAATTTCTATGAAGCTTCTTAAATATCATGGCCAGAGACCATGGTAGGAACAGCCGGAAAAGTTAGGAATTCAAGGTTTATGTTAGCACATTCCCTTCCCCTCATATCTTCTTATTAACCGAGATTGGAACAGGAGTGGGTGGGGGTAGGGTGGAAATTCAAAATGGGCTTCAGGGAAGAGTAATAAAAATGATGAGCTGGTTGGATATATGATTATAAGGAAAAGCTGAGGGAATCAGGACTCAGGTGAAAAGGAGAATGAGGAAAACCTAATCTTTTTCTTCAAGGATATGAAAGGTTATAATGAGGAAGGTGCTGACCAGCTGTTCTTTACTGTTGTAGAGGACAGAACTAATAAAAAGAGGGATAGTTTATAAAGAAGTAATAGAACTGCATAGTGAGCCTCTATTACCAGAGCAGGTGGGGGAGGGTAAGGATAGAACAGTAGTTTTCAAGTGTTGGCAATGGACCAACATCATGAGCATCACCTAAAAACTTGTTAGAAATGCAAATTCTCCAATCCTGCCCCAGACACACTGAATCAGAAACTCTGGGGTTGGGGCTCAGCCAAAGGTCTTTTAACAAACCTTTCAGGTGATTCTGATGGACATTAGGTTTGAGAATCATTGATAAACAAATTTTCATGGACACTGGGTTTCCAGATATTTCTGAGAAGCAAGTGTCTTGAAGAAATGAGGACTTTAAGCCTCTTCCAGATGAATATTGTCTTTTGTCAAGAAGACAGCCCCATCAATATACCTTATATCCATTATATAAACCCCAAGGGATAAGCTCTACCTTGGAAGATAAAGTTAGTGGTTGTATTGGGGTATATAGCTTGTAATCAGTAATAGCGAAAATTACCCCTGATATAAAAGGAAATTCCTTTTGCTCAAAAGTTATTGAAGATACTCCACAAAGAGTGCCACCTTAAAGAAAAAGTACACCACCAACCCAATGTGAAGATTTTTAGGATCCAGCAAGAGAGGTGGACACAGAGTCATGGATATGATTAAAGGTGCTCTTATGATGTAGAGCTAATGAAGAAATGAGTATAAGAATAGTCTGTGGTAGGGAGGATATTCTCAAAGAAAGCCTCTCACACTCTTCTAGAAAGACTGAAAAGGCTACAACCACAATCTTTCTGGAGAAAAATTTGGCCGTGTGCATTAAGAATCTTGAAAATGTTCTACTTCATTAATTTATCTATTTAACTTTTAGGACTTTAACCTAACAATCAAAGGTATAATCTGGAACGTTTATTGCAGTCTTATTTGTACTACTGAAAAATTTTAGAACAATCCCCAATTGCCTACAGATTTTTTTGCTTCATAGTCAAAAAAATAAAAGGGCCAAAAAATAAATAAAAGTGCAATATATAAAGGACATTTGTAAAAGGATAAGCATACATTATTTGTAGGGCCCAAAACAAAAACAAACACCATCAAACAAACCTAGAAACAATGTAAAAATGTCCATCATTAAGGGATGGTTAAATTCTGGTAATTGATACCATGGAATATTAGGCTACCCTTAAAGAGAATGAATTTTTTTTTTTAAGATTTTATTTATTTCAGAGAGCAAGAGAGATCACAGAGGGAGAGGGAGAAGCAGACTCCCCACTGACATGCTTACATGTCCAGGGCTACCCTGAGATTGTGACCTGAGCTGAAGGCAGACGCTTAACCGACTGAGCCACCCAGGCATCCCAAGAATGAAATTTAAAACCATTGGCTTGAAGGAATTTCCATAAAGCATTATTAAGTGATAAAAGATGAAAGGAAGAATTTATAGTGTTTTTATTGAGAACAATGACAACTGTCCCACATGTGTACATTTATGTATGATTATATTAGAATGTGTAAGTGTGGAAGCCAAAATATGTTAACAAAAAAGCAATACAGCTATGATAAAACTAACAGGTTTAATAAGGTCTTGTTTATGTAAAATAAAAATTTGTGTATTTATATGTAGCCAGATAATTAAAAGTTTGCTAACAGTTCTCTTTGAGTTGTAAGATTTAAGGTGATTATTGCTTTATTCCTTATTCTTTTACATATTGCTTGATTTCTTCATATAATGAACATGCAAAATATTCTTTATTGTAACAACAAAGAAAACACACCAGTAGAAGTATACAAATGAACAGAATCCACTAGTTGTCCTCCTTTAGGAAGTTGGAAGCGGAGGAAATTGGTGTTGGAGGGTAGGAACAGCCAGACATTGCTTCTCCAGAGAAGTGTTCCATCAGGCTGGAGCAGAAGGAGGGAGCGGTGAGTAGAACTAGGGGCGGAGGCAGTGACGAGGCAGGTGGGAGCTGGTTAGTGGCAGGAAGCAGGGTTCTTGGTGTGTGGAACTGCATGCGCTCTGAGGAGTCCGTATGTCTCAGGACCGCTGAGACTGCTCCATGAGCTCTGCTGGTTCTGGGGAAGGTAGGAGTCGGGGTATTTTCAGGAAACTTCCCTGCTGATCCCTGGCACTAACATTATCTGTCCTCTCTGACTTTTCATGATTCCGGTTCTCCCCACCTCCCTGAACATTCTCTGAGCTGCCCACTACTTGTACTTCTGAACGACTGAAGCAGTAAGGCTAGGAGAAGGAAAAGGAGAGCTGATCCCTGACTCTCAACACCCCCTCCCCTTGTCCAGCCATGGGGCCCTGGTGAGATGAACTGGTTTGTCTTCTAATTCTGTCAAAACACCCTGTAAGGGGCTTCTTTTATAGTACTTACCATGGTTTCTATTTTCCTATTTGTTGTTGTTACAGTGTCTGTAATTATCTTTAAAGTTCTTTAATATTACAATATGATATGATAAAATGCAAAACTCGGGTTAAACCAGTACCCAGGGATTGATGTAGAAAGCAAGGTCAAGAGGTGGTCAGTTAGTGTGCTAATTAGGTACAGCAGAGGGTCTGATAACATTCTATCGGAAAGGATTAGACTCCAGAGGTAGCTATGACAGGCCCTCCTGATATCCACATCTCTAGCAACAACAGATTGTTTTAATCAGCATTTGATGTCAGAAACAGGTTTCGATTTATGTGAAATGTAGCCTGTTCTTAATGTGGGGAATAGAAATGAGCTGTTAGTTATGAAATTAAGGCATTTAATATACATTGAATGTTTAATAAAAAGCATGAATAGGGTATAAGAATCCAGCAAGCTCCTGACTGTACCCTTAGGGTTTGCACTTAAAAAGGTCTGATTTGTAGCCATGAAATCTAGATTCTGTCAGGATGTTGGGGTGACAGTATCCTGCCTCTGGAAACTTGCCATTAAACTAGAATGAGCTTTTCATGCAAAGTTAATGGTTAAACCATCTGAAAGGAAAGCGAGTAGAGGCCTTCTCCAGTCTACAGAGGTCATATGAATTGTTTTTTGATTCTTGCTTTGCTAACAAAATTTTAGTTAGTAAACATCTATTGGTGGGGCACCTGGGTGGCTTAGTCGGTTAAGCGTCTCTTGGTTTCAGCTCAGGTCATGTTCTCAGGGTGGTGAGATCGAGCCCCACGTCAGGTTCTATGCTTAGCATGGAGTCTGCTTGAGATTCTCTTTCCCTCTCCCTCTGCCCCTCCACTGCTTATTCTGTGTCTCAAGAAATAAAAAAATAAAAAGACATCTCTTGGTTTGAGACTTGCTTTTAGCATAAACTGTTGTAAGGAAATAGCCTACAGAACCCACTTCAAACTTCTTTGGTGGCTACCATAATCTATAAAAGACCCCAAGGATTGTGCATATGGTCAGTAGGTCAGTTTGCAATAGTTGGTTTTCTTATTTATTGTCTTCCTCCTT
The DNA here is from genome assembly GCF_011800145.1 of Mirounga leonina. Lineage (NCBI taxonomy): Eukaryota > Metazoa > Chordata > Mammalia > Carnivora > Phocidae > Mirounga > Mirounga leonina. The sequence continues at coordinate 45,403,931 of NW_023270316.1, forward strand.
CCTTAGACAGTGGACCCCTCATCTGGTTTATACGCCGGTACCTAGCACAGAGACTTCTATAGTAAATGTGTGGAAGTTGGTGCGTGCTGTAGATCAGCTGGCTGACCTCTCTAGCTTCTTTCCTACTCTTTTTCACCTTCCTGCTGAAAGTAATCAAACGGAAGCTTCCCCGAGTACAACCCAATGCTTCAGTGGGTTCTGACAGAAAAAGGACTGTTTGCAGGCTGGGAACGTTGTTTTTGGGTACTTGGGAAACATGTATTGTGACACACATTTACCCAAACTTCTTCTTAGGAGTGATGGTGGCAGACTGGATAGACGGAACACATGGAAATGGAATAATGCAGTGACGAAGGGCGGTATAGAATCAAACAGCCTACTGGTCCTCCGCTCATTGGTATGACTGTGGCTAAGTGGGTGCCTCAGTTTCCTCATAAAAACCTGCAATGACTTCTAGGTCTGGTGGGAGGATTAAAGGAGATACTATATGTAAACTAAGAAAAGAGCCTGCCAGACCTGAGGTCAGCCCTAGAGGATAATTAGCATTTCTTATGACTCTCATTATTTACACCAGGTAACACAGATTTGGGAATAAAGTGTTCAGTACCAGGTGCTCCTTTCTCTAAGTAAGTGTTTTCAAACTGGGAAGAACATTGAATTATCTGCAATGTCTGTTAAATATTTGGATTTTCAGCCCCTGCCCCTGGAGACTGATTCACAAAATCTGTGATCTGTAGCCAGAGATTCCCCTCAGGTGATCCTTCTGAGAAGCCACGATGGGGAAACACTGCTTTAAATGAGTAAAAAGATGAATTTCTAAGCACCTGCAATCATCTAGTTTAAAGTTGGCTTCTGATTAAGAAACCTGCCTGAGGCAGTCTTTGGTGCCTCAGGGCACCTTATGGTAGTGAGAGCTAATTTTCTTTCTTAAAGCAGTAAGAGTATGGACTTTGGTCTCCAAAACACTTGAGTTTGATTCTGTTACTGGAGTATGACTTCCGCCTTTCTCATCTTCCATTTCCTTATCTGTAAAATGTAAACAGTGACACTTCCTTCCCTTCTGGGATTCTTATAGGATTAAATGAGATCTATAAAGCACAGTTCCTGCACAAAGTAAAGGCTCAGTAATTATAAATCATAATTAGGATTAGTCAGGGGTGCCTGGCTGGTTCAGTCAGAAGAGCAGGTGACTCTTGATCTCAGGGTCATGAGTTTGAGCCCCATGTTGGATGTGGAGACGACTAAAATAAATAATTGAATTAGTCATAATCAGACTTCTCCTTCCAGAACAGCTGAGTAGCTCCTATTGAGCCTCACCCTCCTGCTGGTAACTGTAAGTTCTGGACAAAACAGAAAAACCAATAACTTAAAGGCACCGGAGAGTGAAAAAAAGCAGGCAGATTCTCAAGAGGAGTCGACACTTTAAAAAAGGGCACTGCATGGGGCGCCTGCGTGGCTCAGTTGGTTGAGCGACTGCCTTCGGCTCGGGTCATGATCCTGGAGTCCTGGGATCGAGTCCCGCGTCGGGCTCCCCTGCTCAGTGGGGAGTCTGCTTCTCCCTCTCCTGCTCCCCCCCTTGTGCTCTCATTCTCTATCTCATTCTCTCTCTCAAATAAATAAATAAAATCTTTAAAAAAAAAAAAGGCACTGCATGGATGAATTACCCATTTTTCAATAGTATTTAGTTTGTGGGCAAGCCAAAGTTGGCACCAACATGTCACTAAAATTCTGAAAGAAAATTCTCAATTTTTTTGTCCTAAGGAACCAGAGGACAGTGTTGGGGACAACCACAGTTATTGGCAAGTGAAAGGGAAATCCCAAGTTCTATTATAAACTCTGCCTAAACCTCTGGCTGTCAAACCAGGCATGCATGGGGCAGACTCCAGCTAAGGGTTAAAGAACTTAACTAACCTATAAGGTGTTGCCCAGGAGCCAGTGTTTTTGGTTTGAGTGCAACCAAATAATTGCTTGCTAAAATAGAAAATCTACACTCTTCACAGGAATATAAAATAATTCAGTGTCTAAAACACAATATTCATAATGTTGAGGATATAATCCCAAGTAACTTGAAATTCAAAGAATCAGGAGAATATGACCGATTCTCAAGAGAAAAGACAGACTCTGAGGTGAGCAGGATGTTAGAATTAGCAAAGATTTTAAAGCAACTATTAACCATGCTTAAGAACATAAAGAATATGTTTGCGATGAATGAAAATACAGGAAATCTCAGCTGACATCTTGAAGAATCATTTGTGTATTCTAGAATTGAAAAATACAATATCTGAAATTTAAAAAAATACTGAATGAACTTAATAGGATACAGATAATAGAGGAAACTCAGTAAGTTTGAAGATAGATTAATAAAAATTATTCAATCTGAGTAATAGAAAAGATGAAAAAACTGAATGGAGCCTGGGGGACATATGGAATGATACAAAAACGTCTAACTTATATATAAAATTGTAGTCTTGGAAGCAGGGGAGAGAATAGAATAACTCTTAATTCTAATCCTCATGTGAGTGAACAGAGATGGGTGAAGATATAGGAGGAAGCATGGAGAAATTTACCAGAACTTCACCCTGTGGAAAGAAACTCTTCAGATATTTTACTGTATTGTCTGTTAAAACCCTTTGAATTTTCAAAGTACAAAAGCATTTCCTATTTGAAGTGTTGATTTTTTTTAAAGTTCTCTTTCTCTGTCTTCCTTCCCCCCTCCCTCCATCCCTTCTGCTCCTCTGTCCTCTCTCTCTTCCTGTCAGCAAATGTTTATTGAGTCCCTACTATATTTTCTGAAGAATGAAAGCTTTATTGAGTTCCTATTGCTAGCCCTCCACTTGTTTGGTTGTAGAGGCTCAATACTGCTTGGGTTGAATTGGGGGTGTGAGCTTCAGCAGTATTTTTCTCTTGATAGATCTAGTTGAGATGTGAGAGGTTGAAGGCAAAGGACCACCACTGGAGAGTCACTCCAGCATCAGATTCTCTCTACAACTTCCATCTACTCAGAACTGCACTGGAGCTTGGTTTTCATGGCATCATGGATGTGGATGCTGTAGATGCTGGTCTGGTTTTGTAGAGGACTGCTCAGAGGCCTGCAGTTGTCTTAGCATCCATCTATCACCTTTGGTCTCTTGCTGCCAGAAGATTTCTTTCCTGTTTTCCTTATTCTCTAGCAATATACCACTTAAACTTCTCTACTGGGCAACTGGAATCTTTTCTTTTTTTTTAACCATGCAACATTGTCTTTTATTATGTCTGGGTTTTTAAAATTATTTCCTCAATCTCTCCACACACAGGCAATAATAAGTATACTGTTTAACATATTGGAACTTGCAAATATTGATCATTGTCTAGAGAAGGGAAAATTACCCCTAAAACATGCTTAACCAGGAAGCCAACTCACTCATCTGCCAATGGAGATGAACATGATGGACAGACAGTCCCCCACCTGAACCTTCATTCACTGCCATTTGATAACCCTTCTTTAGTCCCAATCAGCAGCGCATTTTGTGCCAACAATGATTAAATGCCAAGAAGACTTTCATCATCACCTTCTGCTACAGAAATCTGGGATATATGTTTCTTGGGTATCACTAGAAAATGTGTTGGTGCTTGAGGGCAAATGTCATGGAAAGCAAGGCACTGGTTATCCTAAAAATGATTTTGGCTGGGATTTCCTTGCAAACGATCTTCCTGAAGACTGTGTGGCTACCAGGCCGGGTGGCCTGAACCTTGATGATCTCATCTGCTACTTTGGCCTCCCTCCTGTGCAGCTGCCTAGGGACTGGAGTGTTTTTTTTTTTTTTTTTAATCAATGTAACTCTGCTTTAAAATGTTAATTATTCATAGAGTTTGCACAACAAAGTCTAAGCTTTTTTTAATTCAAATATAATTAACAGAGTGTTCTATTAGTTTCAAGTGTACAATATAAAAATTCAACAGTTTTTTATTTTATTTTTTTAAAGATTTTATTTATTTATTTGAGAGAGAGAATGAGATAGAGAGCACGAGAGCGGGGAGGGTCAGAGAGAGAGGTAGACTCCCTGCTGAGCAGGGAGCCTGACGTGGGACTCGATCCCGGGACTCCAGGATCATGACCTGAGCCGAAGGCAGTCACTTAACCAACTGAGCCACCCAGGCACCCTTAAATTCAACAGTTCTTTACATTTATCAGTACCCATCAAGTATACTTTTAGTGCCTTTTATCTAGTTCACCCATCCCCCCCCCCACATTCCCTGTGGCAACCACCAGTTCTCTGTACTTCAGTGGTTTTTTTCTTTTTTCTTTGTTCATTTGTTTTCTTTCTTAACTTCCATATATGAGTGAAATCATATGGTATTTACCTTTCTCTGTCTCACTTATTTCAGTTAGCATTATGCCCTCTAGGTCCATCCATGTTGTTGCAAATGACATGATTTCATTCTTTTTTATGGCTGAGTTATATCTATATATCATCTATATATCTGTATCTGTATATCTCCACACATACCATCTCTTCTTTATCCATTCATCTATTGATGGACACTTGGAATGCTTCCATATCTTGGCTATTATAAATAATTCTGCCATAAACATATCACTACATATATCTTTCAAGTTAGTATTTTTCATGGGGTAAATACCCAGTAGTTGAATTACTGGATAATATGGTAATTCTATTTTTAATTTTTTAAGGAACCTCCATACTGTTTTCCACAGTGGCTGCACCAGTTTGCATTCCCACCAACAGTGCACAAGAGTTCCCTTTTCTCCACATCTTTGCCAACATTTGCTACTTCTTGTCTTTTTAATAGTAGTCATTCTTATTTGTTTGAGTGATATTTCATTGTGGTTTTAATTTGCATTTCCCTAATGATGAGTGATGTTGAACATGTTTTTTATCCATCTGTTAGCCATCATATGTATTCTTCGGAAAAATGTCTATTTAGGTCTTCTCATTTTTTAACAACACACATTTTTTGTGTGTTGAGTTATATAAATTCTTTATATATTTTGGATGTTAACCCCTTACTAGATATATCATTTGCAAATATCTTTTCCCATTCAGTAGGTTGCCTTTTTGTTTTGTTGATGTTTTCCTTTGCTGTGTGAAAGCTTTTGATTTTGGTGTATCCTAATAGTTTAATTTTGTTTTTGTTTCCCTTGCCAGAGGAGACATATCTAGAAGAATGTTTTTATGGCCCATGTCAAAGAAATTACTGCCTGTGTCTTCTTCTAGGAATTTTATGGTTTCAGGTCTCACATTTAGGCCTTTAAATCCATTCTGACTTTACTTTTGTGTATGGTGGGAGAAAGAGGTCCAGTTTCATTGTTCTGCATGCAGCTGTCCAGTTTCCCAACATCATTTGTTGAAGAGACTCTCTTTTCTCCATTGAGTATTCTTACCTTCTTTGTCATAGATTAATTGACCTGAAAAGTGTGGGTTTATTTCTGTACTCTATTCCATTCCATTGATCTATGTGTCCATTTGTGTAGCAGAACCATATTGTTTTGATTATAATAACTTTGTAGTATATCTTGAAATCTGGGATTGTAATGCCTCCTTGCTCCATTCTTTTTTCTCAAGATTTCTTTAGCTATTTAGGGTCTTTTGTGGTTCCATACAAATTTTAGGATTAGTTTTTCTATTTCTATGAAAAATGCTGTTGGTATTTTATTAGGGATTGTATTAAATCTGTAAATTGCATTAAGTAGTATGGACATTTTAACAATATTAGCTATTCCAATCCATGAGCATGGAATATTGTTCCATTTGTATCATCTTTAATTTCTCTCATCAGTATTTTATAGTTTTCAGAGTACAGATCTTTCACACCCTTTGTTAAGTTTGTCTCTAGGTATTTTATTGTTTTGGGTGCAATTGTAAATGAGATTGTTTTCTTAATTTCCCTCTTGCTACTTTGTTATTAGTATATAGAAATGCAACATATTTCTGTGTATTAGTTTTGTATCCTGCAACTTCACTGAATTCATTTGTCAGTTCTACCAGTTTTTTGGTGCCGTTTTAGAGTTTTCTATATATAGTATCAGGCCATGTGCAAATAGTAACAATTTTACTCTTATCAGTTTGGATGACTTTTATTTCTTTTTCTTATCTGATTGCTGTGGCTAGGACCTTCAGTACTATGTTAAATAAAAGTGGCAAGAGTGGGCATTCTTGTCTTGTTCATGATCTTAGAGGAAAAGCTCTCATTTTTAAAAAGATTTTATTTATTTATTTATTTATTTATTTATTTATTTATTTATTTATTTAGCTAGCACAAGCAGGAGGAGGAGCAGAGGGAGAGAGAGAATCTCAAGCAGACTTTGTGCTGAGTGTGGAGCCTGACCCGGGGCTCAATCTCATGACCCTGATCTCATGACCTTAGCTAAAATAAAGAGTTATATGCTTAACCAACTCCGCCACCCAGATGCCTCTGGTACTGGACTTTTGTTTTTGAGGATTTTTTTTTTTTTTTTTTATAGCTGAGTAGTATTCCAGTGTGTGTGCGTGTGTGTGTGTATATATATACACACCATCTCTTCTTTATCCATTCATCTGTTGATGGACATCTGGGCTCTTTCCATAGTTTGGCTATTGTGGACATTGCTGCCATAAACATTGGGGTATAGGTGCCCCTTTGGATCACTACATTTGTATCTTTAGGGTAAATACCCAGTAGTGCAAACGTGAGGTCATAGGGTAGCTCTATTTTCAACTTTCTGAGGAACCTCCATACTGTTTTCCAGAGTGGCTGCATCAGCTTGCATTCCCACCAACAGTGCAGGAGGGTTCCCCTTTCTCCACAACCTTGACAACATGTGTCGCTTCCTGACTTGTTAATTTTAGCCCTTTTCATTCCCTTGTCTTCCAGGTCATTGATCTGTTCTTCTGCCTCCTCTAATATGCTGTTGATACCCTCTAGTATATTTTTAATTTCAGTTATTGAGTTCTTCATCTCTGAGTGGTTCTTTTTTATTTTCAATCTCTTTGTTAAAGGTCTCACTGATGTCCTCCACTCTTTTTTCAAGTCCAGTGAGTATCTTTATGACCATTACTTTGAATTCTCTATCAGGCATATTTCTTATCTCCATTTCATTTAGTTCTTTTGCTGTTATTTTGTCCTGTTCTTTCATTTGGGACATATTTCTGTCTCCTCATTTTTGTCTATCTCTCTGTTTTTTGGGGCTTTTTTGTTTTTTCTTTTTATTAGGAAATTCAGCTCCATCTCCTTATCTTGAAGTAGTGGCCTTGTATAGAAGAGTCCTGTGGTGTTCTGTAGCACAATGTTGTCCCTGTTCACCAGAACCAGGTGCTTTAGGGGTATCTCTATGTGGGTTGCATGAACCCTACAGTTGTGGCTGAGTATTCCAGTACTGTAGCCTGTATTCCAGTCAGTGCAATGGCCCACTTTTCCAGTTGTTGGCAGGGTTTGGTTCCTGTGCTCTTAATGGGTCAGTCTGGAGTTGCCATGGGCTTATAGCTGGGCCATGTCAGCAGTCAGAGAAATGCCTGCCCTCAGCCCATTTGCTGAGGCTGCAGTAGCACCAACCAGCAGGGTACTCTCCCTGCCTTGTCTCCTGAGAGGATTTTGTTGGTAGGCACGGCCAGCAGTCAGACCAAATGCCAGTCCCTAATCCATGTGTTGGGGCTTCAGTGACCCCAAACTATAGGGTTCTCTCCCTGTGCTATCCACTGAGAGGTTTTTGTTTTTGGGTGGGCCAGCAGTCAGATCCCATGTCTGTCTCATCTGTGTGCTGAGGCTACAGCCAAACTGGTGTGTGTGGTTATTTTCCCTTCTCTCCAGGGCAGGAGTCACTCCAGGGTAGCACTGGTCCCTGCTGGGGCTGATTGAAGGGTGTGTCAGGTCAGGAGCAGCTTTGGAGAGATGCCTGTTGCATGGGGTGGGTTAACGGGGCAGATCTGCAGAAGAATATGGGGACTGGGTATGCTGTATTATCAAGATAGTTGGAAAGTGTTCTCACAAGTGTCTCCCTATCTAGGATGGTGGTGGTGGTGGGGATGTGGCACCTGTCATTTTCTTGAAGAAATCTAAAGATCTCTGCCCCTCTAGCACATGTTCTGAAGTTAGGAAATGAATCTCCTTCATATATATCCCAGGTACTTTTTAAACTGCTGCTTCTATGCTGTATCTCAGCAGGGATTTTTCTGTGTGTGTTGTCTCTTTAAGGGCAACAACTCTGTTTCTCATCCCTCTAGGGATAAGCATCCACCTTCAGCTCAGGTTGTGATCTTGGGGTCCTGGGATCAAGCCCCACGTCTGGCTCTCTGCTTAGCAGGGAGTCTGCTTCTCCCTCTCCCTCTGCCCCTCCTGCCCCTTCCCCCCACTCATGCTCTCTCTCTCTCCCTCTCTCAAATAAATAAAATCTTTTTTAAAAAACGTATTATTAACCATAGCCACAATGTTGTACAGCAGATCTCTAGAACTTATTCATCTTGCGGAAATAAAACTGCATACCCACTGAATAGCAACTCCCCATTTCCCCCTTTTCCAGTCCCTGGCAACCACTATTCTGCCCTCTGTTTCTATGAGTTTGACTATTTTAAATACCTCATATATATGGAATCATACAGTATTTGTCCTGTTACTGGCATATTTCACTGAACATGTCCTCAACGTTCATCCATGTTGTCACATATGGCAGATTTCCTTCTTTTTTAGTGCTGAATAATAGTTCATTGCACATATATACCACATTTCCTTTATCTATTCATCCATCAATGGACATTTATGTTGTTTCCATATCTTGCCTACTGTGAATAATGCTACAGTGAACATGGAAAGGTAGGTATCTCTTCAAGAGCCTAATTTCAATTCTTTTGAGTAAATACCCAGCAGTAAAATTGCTAGATTATATGGTAGTTCTAGTTTTAATTTTTTGGGGAACCTACATATTGCTTTCCATAATGACTGCACCAATTTACATTCCCACCAATAAAGCACAAGGATTACCTTTTCTCCACATCCTGGCCAACATTATGATATTTTTAACCTGAATGCAAAACTATGGAAAACAATATACCTTGAAATAATCTCAGTGAACAAAACGCCCAATCTTAAATTAAAAAAAAAAAAAAAAGGTTTGCATAACTGGCATGAGCAATCATGTGTCTAATGGAAGACTAAAAACAAAACAAAACAAAACAAAAAACCCACAAAACCAGTAAACATAACAGTTCTCCCTAAACTATTCTACATTTAAAGCATTCCTAGTCCCAGTGGGAATTTTTAGGAAAACAAATTCAGAAAAAACAAATTTCACAAACTATCCTGAAATCCTTCTGGGAAAGTGTTTAAAATACTGCTAAAAGAAAAAAGAAAACTGGGAATATTTTTTTCTTTTCTCTATTTTATGAAAGCTTTTATGCTTTTTAAAATTTTTTTATGATAAAATTGTATTTTAGTTTGTGAATATTTGATCATTAGATGTTCAAAATAATATTAAAGCCTTAATATATGCAAATCTACTGTTGAACTAAAAATAATAATATTTCCCATTCATTAGTCTTTTAAAAATGGATTCACTGAGTGCTAATGTTGAAACAGGAATTGTGCTAGTTTCTGAGGATTCAGAGATAAATGAGATACAGTTCCTGCTCTCAAAGGAGTTCACAGTCCCGTGAAAAGAGAGGACAGTAAATAATGCAATTACCATGTGGTGTCCTCTGTGCTGGGATGGGGACTCTCACAGGGTCCTGTGGGAGGATATAAGAGGGACCCTTGGGGACAGGACATTGAGAGGGACTGAGCAGCTAAGAAGGCAGGGTGAAGGAGGGAATGGTGACCAGTAAGGCTGCAGAAGTAGACGACTGCCACATCATGCCAAGCACTCTGCATCTCTTCTCCACTGAAACATCAGGCCTTGACTGAGGACACTGACAGCCCATCAAGGTCCCTCATCCTCAACAGCTCTAGTCCCAGGATGACTGTCTACCTCTAATACAGATGTGCATAGGTGTGCATTCCTCGAGTGCATTTTCATCTAGGGCAGGTAGAGTTTGATCCAAAATACCACTTAAAACTTAGGGCACCAATCTTTTTTAAAAAAATCAGTATCCACTGGTGAAATCTTGTTTTATAAAAGTGCTGACTCATTCATCTTTCTTTTAACCACCCAGTCATCACATTGAAGACACCTAACCACTACCACGAGCGCGAACTGAGAAAGTGCCAGAACAAGGTGAATGGCTGCAAGTGCCAGGTCAAGCATCGCTCTGGAGCTGTCACAAGAATCCCCTTGCTCGCCTTGCCCAGGGCCAGGAAGCATCGCAAGCAGACTGGCAGAGCTGCTAGCAAGCCCCCTGAACACAGCAGAAGAGAACTGACCACAGCAGAAGAGAACTGACCACAGCACCTGAAGTTGGGGTGTTCTTTCTCATGGGGATGGCCAACCTGTGGTGTACGGAGCAGCGATTCTTGCACATAATGCAAGACTAAATACTAAACAAAACAAAAACCCATGGCCTCAAATTTCAGCACTCTGTCCCCAGTAATCCAGTGTTGAAGTACAGTCTTGTGCTTCTCCACCTCCTCCCCAGTCTCCAGTCTACTTGTGGAAGTGCCAGGACTCCAGAGGAGAGTGGGAAATCTGTGTGAATCCACACCTTGTTGGGCTCCTGTGCCTTCTTTATTACTCTGTTCAATAGAAGTTGGAGACCAATATTAATTTGTAAGACTCTTTTATCCTTCTTCTGGTTTATTGTCCTAGAGAGCAAAGAAGGGGGTCTGCAATTGGGAGGGTCTTAGACAGAAAGGAATAATTGATCCCTGCCTCTTATTTACAGGGCTGGGAAACAATAATGGATAAAGACTGAGCAGAAAACTGGTATCCCAACTTTGGTAGTCTACTTGTGGGGTTTTTTTGTTTGTTTGTTTGTTTGTTTGTTTTGTTTCCCCAAAGCTTTCCACAGTATAGAGAACCATTTTTTTTTTAATAAAGAATCTATTCACTAAACATTCAATTTCTCTGGCAAGTACAGATATTTTTGTCAAATCTCACTTTCTTCAAAGATCCTAAGAGGTAACTCAGACATACTTTTCTGATTAAACTGTTGATCCTCACCTAAATTGCCAATCTGCAGAAACATGAGCAAATAAATAGTTGTAGTTTTAAGTCACTTGAACTTTGTTGTAGTTTGTTATGCAGCAATAGCTAGCTGATACACATTTCTTATTTTCAATAACCTCCCATAGTCCACGAGAAGAAGATAATATTTAAAAAACAATAGTCATTTAATACATTTTTGGGGTAAGTATTTAAATAAGTGAATGAATGAATGAATGAATGCAAGAAACAGTATAGTCATATTTTTTTTCTCAGTCAAACTTCAGGTTTAAAAACATCCACTTTGGTGCCTTTAATGTTGGTTTTCTCTCCACTGCTCTATCACTTGGCATACACCTTTCTATCAGTAATTGCACTGAATTGCAGTAATTTATGTGTGTGTTTTTTTAGATTATATGCAGTTTGAGAGCCAGGGCTGTTTACTAGTCATCCCTGTATCTTTAGTGCTCATATACCCAATGTATTTAAAAGGTGATTCTTTTGGATTTGGGGGGATGGGTTAGCCTGGTGATGGGTATTAAAGAGGGTACTCAGAGGGTATTGAATGGAGCACTGGGTGTTATAAGCAAACAATGAATCATGGAACACTACATCAAAAACTAATGATGTATGGTGATTAACATAACATAATAAAATAAAATTAAAAAACAAACAAACAAACAAAAAACAATGAGAAAAAAAAAAAAGGATATATGAAGGTTTGGCCTCTGGAAACTGGATGGCAGCCCTATTGGTGTCAGTGATTTTAAACCATGACTGAAAATTAAAATAATTTGAAAAGCTTCAAAACCATCAGAGTCCAGCCTCACTTCAGGCCAATTCACAATGCCCAGGGGATAGGACTAGGCAATGCTAATGTGCAGTCAGTGTTGAGAACCTCTGAGTTCAAATGTCCTTAAAGTTTGGGGTGGCTGGCATGGAGTCTGCTCTTCTCCCTTCTCTGTACTTGTGGTATCCCTCCCTTTGCGGTTAGTCTCACCAGGAGTTTGGTTCCTGTTCCTGTCTCAGCCCTTCCTACCCTTTTCAATGTGGCTTCCTCTCTATGATTAACTGTGAAGAGTCTGTCCTGCCAGTCTTTGGGTAACTTTCTAGGTTAGTTACTCTGATGTGGCTGTTGTCTAGGTGTGTCCATGGGATGAGGTGAGCTTAGGATCCTCCTACTCTGCCATCTTTTCCAAGAACTTAAGCTTCTTCTTTTGAGATCTAGGGTATTTGTGATTTTCAGGCTCATTTTAAGCTCATCAACTAATTTATACCCCAGTGTGCCCTGTTGCTTCATGTCTCCATGTTTTCTCCTCCCCTTCCCTTTACTTGCTTGATGGAGACCTACCTGGCAAGAAAACAAAAAGCAAAAACATGTTCAGGTTATCCCAGACCATCTTAGAGAAAATTAATCCTTCTTCATTCATACTCTCCTATTAAATCAAATCTAAAACACACCATTTGCCCCCTATGCCTTTCTCATTGCTGGTGTCTCTCGCGATCACTGGTGGTCAGGCAGCAGTCATCACATGCTTGTTTTTTTGTGCACGTACTCAGAGTTAGTTATTGTTTCTGGAATCATGACCGAACAACTGCAAAACCCCGTTGTTGACGAACTATTTTAGGAAGGCTTTCAAAGAAGGATCATGAGTTTTAACTGTTTGAAATCTTTTGTTGACAACTTTAAGGTCTAGAAAGGGTCATCATCAAAACCTGCAGATACTTGCAAAGAGAGTATCTGCAGCTTGAAAGAAAATCCAATACTGTGTTGAAGGACACAGACATTAAAAAATCTGACTCAAAAAGTGATACTAAAAGATAAACTTTGAATTGGAAGAAGATTCAGGAACACCTTAATTTATTTCACTTATATTTTCCTTTTAATGTACTTGCAATATGATAAAGCTCTACATCTAAACAAGTTTTAAAAGTTCTTTCAGGGCGCCTGGGTGGCTCAGTTGGTTAAGCGGCTGCCTTCAGCTCAGGTCATGATCCTGGAGTCCCTGGATCGAGTCCCGCATCGGGCTCCCTGCTCGGTAGGGAGTCTGCTTCTCCCTCTCCCACCCCCCCTGCTTGTGTTCCCTCTCTCGCTGTGTCTTTTTCTGTCAAATAAATAAATAAAATCTTTAAAAAAAATAAAAAAAAAATAAAAAGTTCTTTCAGTAAGTATAAAATAAAGATTCTACGTGATGAGAAAGCATTGTGTCACAATTTGAGTGGTAGTTTTCCTTAATGGTACATAAAATAACGGTACATTTTATAATCCATGGTATCTTAGATTTGATAAAATATAGTGTTTTTGTATATTCTATTACTGCAGCTTTCCTTCAGTATTTCATTTATTTGTTTGAAATCTATTGAAATCTATTAGTTGTAAGCTTCTTGAAAGCCAAGCAATGTGTGTGTGTGTGTGTGTGTGTGTGTGTGTGTGTAAAATCTTCATTCATGAAGTACCATGTCTGGTGTATAGAAGATTTTTTGTAACTATTTTTTTTTAAGATTTTATTTATTTATTTGACAGAGAGACAGAGAGGGAACACAAGCAGGGGGAGTGGGAGAGGGAGAAGCAGGCTTCCTGCTGAGCAGGGAGCCCGATGCAGAGCTCAATCCCAGGACCTTGAGACCGTGACCTGAGCCAAAGGCAGATGCTTAACCAACTGAGCCACCCAGGCACCCCTTTTTATAACTATTTCTTAAAATTTGTAAAGGAGATCAAGAGCTGAAAAAAATCACCATTAAAAAGATCAAAGCCGCCTGGTTGGCTCAGTTGGTTAAGCAACTGCCTTTGGCTCGGGTCATGATCCTGGAGTCCTGGGATCGAGTCCCGCATTGGGCTCCCTGCTCAGCGGGGAGTCTGCTTCTCCCTCTGACCCTCCTCCCTCTCATGCTCTATTTCATTCTCTCTCTCAAACAAATAAAATCTTAAAAAAAAAAAAAAAAGATCATCAAATGGGTCAGAACGAGTTCTAGGTCAAATGTGCTCCAGGCATAAAACCTCCTTGACTAACGCCTCCCATTAATTAATTAATTAATTTATGAGAGAGAGAGCGAGCAAGTGAGCAAGAGTGCACAAGCAAGCATGAGTGGGTAGAGGGACAGAAGGAGAGGAAAAGGGAGAGAAGCAGACTCCCAGTGAGCTGGTGCCTGGTACTGGAGGGTTGGGGGGGGCCTCCATCTCATAATCCAGAGATCACCACCAGAACTGAAATCAAGAGGGCGCCTGGGTGGCTCAGTTGGTTAAGCGACTGCCTTCGGCTCAGGTCATGATCCTGGAGTCCCTGGATCGAGTCTCGCATCGGGCTCCCTGCTCGGCAGGGAGTCTGCTTCTCCCTCTCCCACTCCCTGTTTGTGTTCCCTCTCTCTCTGTGTCTTTCTCTGTCAAATAAATAAATAAAATCTTTAAAAAAAAAAAAAAAGAAATCAAGAGGTAGATATTCAACCGACTGAGCCACCCAGGCGCCCCCATTTACTCTTTATTTAGATGACAATGAAAGTCTTTTGTCTCCACACCCAGAACACCTGACTCCAAGACTGGCAATAGGAAGAGTCCAGTAGCGACTATGACAGAAGTGAAAATAGGAGAGATGATGAATCCTAGAAGTCCAATGTGTGTGACTACATAGTCATGTGGTGGTGATAGATGGTCAGCACCCAGAGTAGTCTGGGAAAGAAGGACAATTCTGATAGATACTGAGCTTATGTATATGGTCTTCAAGCATTTTCTTTGCTTAATTGACCTCCCACACATTTTCAAATTGATCTCAAAGATTTTTCATCATAAGTTTAAATAACTGCAAAGGACGCAATATCTGGTACTTTATAAATACTTAAATTTAAATATGAAACTGCTACATCACTAAACTTTAAAAATTTGTTTTTAATTTATTTTTGAGAGAGAGAGAGAGCACAAGTGGAGGGAGGGGCAGAGGGAGCAGCAGACTCCCTGCTGAGGACCCTGGGATCATGACCTGCCAAAGGCAGACACTTAACTGACTGAGCCATTTAGGCACCCTACATCACTATTTTACTAGACAGGCACTTTAACCAGCTAAGACATGGAGCTTGGAACTCTATTTTAAATGCATCCAATGGGATTCAAATATTATAATGATTTAATACACACTATCATCCAGTTTAAGTATATAGGATTAAGCTCTTCTTTAAATTTGGAATTTTTTACAATTTTCCCTTGTCTTCCTGACCTTGAGTTTCCAATTTCAGAAGAGCACAGTGTACCAAAAAGACTCTATCAGACTTACCAAATGGCAATTGTACTATTATTTAAAAATTTATAGGCATTCTGTTTACCCAAATCCAATACAGACTCAGAAAGGATGGGGAAAATATATTAATTTTTTTTTTTGGAGTCTCTATCAGATAATTCTACCACCTGTGTTTTCTTGGTGTTGGGGTATATTGATTATCTTAACTCCGTTAAGATTTTTTTGTTGTTGTTGTTTCTTGGTGTGATTAGTGATTTTTTATTATATACTGAACATTTCGACCGTTGTGTAATGAGACCCTGGATTTTATTTAAATGTTTTGCTTTAGCAGATCTCCTCTGACACCATACTGGTAGGGAAAGGTGGACATCACTCAGTTGTTCTCAGGTGGGGTAGATGTCCAGGTTCCATTAAGACTCTGGGAGAGGGTGCCTCCCTGTTGGGTAGGAGTGGACATTTATGTTCCCCATGTGGACTTCATTGACACCATGGAAGAGGGAGCTCTCCTTACCACTGGTGGTAGTGAAATCCTGGCTCCATACTTGGCCTTCTCTGACACCTCCCTTGTCATAGGAAAGCACACCTTGCTATGGCCTGATGAGATGGAACTCTAAGCTCTCTATATGGCCTTTGCTGGTGGGAGTGAGAGCGGAAGCATGGCCTCATTTCTTTCCCATGGTAGTTGAAGTAGGGCAATTGTTGCCTACATTTTTTCTCTTGATAGGCAGCCCTTTTTTGATCTTTGGCTAGAATGAGATTTTTTTTTCTCCCCATGCCTGTTGGTGTTTTGGCTTCTTTAGTGCCCAATCCAGAGTATTCAGGGCAAACAGAAAAACCAGGGAACTCATTGTTCCATAGGTCCCAAGGTCCTTCACTAGAATATCTTCTTCTCTCCACCTTTCACAGTCTTCTTGTGTTTTATATGATGTCCAGAGTTTTTAGCTGTATTTAGTAGGAAGAATCTAGAGAAGTGTGCCCTACTCCATCATTTTCTAGAATTGCAAATCTTTCTGACTTCATTTTTAAACTAAATAAATGTGCCCATAAGTAGATTGTGAATTATATACTAGAAACCATGAAGAAAGAGATTATGGAATGCATCATATAAAAATGATGAACAGTTAAATCCATATTTAAATGTTTTTAATCTAATAGATCTAATTTATCCTGTTTGTACTAACATATACAAACAAAATAATCCAATATATAGTTTCTCATTACTTAATTTGTAATAAGGTAGTGTAATGTACAGGTAAAATGAGTTACCAAAAGTAGAGATTATAATCAAACTCATGGCACTTCTTGAGTAAGTATGTGTGCATGTGCATATGTGGTATATGTGTTGAATTTTGATGTGTGGCTTTTAGATATATTTCAAAAATGTTCAGGTATAAACATAAATAACACCATAATTTTTGTTTGACCCTAAAAAAGTTTGATAAGATCAAAGTTCTTACACATGAAACAAAAGAAAAAACCATATAAACTGCTGCAAATCAATCAGTCTGGCAGCTAGCATAATTTTATATTTTATTACTAAGGGGTGGAAATATTAAACTTTTCCTAAGATAAAGATTAGAATATTTTAAGGTATGACTAAATAAAATAGATTTAACTGCCTTATTTAATACTAACACAAACCAAATCCTAAAAGAAACCATACAGAAGTTTATCTGTGGGTTTTAGCTAATGTACCTTAAAAAAGTAGAAATCCCAGAAAACATCCCAGTAACATTTAAAAGATCTACAGCATTAACTCATACTGTTTTGGCTGATGGAAGGTGAGCATTGAGAATAGCTGAAAAGAAGTGCTTACATTTAAATACATAAAAAAGGGACCATTTTTGGTATCAAATATTTCCCACAGATGATCTTTGCCTTGCTCTCAACAGATTCTACCTCATGAATAATGAATTCTTTGTTAATAGGGGATAGACAAAGTGAAGTCATTAAATAAAATTATCATTACTCCCACTTTATTTCATTTTTATTTTGACTATCAGCCCCTTTTTATTGTATATCTGCATTTAGAACATTTAAACAGGGATTCATTTATTTTTATTTTTAATGCCCACCTTCATTCTTATCAGGAGTACATCAAAGAGAAGGAATGACTGGAGCCCTAACTTCTAGTGTCTTGAGTAGTCATGAAAGGAGGTACTTTCACCTTCTTTTTTAGTACCCTGACAATTTTGATGCTGGAGGTGGGGAATCAGGTCATGGCTCATTTTTGGTAAAGTAAGAAAGGGGCTATTGGTGAAACAGGTGTCTGATTAGGCAAATCTGTTTTAGGAAAGGATAGGAGTTGAGTTTGAGAAACTGGAAATTGATTTCCCAGAATTATAGGGGAATTCTGGTTCAAGGTGGCAACATGAGATCCTGAACTCACCTCCTTCCGCAAACACACCAAATCCACAGCTACATATGGAGTAAATTCCTCTGGGAAAAACCTAAAAACCAGCTGACTGACTCCTATACATCAGGTAAACAAAAGAAGGCCCACAGTGAAGCAGGTTGGACAGGCTGGGACACAATTTAGCAGTAAATTTCACCACAGCATGGTGACTATAGTTAATAATACTGTATTTCATATTTGCAAGTATCTAGGAGGATGGATCCTGAAAGTTCTCATTGCAAGAAAAGGAAATTTGCAACTATGTATGGTGATGGATGCAAACTGGACTTAGTATGGTCATTTTGCAATATACACAAGTATCAAAATGTTACATTGTATACCTGAACCAATATGGTATGTCAATTCCACCTCAATTGGAAAAAAAAAAAAAGAATGCTTAAAAACTATAGGAATTCCTATGCCCTTTGGAAGGGCTTGGTATATTCCCAGATCTGTGAATCCCCCAGTTTGACCATCTCTGCACAGATCACTGCTCTGGTCCACGGGTTGGGATGTAAGAAGGAACAAGAGAATCAAGCTGATATTAAGAACCTATGAAGAGTGACTCTTTCCATAACTATAGGCATAACTTGTTTTATTGCACTTCACTTTATTATACTTCGCAGATGCTGTCCTTTTTACAGATTGAAGGTTTGTGGCAGCCTTGCATTGAGCATGTCTATTGGCACCATTTTTCCAATGCCATTTGCTCACTTCATGTCTTCATGTCACATTTTAGTAATTATCACAGTATTTCAAACTTTTTCATCATTATATTATGGTGATCTGTGATCAGTGATTGCAAATCACTGAAAACTCAGACAACGGTTAGCATTTTTTCACAAGAAAGTAATTTTTAATTGAGGTATGTACATTTTTAAAGACACTATTGCTGCACACTTCATAGACTACAGTATAGTGCAAATGTAACTTTTATATGCACTGGGAAGCCAAAAAATTCACTTGACTTGCTTTGTTGTGATACTCACTTTATTACGGTGGTCTAGAACCAAAGCTGCTATAACTCCACCTTATTAGATTATCAGTGTGCTTGGTGACAACACCACAGAAGCTGTGGGAGATACCAGAACATCTGCTGAGTTTAAAAACTTAGAATTGGCTTTTTTCACGTTGGTTAGAAAAACTACATATTCCCTTTTTGCGCACTCTTGCTTATTTCTGAAATTTTGACTCTCTTCATTAAAGTTATATGGGGTAATCACCCACTGATAGAGGTTTAAAATTAGCCAGAAAGGTACAAGGGTCACTAATTGGGTTAATTAAATCACAGGATGAAGCTCTCTCAGGGCTAAAAATACTGTACTATGCTTCCTTTCTCATAAAGGTGGGGAGTTCGACCTTTATTGATAACATTGGCATTTGTGAAGAAAAAAAGACAAAACAACTTGCCGGTTGCTTGTCCAAAGGTTAGAGAAATCTTTGGAATTTTTGCAGGGGGAATTAAAATCTATTGGTTACAGGTGATTAACACTGTAAAGATCAGAGCCTGGAAGCTGATGGTGCATAACATCCTTGAGTAGGAAAGAGTGAATTGATATCATCACTGTTTCTGAAAAGCCAGAGTCAAAAACTTGCATGCCGAAACCCACACGCATTTATTTGATCAGCTTTCCTGTCCTCCAAACCCCCACTCATTAGTTTGGTCCAGGCCCAACGTGGTTAGTTTGCAACTTTTCGTTTCCCTTCTTTGCAAAGTTTTATGAGAAGCTTATCAAAACATTTGAAGAGAAAAGAAGAAGGAAATTATATGGAGTAAAAACCAGGTAGCCAAGTGCTATGGTGGTCATCACTAAATATGGACACTTTTGACAGAGTCAGAACTCCAGCTCTCTCAAGAGAAATTATGCACTGGGGCATAGGAACTTTGTGTCTGGGTGTCATTTATTCACCCACTTTGTTCTGTATCTAAAAAAGGAGGATTAGTTTGGGGAGCAGTATTTCTACCCATCCTGGAAGAACGCTTTCTTTTTTTAACTTAAATTCAATTAACCAACATATAGTACATTATTAGTTTCAGATGTAGTGTTTAGTTAATCATCAGTTGCATATAACACCCAGCGCTCATCACATCACGTGCCCTCCTTAATGTCCGTTACCCAGTTACCCCATCCCCCTCACCCACCTCCCTTCCAGCAACCCTGTTTTTTTTCTCTATAATTAAGGGTCTCTCATGGTTTGTCTCCCTCTCTGATTTCTTCCCATTCAGTTTTTCTTCCCTTCCCTGATGATCTTCTCTTTTGTTTCCTAAATTCCACATGAGTGAAACCATATGATAATTGTCTTTCTCTGATTGACTTATTTCGCTTAGCAAAATACCCTCCAGTTCCATCCATGTCGATGTAAATGGTAAGATTTCATCCTTTCTGATGGCTGAGTAGTATTCCATTGTATATATATACCACATCTTCTTTATCCATTCATCTGTTGATGGACATCTGCACTCTTTCCACAATTTGGCTATTATGGACATTGTTGCTATAAACATTGGTGTGCAAGTGTCCTTTCAGATTACTACATTTGTATCTTTGGGGTAAATACCTAATAGTGTAATTGCTGGGTTGTAGGGTAGCTCTATTTTTAACCACTGTACTGTTTTCCAGAGTGGCTGTACCAGCTTTCACTCCCACCAACAGTGTAAGAGGGTTCCCCTTTCTCTGCATCCTCACCAACATTTGTTGTTTCCTGACTTGTTAATTTTAGTCATTCTGACTGGTGTGAGGTGGTATCTCATTGTGGTTTTTATTTGTATTTTCCTGATGCCCAGTGATGTGGAACATTTTTTCAGTGTCTGTTGGCCATTTGTATGTCTTCTTTGGAGACGTGTCTGTTCATGTCTTCTGCCCATTTCTTGACTGGGTTATTTGTTTGTTTAAGATTTTATTTATTCATTCATTTTTTTGAGAGAGAGAGAGAGAACACAAGCAGTTGGAGCAGTAGGCAGAGGGAGAAGCAGGCTCCCCGTGAACAGGGAGACTGACTTGGGGTTTGATCCCAGGACCCTGAGATCCTGGGTTAGGACCCAGACACCTAACCAACTGAGCCACCCAGGCACCCCTGGATTATTTGTTTTTTTGGGTGTTGAGTTTGTTAAGTTTTTTAGAGATCTTGGATACTAGCCTTTTATCTGATATGTCATTTGCAAACATATTCTCCCATTCCGTAGGTTGCCTTTTAGTTTTGTTGACTGTTTCCTTTGCTGTGCAGAAGCTTTTTATCTTGATGAAGTTCCAATACTTCATTTTTGCTTTTGTTTCCCTTGCCTTTGGTGATATGTCTTGAAAGAAGTTGCTGTGGCCGATGTCAAAGAGGTTACTGCCTATGTTCTCCTCTAGGATTTTGATGGATTCCTGTCTCACATTTAGGTCTTTCATCCATTTGGAGTCTATTTTTGTGTGTGGTGTAAGGAAATGGTCCAGTTTCATTCTTATGCATGGGGCTGTCCAATTTTACGAACACCACTTGTTGAAGAGACTGTCTTTTTTCCATTGGATATTCTTTCCTGTTTTGTCGAAGATTAGTTGACCATAGAGTTGAAGGTCTATTTCTGGATTCTCTATTCTGTTTCATTGATCTATGTGTCTGTTTTTGTGCCAGTACCATACTGTCTTGATGATTACAGCTTTGTAATAGAGCTTGAAGTCCGAGATTGTGATGCCACCAGCTTGGGTTTTCTTTTTTCAATATTCCTCTGGCTATTTGGGGTCTTTTCTGGTTCCATACAAATTTTAGAATTATTTATTCCAGCTCTGTAAAAAAATGTTGATAGTATTTTGATAGGGATTGCATTGAATGTGTAGATTGCTCTTGGTAGAACAGACATTTTCACAGTATTTGTTCTTCTAATCCACGAGCATGGAATGTTTTTCCATTTCTTTGTGTCTTCCTCAATTTTTTTCATAAGTGTTCTGTAGTGGAAGAACCCTTCTAAAGCAGGAAGTAGAATGGAGTACTTGATGCTTTTATTTAAAACATGACCAGGGGGTGCCTGGGTGGCTCAGTTGGTTAAGTGATTGCCTTCGGCTCAGGTCATGATTCTGGAGTCCCAGGATGGAGCCCTGCATCAGGCTCCCTGCTCAGCAGGGAGTCTGCTTCTCCGTCTGACCGCCCCCACATGTGCTCTCTCTCTCTCATTCTCTCTCTCAAATAAATAATAAAATAAAATATTAAAAAAAAAACATGCCCAGAACTACAATTTTGTTAGGTCCTTTATTAAAAATTCCTTTGAATAAACTATAATTAATTTATGCCAGAAGAACAAGACAATAGAAATTGTGCTTCTTTTTACATGTTATGGCTGAGTGAATTGATTTTAATCAGCGAACCTGTATATTTGAATTGTACTTTTGTGCTTTTCTCAGTAAGCCTATAGTAGTGATGAGCTTGGGATGGAGGGTTTAATGGATTTGATGTAAAGCACCAAGAAAGTTTATAATAATTTAAATTGATAATAAGGAAGCAGAGGAGCAGAACAGAAGATAGTGTCTTCGTGTTTAGAGACCTTGAATTTATTGTTTCCTTTTGCAAAATCAATTAGTCACCTCTGACAAGAAGACTGCAATTTCAGGTGCTTGCATTGGCTTGACCCTTCAAAGCTACACTCTGTGGGCTCTTTATCTGGCCTGACTGCTGGAGGTGCTGACTGTTTATATCTATCATTTGATTAAAGATTTAACAACTTTATTAAGGAGATATTTTCCTCATTTTGCATCTAGGAAGTCTGAGTTCAGAGAGGGTTTGCCCATGGGTCACAGCTATAGTCACGGTGAGAGTAAGGATTCAACCCAGGTCTGCTCAAACTCAGTTGGACATTTTTGTCAGACTGTGTTATTCTACTCACCATCCATTGAACCAAGGGGCAGAGTGAACCCAGTCAAAAGTTTTCAGGAGCTACCTGACACTTTATGTCAGACAGGGCTGAGAGCAGGCAAATCCCTAAGAACATTCCCCACTGAGCAGCAAATCCCAACTAGTTCCCATAGTCCTGGCTTGTAGAAGAGGGTTGAACTCTAAATTAGGATTCACTGCCCTAGCTCTATGTCTACTGCTCATCCTTTAGAGTTCAGCCTAGACTGGATTCCTTCAAGAAAGCCTTCTCTGACACCCCTCTAACATGGGTTTCCAGATCACAATGCTTATCATGTCATCTTTAGTCATCTGGGTCACCCATTAGATTTGTGAGCGCTTTATTGTTATTTTCTTGGGAGCTAGCAAATTGGAGCTCAAATGTTTTCAGGTTAAATGAAGACTGTCACTAGCTTCTCAAGAGACTTCAGAAAGATATAGGTGTCTAGGTCTCAGTTTCCCCAGTGAAAAATGAAGAGCTTGTCCTATGTGACCTCTAAGATCACTTCAGATGTAGTTTTGCAATGCTAGCTGTAAGCTATGCATTCTATTAGAAGATATTTGAATTCCTTGATCTAAATTCCTGGAGGCTTTTCTTGCTTATTCCTGCAGGGAAGGGGAGGGCAACCTGTCTTATTCCCATTGTTTCCCAGGACCTATGTTATATGTTCAATATATATCCATTGAGTGGGTGGATCATTAGTCTTTAGTTTCCAGTGTCCAATGTGTAAAGACAACAAACTCTATTTTATTGGCATGACCATGACAGGCAGGATTCTACATCTGGCTCTGGAACAAAGTCAAAATGCTCCACAGCTGCCTTCATTTAAAGATATCTGGTTAGAGGTGGTGGGCAAAGGTTCAGTGCCACATTAAGCTGTAGAAACCTAGGCCTCTAGTGACTTTGAATATTAGATTAACATTCACAGCTGAGGAAATCTGGATCCTTGGAACTGGAGTGATTTTTCTAGGGTCCCATAGGCAGGAGTGGCAGAGCTGCAACTCAGTGCCAGGCCTTCTGACCACTAAACCTAACACATTTTTAATTTTCCATGTTGCTTACAATAAGTTGATTATTTGGCTCACTGAGACTAGCATTCTGAAGATGCATGTCACTGATCGCATACAAGAATGACTTGCTGCAAGCTCGTTTCCATTCCTTGAAACAATGGCAGACGTATACCCTTCCCCTTAAAAGGACATCTTCACAACGAAGACACTGAGAGGAAAACCTGCTTACTGGGACTCCCATCCATACAACGCCTTTCTTTACTACTACTGAAATTCCCACTGGGAACCAGGAATTGCCTGCTTCTCTTTACCTCCTTCCAGAGGAACAGTAAATTAGTATGTCGTATCTCTACACCCAAAACTAATGTTACACTGTATGTTAACTAACTGGAATTTAAATAAAAACCTGAAACTCCCAAATAAAATAAACTAGTGTGTTCTATCAATCAATAATGTGTATGTTCTCCGGACTGTCAGATTCCTGAAGGCAGTGACCATGAGTATTCTCCTTGAAAATCCATGTCCATCACAGTAACTGTCACACCAAAGCACCCAACCCATGGGTGCCGAAGAGCCTGGAGAACTGAAGTGACTTATCTTACCGAATAAGCAGTGAGGAAGTTAAATAAATATTGCATTATTGAAACAAAGCAAAAACTGAAATAATTGCTTATTTAAGAAATGCTGGTTTCCATCAGCGTTAGGGGCCCCCTCCAGGCTCTCTGATTTGACTCCTGAGACTGCCGTTTCCTCGGCTGCAATTCTGTGGATCCATCTCTCCTGCTCCATCAGTTGTCATGCTGCTTCTCTTTTAATGCAGCATAACAAACTATTTTAATAATGCATTTGTTATACAGTGAGATCCTCTTAAATCTAGTTTCGACGGCCATTTGGAGACACAATATGCTTATATTCTCAAATTTTACTGTTGGAGAAAACTGAAATCTGAATATTTCCCTATCATTTTGATACATTTTCATCATGGACCCTCATGTGAATAGTACAATTTAGCCAATGGCCTCTTATAGATAATAGACCAATATATCAGAATTAAACAGAGCGGAGTCCATGCATCTTTTACATTCATCAGATACAGAGTCCTCCTGGTCACATAAATATAAATGAAAGCTTGATTGTACCATAGTCTGCAGGCGTTCAGTGTGTGATGATAGCAGGCATATGCCAGCATAAGCTATTGATTATTAAAGTCAGATATGAATTTTCCCAGCAGTGTCTCCAAGCCTGGACTCTTTAGTTTCCTCTTGTTGGCCACATTTTGTAAAATCTGTATATATATATATATATATATATATATATTTTTTTTTTTTTTTTTTTTTTTTTTCCCTCTGTGTGCAGGAGGGAGGATCATTCTTAAGAGCCCAGGACAGTGTTTTGGAAGTCAGCACAAGCTCCGGTGTGAGGGAAATGCGTTCTCCCCTCCAATTGCCCATGTGCTTGTATTGTGTCCTCAGCACACCAAGACCACTGCGGTCGGTGTGGAGCCCCCGGGAAGCCGGAGGAGGACTGCACACCACTGTGCTGGTTCTGACACAGGCTAGACCGCACATGGCTTTTCTCTGGTCTTTTCCAAGAAAATCCTGAAGTCCTTCAGAACTCCTTCTCATTTCTCCTACACCCCAACACAAACCTCCTAGGAGGGAGAATCCTCAAGCATAGCAGGAGGCTCTGGGGATTCAGAGATGAGCAACAGGTGACACTAGCAGAAAGAGTGGCTTAGAATGCCTTTCTTCCCTCTGATCTCAAGAAGAGACACATTCTGGATGTGCGTCCAGAATTTTGACATTAACTTGAACCATGTGAAATAATTTTCATTCAACCCCTCTTGACATATAAAAAGGGTTATTTAATATGGTTCAACCTAACAGAAAGGGCTTAGGAACAGCAAGTTGGAGGTGGGGACTTGGGAGACTTCTAATTGGGTGTGCAAAAAAAAAAAAAAAGAAAAAAGAAAAAGGGCAAGGGAAGCACAATGGAGATTATTGGGTGGGGGCCACCGAAACCCTCTCTGTGGTCACCCCCTTGACACCACCCTGTTCTGGGCTTGATGAAGAAAAGACAAGTGAGTGAAGGGCCGTGATATAACCATCAGTAGCTAACACTAATTCAGGGGACTTACACACATGCACATTACTGACCTTTCCTGTTCCTTTTTGGTTCTTCCTATCTTTCATTTGCCAGTGACCCAGAGAAGAGAGAAAGGGGGGATTCACCAGGAATTAAAAAATATCCCCCAATATGTCCGCTATAAATGGTCAAAATCAGTGAAGCAGAATCAGGCATCTGAGTCATAAGCTATGATTTTACTAGTGTAAGCATCTATGGGATTAATTTTTCAGTGTGGAAGAATGTATTTTGAAAATTAAAGAAAACATACTCGGGGTGCTCAGTGGCAGAGTTCCATGTTGTCCAAGAACGCTGGCTGAACAGACCGTGTGTGCATGACATGGATTGGGCCTTCTCTCCGCTCCTGGGGCTCCACTTAAGGGTGTGTGCGCATACACAGGAGTACGTGTATGTTTGTGTGTACTTAGGAGACTACAAGCACAGTTATAGTATATAAACCTCTTGGTGAGTCCTCTTCTTTACCCCGCCTCCCAAAAATTTCTGCTTTAGCCTTGGAAAGAATTTTGTGGAAAGAAAAGTCCTGATGTGTCCTCAGCCCAAGACCAGCTGAAGCCCTCAGTGGGATGGTCCTGGCATGTTAAAGCTGTTCAGTCCACAGTTTAAATCCTCTGTAAAACATAAGCACTCAATGAGTGGCACTCATTGACGTTTTCATTTCCATCACCTCCAATCTCCACTCCATTATCGAGTCCAGCTCTTTTTAATTTCCTACATGGGTTTCCTTTTTTTTTTTTTTTTCTTGCTGGGTCCTAGTATCACAGCTTTAGTTCAGTCTTCCATCATCTTTGTCCTGGACTCCTAAAACCACCTCCCGGTTGGTGTCTCTGCCTCCTGGATTCTGGTCTTATCCTCCTCAAATGCATTCTCCATACTTTGGCCAGGGTGATCCCTCTAACATTCAGAGCTAACCAGTTCCTCAACTGTTCAAAACCCTGTCTTCAAAGGGTAAAATCTAAGTGCCAGGCACTTCATACAACGGCTCCCTCCCTGGCCCCTTGAAATGATCCCATCTCCTCGACTGCCCCTTCCCGCCGGTAATTCACCACATCCAGCATGGTTCTTCCCATCTCCTCCCTTTGCCCAGGCCCAGAATGACCTTCTCCAAACCCCACAGTATTTGTACCTAGTTACACCAAGAGGAACTGTGTTTGTATTAATTCACTCATTTCCTCATTCTTTCTCTGCTCCGTTGTAATGGATGGAAGGTTAAACCATGGGTGGTGCTGACCTTCTATCTCTACCTCCAGATGAATACTATATTTCATCAAGTGGGGCTTTGGGGTAGAAGGGGAACAAGAGGGTACTTGGGCTAGGATTAATTGTCTAATATTACTCCTTAGACATAGGTTTTTAACTTCAAGTCCATGGCCCTTGTGTGTCAATGCCTTTCTTTCTGGGGAGAAAGTCCATCACTTTATTTAGATTCTTAAAAGGATTCAGTACCTAACAAGACTAAGAATCACGACCCCAGAGAAAAGCATGTGTGTGTGTTTATGTGGGTGGGTATGTTCCAACCACTCCTTTTTTTATTCTCAGAAAATTTCCTTCCATTTCAGACCATTTCTAGTCACATGCTATTTGCAATAAATTGCTTTTTTGTGTGCTTTCCCATTTATGACTCAATTGAAAAATCCTTACTGAAATTTTGAGCCATTCTTTATCTTTTCCATAAAACCATATTATTAGTGAAAACAGATGTTTGACAGCCAATAGAGAACATTTATGCCTGGGCTTCAAAGTTTGTGAAAGATGTCAGATTATAGAAATAATGATTACTTTTATCACAGATCTATTACTAAAATCAAAGTCACAAAATAAAATTTGTCAACACAAGTTAGAAAAGGGTAAAACAACAATAACAGCAACA
This sequence comes from Mirounga leonina, assembly GCF_011800145.1. NCBI lineage: Eukaryota > Metazoa > Chordata > Mammalia > Carnivora > Phocidae > Mirounga > Mirounga leonina. The sequence continues at coordinate 45,431,482 of NW_023270316.1, forward strand.
ACACAGATAGAAGAAAGTGCCCAAGGTGGTTAAAAGTACTGTTCTTGAAAATCTATATTTAAAACTAACACAATAAAACCAACAAAGAACTGTGCAAATTAAAAGCCTATCAAATGCTCAGTTAAAACAATTATGGATGTGACTATGGATGTGAAAGAGGATTTTTATTTTGGAAAAAAGAAATCATCTTAGAGGTTGAAACTGAGAAAATTTGTAAAGATTGTATGAAGGAATTTGTTAACACTTCCCATGATATCTAAATGCATACATTTTACAGTGAAAGAATGAAAGTTTGTAATTTTAACGACAAATGAGAGAAATTGATGTTTTTTGCTAGGGAGAATAATTTAATAGTCTCAAGGCTATTTTGTTGTTGTTGTTGTTTTTCTATACAGGCTGAGTTTCCTCTGACCTAGTATGCTGGGGGGAGTGGGGGCATCTACTGGGATAAAGGTTACTCTGGGAAAACTAGGTAGGGATTGGGCTTCTCCCAGATGGATAGGCAGCAGTTGGTTGAAACTACAAAAATGACGAAGAATGTGCAAGGTGAAGAAGGAGAAGACTTAGAAGGGGAAGGAAAAGAGAGAGAGTAAAGGAAGAACAAAGGGAATGGGGGACAGAGAGGTAGGGAGGTGGAGGGGAGAGGGGGAGAGGGGAGATTAGAAACTGCTGTGAACTTGGCCTCTCAGAGCCCAGTTGGTGAGCTGGAATGCCTTACTGTGATTGCTCTGTGATTCTGAGCAATCTTTAGAATCCTGTTGTCTGGCTTCCTGAACTGTCTGGAAAATTTAAGGAGGGAACTACATAAAGGCAGAATCCCAAAAGGCTGCCCATTTGAGAAATGTAAGATAATTGCCCTTAGGTAAGGTCTGAGCTGGGGCTAGAATTGACAGAATAAAAAATTTATTTTAGAGCAAAAGACATGAGCCAATTTGCTTGGGCCATGGGATTACTGGTCCTACTATATACCCAACCATCCAGAAGCAGCCAGCCAGTTAACAGTAGAATAGTCCATTGAAAATTCAGTTATGACTCTGGTTGGGTAGCTAACAGCTCCTTGTGCAGGTTGTATGCTATTCTACAGATGTGTTTGACCCCAACCAGGGACCAATATCCCATGCTGCTTCCTCCATAGCTGAAACACAGGGGCCCTGAAACCGAGAAGTGGAAGTGGGAGTGGCACATCGCACTATTATAACTAAATCACTCTGATGGCCTTTATTTCCTCTCCTTGTATCTTTGAAATCTGGCTTAAGCGTGTTAGTAACCCTGAGAGAAAGGTTTCCTTCATTAAGTGATACGACAATGTTGGAAGCTGAGACTGCTACTTGGCCATCTAGTATTCCTCTTGCTTCTGGAAAACAGGCAAAAATAAGGGCTCTGCGTTAACTGAAGTGGTTGATCCCTATTATCAATGGAAAGTAGGGTTAGGCAATGGAAACAAGGAGGATTTTACGGGGAACTCAACGGATGTGATGTCTCCTAGTTTTTCCTTCTCCGGTGCGAAAGAGAAGAAAACTGCAGCAACCCTTTACAAGCAAGATTACTAAGGGCTTATCTACCTTGGAAATAAAATTTGGGTTATCTACTGGGCAAAGACTCCTGACCAGCTGAGGTCCTGGTTGATGACAATGGGAACATGAAACAGGTAGAAGAAAAATTAAAAAATAGTACTATAACCTTGTGACCTGTTCAGAAATAAGGACTGTTGTAGCTACTCATATTTTCTTCCTCACTGTTTCATGCATATACATGTATATTTTAACTGTTCCTTTCTATATTTTATTTAGTGTGAGTGGAGTTTACAAAGTAGTACATAGCTTAAAGACTCCAGACAAGATTGTGAAAGATGTAGAGGAGGAACGGACTTGACTCAAAGAACTTGGATTTGGACCTATAGGCAGTATCAGTTGAGACTTTGTCTCTTTTGGGATGCCTCATACGAGGGACTTATTCAGTGGCAGTGTTTTGTGCTCCAGAGTTGCTAAATCTGTTGCTGTTTAATTTTAAATATGGAAAAAGCATGTGTATGTTAATGTTTCAGAGCCAAGTCCTTCAGTAGACGTTTGTCGTGTTTTGGGGCTGCTCAGCATCTCTTGAGGGATTGTTTGGAGGTTCTAACAGGGGAGAGCAGCTATTCACACACGCTTGCCTGAAGAATGATCCTCCTCTATTGGGGAAGGTCGTCCTCTTTGACCGAGGAGCGCTCAGCTTGGGTAGGGATGCACATGGAGTGATGAGAAAGGGAATACTTCTCTCACCAGCCAGATCAGCTGCATCAAGATGTCACAGTCAGATTGCCCACAAATCCTGCCCAGCATCTCTTGAAACCCTTCTCATGTCTGGAGAAATATTCAGCCTCGTGAGTCCTGCCTCCCACATGTAGAAGTCACAACACTTCTTTTCCCAGATTCCCTTGCAGTTAGGACATAGGCAGGTAGTTAGGCCCTATCCATCAGACATGGGAAACTTTGATTCAGAACAGAACTGCACAAGGAAGCAGGCTATAAGTGGAATCCATCTGATAGGAGATGACTGCCCAGCTATTTGGCTGTTAAGCAATGCTACAAGGTTATTTGGGGCGTAAAGTTGTGAGCGTGCTAATGGCAGCCCCGGGTGCTGTCAAGTTGCGTTTCTGGCCGCTGTGTGAATCACAGCATCTCAAGAAGGCAGGAGACTTCACTGGTGATGGGGATGGTGACCACATCCATGACAGACCTGTGGTTTTTGTGTGAGGTTTGAGCATTGCTTCAGAAGCTTACCCTTGAGCTCATTTTTCTGTCCTCAACCCCACCCCCCAATTTTATTGAGATATAATTAACATATAAGTTTAAAGTGTGCAACAGGGTTTGATATATGTAATATACTGTAAAATAATTACCACACTAAGTTGAATTAACCTCTCTCACCCCACATATTTACCTTTTGCATGAGCACTTTTAAGATCTATTCTCTTAGCACCTTTCAAATATAAAATACAACATTGTAAATTATAATCATCATGCTGCATATTACATCCCCAGAACTTATCTATAACTAGAAATTTTTACCTTTTGACCACCTTTACCCATTTCCCTACCCTCTGCTCTGGTTACCATCAATCTGCTCTGTTTCTATGAGTTTAACTTCTTAAAATTCCATGTATAAGTATGATAATAAAATATTTCTTTTTCTCTGACTTACTTCACTTACCATAATGCCCTCAAGTCCTGTTCATCCATGTTGTCACAAATGGCAGTATTTCCTTCTTTTTTATGGCTAAATAATATTCCAGCGTGTGTGTGTGTGTGTGTGTGTGTGTGTGTGTGTGTGAATCTCCCATATGTTCTTTATTCATCTGTTGATGGACACTTAGGTTGTTTCCATGTCTTCACTATTGTAAAGAATGCTGCAGTAAACATGGTAGTGTAAGTATCTCTTTGAGAGAGTGATTTCGTTTCCTTCAGATATATATCCAGAAGTGGGATTGTTGGATAATATGGTATCTCTGTTTTTAATTTTTTGAGGCCCCTTCATACTGTCCTCTGTAGTGGCTATACCAATTTACAGTCTTACCAACACTGCACAAAGAATCCTCTTCCTTCATATTGTCACTGACACTTGCTATCTCTTGTCTTTTTGATAACAGTCATTCTAATAGGTGTGAGGTGATAGGTCACTGTGGTTTTAATTTGAACTTCTTTGATAATTAGTGATTTTGAGCACCTCTTCATGTACCTGTTAGTCACTTGAATATCTTTTTTGGAAAAAAGTCTGCTTGGGTCCTTTGCCTATTTTTTAATCAGATTTTGTTTTGTTTTGTTTTGTTATTGAGTTGTATGAGTTCCTTATATATCTTGGATATGAACCTTTTATCAGATATGTGGTTTGCAAATATTTTCTCCCATTCTGTAGGTTGACTTTTCATTTTATTGGCCATTTTCTTTGCCATGCAGAAGCTTTTTAGTTTGATATAATCACACTTGTTTATTTTTCCTTTTGTTGCTTGTGATTGAGGCATTGTATCAAAAACAATCATTGCCAAGACTTATGCCAAGGATTTTATCACCTATGTTTTCTCTAGGAGTTCTATGGTCTTAGGTCTTACATTTAAGCCTGTGATCCATTTCAAACTAATTTTTGTGAGTGGTGTAAGAGAGAAGTCTAGTTTCATTCTTTTGCATGCAAATATCCAATTTCCCCATACCATCTCTGTCTCTTTTAAATATCCTTTAAAAAAAATCCTTAACTTTTTATTAAAAATAATTTTTTATCACCTTTCGGTGATAAAATGGCTTTTGTTGCATGTGCTCAAGAACTCTGCCTGACGTGCCATCCATTGCCCACCTCCTAACTTAGAAAACTAAATTATTTACAAAATTAGTAGTTTATGAAACTATTTTATTTAGGGGATTAGGGAGATTCATTGCTCCTGGGAATTGTAGGCAAATGGTAGTTTCTGAATATTATTATGATGCCTGTTTTTATAGATGGGAAAACTGAGGCTCACAAAGGTCAGATAACTTAATCAAGATACACTCTGTGGTAGAGCTGAGGTTTGCCCACAATGTTGGGCTGCTCTATAGTGTAATAATTGTAGCAACCAAGAAGAGATGGGAGGAGAAATCGTCAGATCTCACAGTATGTCCAAACTACACTGTATGTAAGTTCACTGTTGTCAGAATGTATCAATACCCACTTGAAAGATTTGTCTGTTCTCAGTACACTTGCTGCTGTAATGAATAAGCTACCTGCCATCACAGGAACATCAGTTCTTAGAGGACCCCAGGAATATAAGTCAGAGATCTCTTCTAAGCATTTCACATAATATATGAGCAGAGTCTTTCTAAGACTGGAAGGTGGGGTTCTGGAAATCCTGAGTCTTCTTTTCTGTAATGCATTCCCTTGGCTGTGTAAGCCCAGGCACACAGCTCCTCATCTCAAGGCCCCCAGGGATTTGTTGGTTCCCCTGAGCTCCAGGTCTTTGCTTTCCCTGCTCTTCGCTCCCTGGTGGGCTAATGCTTTTCCTTAAACTACCTTGTGATCCTTTCCATTACTTCTCCTCTTCCCCACAGGGTGGACTATTCTAGAAGAATGGTCTTTGTACCCATTGCTTAGATCTTAGTTTTTTTGTGGCTGGGAAAAAGTTTCCAGATATTTCTTTTTTTTTTTTTTTAAAGATTTTATTTATTTATTCATGAGAGACAGAGAGAGAGACAGAGGGAGAGGGAGAAGCAGGCTCCCCGCAGAGCAGGGAGCCTGATGCGGGACCCGATCCCAGGATCCTGGGATCATGACCTGAGCCGAAGGCAGACACTTAACCGACTGAGCCACCCAGGCGTCCCTCCAGATATTTCTGAAATAATGTCATACTTAACTTCATTATTTCTAGTTACAGACCCTTTCCCCAGATTAAATAATTGCTCTTCTTTGTAGTGTTTGTACCTTTCAGATAATTGCAGACTTTTTTTAGTCTTGAAATTGTGAATGTTTGTTCCCATTAACCTTTTAATTTGCATCACACTTGGTGATTCTCAGTTCAGCTTTGTTCTCTTTCCTAGGACTTTTTCAGGTTGAATAAAGGGCCCAAATTAGACCTGCTGTTCCAAGTTCAGTTCCATTGCAGTTGGGAGAGAGGGACATGGAACTTCCCTTTTCCATAAGACACTGTCTTCAAATTTACCCTAATACAGGTCTCCTTTGTGGGGGCGGGGTAGCTTTCGTATACCATCACAAAATGTGCCTATTCTGTATCTTTCCCCCCTTTTCTTCCCTGTATTTTTAACCATCACGAGTTTATTTATTACTGTGTTGTCTTTATTGGTATTAGCAACAGCTCTTAATTTAGCATCATCTGCAAACTTCATTTAAGTACCATTTGCTGTCTCTGCAAGATCATTAATAAAGATGTCAACCATAGGAGCTTGGAAAGTTGCTACTGCACTTCTTCATCTTCAGGAAAAAAGTAAAGATGTAGAGAAAGTTTTCCTTGACATAAAATATTGAGATCCTCCTTCTTGTTTGCTTGACTTTCGAGGCCCTACCAAGTGTCTGCTGAGAGTCAGCCTGTGCCTTTAACAGAGCCTTGGCTGCACACTGCTGCTTGTCATGTTTTTACTGTGTTAAAATACGTTTTCTTAAAAAAAAAAAATCACTGGTTTGTGTTAAATCGACAGGAAAAATGTCAAATATTTCTCAAAACTTGAAATGTTGATGTTTGGAAAGTCAGATAGGCAGAGAACTGAGAAATAAGAGATTTGATTCTTGAGAAACTGATTTTGAGAGAGAGAGTTTTAGTCTCTCAAGGGGGGGTGTGTAGGGGTAGAAAGCTGCCCCAGGAACGCAAGGAGCCCGTTTACCTACCCTGATTGGGAATTGGGTGAAACTTTTATTTTTTTCCACTCTCTTCTTATGCTCAGGTCTCTCTATACTATTCCATATCCATCTGGTGACCTACGTTTTGGTAATAAAGAAACAGCTTCCAGATTCTTTATTTCAAACCACAGGCAAACTTTGTAGTTACAGCAGTTAAATAAGTAACCTTTTCCTCTCTCACGTTTTCCTCTTGCCGCTCTCCCATTTTTATCCTCAAGGAACTCAGACACAGATACATCACTTAGGTACAGGTTATCTGACCTTTTCAACTCTCTAAAATCTGACCAATCATGAGGAACCAAGCACAATGGAAAAATCTCTGTGAATTTAAAATAGTTCATACATAGACCTACGCATACCCACAAATGAATGCATGTGAAACTGAATAAGGTCTGTAGTGTAGTTAGCAGTTTTCTGCCATTGTCAATATGTTGGTTTTGAACTTGTACTATAGTTTGTAAGATTTGTTTACCACTGGTGGAAACTGGGTAAAGGGTACATGGGACTCACTGTACTATTTTGCAAAATAAAAAGTTAGAAGTATTAAGTAAAAAAAAAAAGTTCATATACTGAAGTACTGGTTTGATTTTACATGCGATTTCAGAAGTTGGTGGCAGAATCATTTTTATAGGTGATTATTTGTGGTTTGTTTGCTCTATTTTACTCTCCTTTCTCATTTTAAGCCAGTAGAAACCTTGCAGGGTGGAAAGCAGTCCTGCTTAAGGGCTAAAGCATTTTCTGTCGTTTGTAATGTTAGTCTGGACTTCAGGCTTTCAAAATATTTCCCTGGTCATTACTGAGGGAGACAAGAAAGTTTTCCATGAAACTGAGAAGGTCAAAACAGATCCATAGGGCGGGAGGGTGGTGAGGAAGATGGTGGAGCAGAAGGACCTGAGCTCGCCTCTCGCTAGGGAAACACTGAGAAAATGCTGTATCTTTACAACTGACTCTGAAAACGACCCGCAGCAGGGAGGACCAGAGCTTCCACAGTTAATGCAGAGGAGGCCACCTTGAAAAGAGTAGGATGGGCAGACATATGGTTGGGATCCAAACTCCTGGCAAGACTAACCACAAACAGGAGAGATACCACAGGTGTGGAGAAGCAAGAGGATCAGACTCCATGCCAGGTACCCAGGCACTGGGGACCCACACTGAGTCCCTACAACATTACGTTTTGAAAACCAGTGGGCTTCATTTCACAAGCTTTACATATCAGCAGGCTTAGTTTCAGGAGAACAAGAGGGCAATTGGAAGCTGAGTCTCCACCCTTAAAAAGCCAGTATAATAAATAAGGGGAAGGGCAGGGATCTTCAGGAGACTTCTCCAATAAAAAAGGTCCTGGCAGGTGTCATTTCTCTTCCTCTCACCCTGGCTAGATACCAGACATTTGTGGGGACCAGTGTAAACACTCTCTGCTTATCTGGTTCATACTGTGTGCCCCACCCTCACGTTCCCCCATGGACCTACCCCACCCAACCTGCCCAACTCTCTCCAAAGCAGCTGCTGCCCTACCACATCGTGCAAGAAACCCCAGTAGGGACAGGTGCCACTCCAAAGTGACTCCTGCCCCAGGGAGAGTGGGGAGAGAACCCCACACCCCAGTGTGCCCGCAGTTCCAGCAGCAAGTCTTTCAGCTGGCCACACGGAGAGAAAGCAGCTACAGCCCTGGCAGGGAGACAAAGTGCAGACGTCTAGTTTGCCTGCTAGCGCTGCCCATCTACAAGCCCATAGGGGCCTCAGACAGGCCCCTCAACAGTGCAGGGACCGAACCCTGCCCAGTGCATCGACAACAGGCAAAGTAGATCATTGCAGTGAACAGGACTGAAAGCAAATGCAGCTCAGCCACAACAGTAGGACATACACAGCCCACAGAGGAGACACCCCTGGAGAGCCTGGTTATGGTGCCCAGGAGACACTGCACTACAGGACATCACAGGGCCTCTTTTACACAAGGCCACTATTTGCAAGACCAGGAGATGTAGTTGACCTTCCTAATACATGGAAACACACACAGAGTTAGACAAAATGAGACTGAGGAATATGTCCCAAAGGAAAGAACAGGAAAAATAATAGCAAAAGAGCTAAATGAAATGAAGATAAACAATATGCCTGACAAAAAATTTAAAGTAATTGTCATAAAGATACTGGATTTGAGAAAAGAATGAAGGATCTCAGTGATAACTTTAACAAAGAGTTAGAAAATATAAAAAAGAACCAGAGATGAAGAAGTCAATAACTGAAGTAAAAAAAAAATACACTGGAGGGAATCAACAGCATATTAGAGTAAGCAGAAAAACAAATCAGTGACCTGAAGATAGGGTAAAGGAAAGCAACCAAGATGAACAGCAAAAAGAAAAAACATTTGTATCCTACAACTTTAATGAATTCATTTATCTGGGTGTTTTGAGGTGGTCTCTAGGGTTTTCCATATACAGTATCATGTTATCTGCAAATAATGACAATTTTACTTCTACCTTCCGATTTGGATGCCTTTTATTTTTTTTTCTTAGCTGACTGCTACATGCAAAAGAATGAAACTGAATCACTTTCTTACACCATACACAAAAGCTAACTCAAAGTGGATTACATACCTAAATGTGAGACATGAAGGTATAATATTCCCAGAAAAAAACATAGGGAGTTATCACTTTGATTTTGGCCATAGCAACATTTTTCTAGATATGTCTCCCAGGCAAGGGAAATAAAAGCAAAAATAAACTATTGGGACTACACCAAAATAAAAAGCCTTTTGCACAGTAAAGGAAACCATCAACAAACCAAAAAGGCAACCTACTGAATGAGAGAAGATATTTGCAAGTGATATATCCAGTAAGGGGCTAATATCCAAAATATATAAAGAACTCCTACAACTCAACATAAAAAAAACCCCAAATAATCAGATTTAAAAATGGGCTGAGGACCTGAACAGACATTTTTCCAAAGAAGACATATACATGGCCAACAGATGCACAGAAAAGATGCTCAACATCACTCATCATCAGGGAAATGCAAATCAAAACCACAATGAGATATCACCTTACATCTGTCAGAGTGTCTAGAGTCAAAAAGACAAGACGTAACAAATGTTGCCAAGGATGTGGTGAGAAAGGAAACCTTGTGCAGCCACTGTGGAAAGAGTATGGAGGCCCCTCAAAAAATTAAAAACAGAAATACCATATGATCCAGTAATTCAACTACTGGATATTTACCCAAATTAAATGAAAACACTAACTGAAAAAGATATATGTACTTTTTTATGTTTATTGCAGCATTATTTATAATAGCCAATAGATGGAAGCAACCTAAATGTCCATCAATAGATGAATGAATAAGTAAGATGTAATACACACACACACACACACACAATTCAATATTACTCAGCCTTAAAAAAGAATGAGATCTTGCTATTTGCAACAACATGGGTGGACCTAGAGTGTATATGCTAAATGAAATAAGTCAGACAGAGAAAGACCAATACCATTTGATTCCACTTATATGTGGAATCTAAAAAGCAAACATATAACCAAAAACCAGACTCTTAAACACAGAGAGCAAACTGGTGGTTGCCAGGAGGGAGGTGGTTGAGGGGATAATAGATAAAGGGGATTAAGAGGTACAAACTTCCAGTTATAAAATAAATAACTCATGGAAATGAAAAATACTGCATGGGGATTATAGTCAATAATACTGTAAAAATGTTGTTTGGTGACAGATGGTGACTACACTATGGTGGTGAGCATTGAGGAATGTATAGAACTGTTGAATCATTTTGTTGTACAGCTGAAACTAATATAACATTGTATGTTAATTATACTGCCCCCCCCCCCAAAAAAAAAGAAGAAGAAAAAGAAAAAAGAAACCAGATCCAGAGGCCTTGCATACGGGGTTCTGGGTCCTGTTCCCTGACAGTGCTAGGAATGGGGTGGAAACTGATGGCAGAAAGATCCCAGAGGTAAGACCTATGTCATGCACCTGTGGTCTCAGAAATATTCCTGTCCCCTGTGCAGAGTCCAGCACTTGGAGGAACAATACCTAATGCTCACTGATGGCTGATGACCATTGGCGCTTGGGGGTAGTCCTTGACACAACCCCAGGAGAAGAGTCCAGTAATACCTCGGAGTGAATTTTTTGCCTGCCAGACTGCATGGGGTTGGAGCTAGATTTAAGTAGATTTAAAGAAAATAAAGGAATGTGGTGACTTTTCTCACCTAAGTTTTTGATCTGAGACTTATCCTTGCTATGTTTGATTATCTAATTGCTCAATTAAGGTGGGTAAACCAAAGTGGCTGGTTTACCGACAGTCACAGTTTCCGCTACTGACATAAAGGCAAAACAACAACAACAACAACACCCTTAGATTTTTGAGAAAGTTAATAAAGGTTTCCTGAATAGCCATTATATTCTAGCAGATGTGGAAGATTACTATTCTCCTTAATTACCCTCTCTCTTCTCCCTTTAAGTCACACAGCACATTCTCTCACTGTATCTCTTAGCCTCCCTTATTAGCTCGGTGTGACTATGATCAAATTTTGGCTAAGGTGATATGAACAGAAGTGAGGCAAGCAAATTTTGTTACACGTCCTTAAAAATAAAGTTGCTTGAACTTGTTCTTTTTTCCTCCTTCCTTTAGGCTGGAACAGAGACATGGCACCAATTCAGCTTTCAGGAGGAAAGAAGATAACCCAGAGGAAGGCAAAGAACAAGATAAAAGAAATCTGGTTCCCTGCAAATACCTTGCAAAGTGGGGCTACCCAACAAGCCTACACCAGCCGGACTCTCTCTCATGAGAGAGAAATAAACTTCTTATTGATGCCATACTTTTTGGTGTTTTTTTGTTATAGCAACTTAGCATTTACCTTAACATATATAACAGATACCAATGTTTGCTTGCTATTTCTTTGTCAAGAATGTAAACAATAAAAAAAGAATTAAACAATAGTGTTAATTTCCTCTGTTTAAGAAGTAGAGACTGAATTATCAAAACTTAGAAAGATTTAAGTTTTTGGCAATACCATATACATAAACATTAGCTTTGTCCTTGAATTTTGCATTTAATAGACGGCGAGTAGCCTGACTTCCCTTCCCTCCATATCATCAAATATTCTTTGAAAACATTTTTTTAATGATACATCTGGATATACATAATTTATTAATGAATCTCCATGTTGTTGGGTATTTAAATCATTTCCAGATTTTTATGTTATTTGCAGCGTTGCCATAAATATTTTGGTACATAAATCTTGGGCTTTATCTTTTATAATTTCCTGAGGATGGAGTCTTAGAAGTAGAATATGCCACATTACCTTTCCTCTTTTTTCCAACCCCGGACCACCCAAGACCCATTTCAAACAGCCCCAATACCTAAACTTCTCCCCATGTACCCCAAATAAAAAATATTTTACAACCAACTCTTACCAAATTTGCCTCTAGAATCAAATCTATTCTCTATAATATGGACTGTAGGACCCTCCCCAATTAGCCCACAATTTACCTTCTACAACCTTACCTTTTATTACACCTGTATATGAGCATTCTATTCCAGTTTAAATACTCTACTCTTTCTACCTTAACATTTCCTACCTTTATGCCTTTTTGCCTGAATGGAATACCCTTTATCTTCTTTCCAGATAATCATACACTACCCATTCTTCAAGATATCACTTAATATCCACTTTTTCTATTCAGACTTCCTGGAGGTTCAGTGAACATGGATAGCTGCTACCATGAATTATTGAAGCACTTCTGTTTTTATGACATATTTGGCATATACCTCACGTGACACCTCTAAAATAACCCTAAATGACTGCCCTTGTACGGTTCTTGAACGTTTATACATGTATGTGTATGTATAAAGGATATGTTTGGAGGTACTTACTTTCCTGCAGCCCTATCAAGGTCAGCTGTTGGTTCCAGGTGTCCACAAACCTCCAGCCAAACCGATTAACAACAGATGAACTTCTGAGCCAACAGCAAACAATGCAGATGGACTATAATGGTAAGGAGGATGCTGCCCAACAGAAAAGAGAGACAATGCTGGTCATCACAAAGTGATGAACTCTAGAGTTAAGAGCAAGGCTGCGTTGGCCCTGTTCAGATATGCAAGCAGAGAAAACCAGGCAAGACAGAACAGAATTCAAAGCAAAGAATCCAGAAAGGTAGAGATTAGAGAACTTATCATCAGGAGAGGAAGAGATGAAGTGTCTGCCTCAATCCCTAATGCCATTCTACTTTCCAATTCTAGTTGCCCTGAGATGCATCCATATTACCTTTTCTTCTTTGACATAGCCTTATAATAAATTACCATTTTACTTGAGTTATCTTGAATGGGTTTTTATTTCATGTGACTTAAAGAAACTTGAATAGGACAAGTACAACTAGGGGTCCAAATTCTTTAATAGTAGGAATATCTTAAACTTTGTTGCCTCTCCTCCAGCACTGTCCTATAAATTAGTTTGAGCAATTTCTTAAAATGTTTGTCTCTTTATAATCTCTTATTTCTATCACAAATCATATCCTCTCCAAGAATGTACTGTATCATCTATAACAACTTCAACATTTATATGGGTCTGATTGCATTGGAGTCCCAGTTCTATCATTTACTAGCTGTGAAATCTCACTATAAAGTGAGAGGATTATGCCAGAAGACTGCCAGAAAACCGTTTATACCACTGGGATTAGAAATAATGATTAACCACTAGGGAAGAATTTGAGTTAGTGGCCTAACAATTGCATCCATAATTTTCCCACTGAGCAAGAGCCATGCATAGAATAAAAATATAGAGCATATGAAAATATTACTCTGTTTAGGGTGGGATGATGTAGCACTCTACTCAGATACAGTGTGCATTTCTATAAAATATCATTTAAAGGAAAACAAAATAGAAGGTAATTGAGATAATGCTACCAGATGAAATAAAATAAAATCTAAGACAGATAATGAGATCTTTAAGGTAATGCATTACCCAGATTGTTATAAATGTTCATATTTAATAGATATCTTCATTTGAGCAGTGTGACAAGAGCTCATACTTACAGGGTTCTTCCTACATGCTCATCATTGTACTTACCTATTACATGTATTATACAAATCAACCCTCAAGCAATCCTATGATGTGAATTCTGTAATATTTCCCATTTTACAGAAGAGAAAAATTGAGGTTTAGGCAATAAAATTATTTGAACACAAATAATCTCTGACTTCTATTCCTGTCAAAATATATCTCTTCATGCATAACTTCCCTTTGACATGAAAGAAGGAAGAACAACAACAAAATCTTATATATATATGATGTTTCTTGCTCACATCTGCTAGTGTGGGACCTCCAGAGCCTTGTAAAGTTCAGCCTAGTTATTTCTAGCAGTGTCCAGAGGGTGTTTCGTATGTGTTAATGACCAAATCTGATTGGCCACCATGGAGTGCAACAATTACTCGGGGTCAGATAATTGAAAGGACTCACAGGACTCTAACAAGGTATACTCATGAAAGATTTATTACAAGCAAAGGATACACAGCACCAGGAGTAAGAAAGCACAAAGCAACATTACAGAAGTCTGGAACACCTGGGCACAGCTTCCAGCGTCCTCTCTGCATTGCTCAGAATATGCTCCATCTGAGAATCATGATCCACCAATATGAGAACAAGATACTTGTTTCAGGGAGGATGAGTCACAAGTTTGTGTGGGGGTTCTTATACTGCACTGATCTCATAGTCAGAATCAGGCTGAGCGACCAGGTAAACCAGGTAGGGACCATCCATTTATACATTTCCACTAAACAAGGCAGACTCGCTGACCCTGCGTGCCTGCAGGGGAATTTTGGGCTTTAAACAGCATATTATAAATCATTAGCTAGTACATTTCATTCCCACCTTGGCCAGAGGTTTATACCATGACTCTAGGCATCCCTAGAGATACTTGGGGATGAGCTATACTATAATCCTATTTCTACATATATGGATTTGCCATTTAAGAAGTTCTTCCCTTGCTCTAGCCCTGCACAGTCCAATAAACTTTTTGTAAAGATGGAAATGTTCTTTATCTGTGATATACAATATGGTAGCAACTAGTGGGTCATGCATACTTGAAATGTAGGTGGTGTGACTGAAGAACTGAATTTTACATTTTATTTTAAAGATCCACATGAGGATATTGGTGATCGTATTGAACAATGCAGCTACAGTCTCCCTTGTGCTGGACTTGGCTGTGTCTGTTGGGCACACTGTATCCACTGGCCCCACTGAGGCTTCCATTTGGTACTGCCTTTCCTTCTGGGGAGTGCTGCTGCTGGTAGGCATTGCCACCACTTCTACTGGATATGGCCCTGTCTGTTGGGCACTGCTATGCCCTCTGCAGGGCATGGTGGTGGATGTTCTAAGGCACCGAAGGTCAGTGGTAGGCACTGTGGATAACCTGTCCAACAGCTATGCCCTACCCCCACTTGCTTGCTGGCAGAACCTGCCTCCCACTGTAGGGACTGAAAATCCTAGATTCTCATTTTTCCACCCCTCTTTGCACGGGACCGAACCCTGGTGAATGCAACCTGAAAGAATGCCTGCTTTTGTTGCCAAGAAAAGTTTCCTCTGTAATGAAACGGAGAGGCAACTCTCTTTAAGTAGACTTTGGGACCATGCCAATCCCCACAGTACTGCAAGAGGCAAATCCGGGGACTGAGTCAATGCTCTGTGGATGGCAGGGTAGGAGGAGCTTGGCTCCTGATGACCGTGTTGCATGACGGAACCAATCCTGGTAGGAGCTACTTCCTGTTTCCTCATAATGCTTAATGATACAACTGGGTTTCAAATCTCACAGTGGTTTTAGTGAAAGCTCCTATTCTCCAAAGACATGACTGCATAGTGGGCTGGGGTAGAAAACAGTTTTAAGTGGTGATACTATATTTTACTCAGAATCACTCCTACTGAGGCCTTGTTACTTAAAAATACCACCACAAGCAACATTAAAAGCAGATGGGAGGTAGGAAAATGGAGACCCTCTCAAGCAGAATGGCAGCACAGGACTATCACTGGAGGGAGATAGAGTCATTGCAAGAGCATGTTGGAATGTTGATGGAAAACCCAAACAAACATGACACCCAAAACAACAAATGCAAAACAAAACAGAAGGAAAGAGAAGGGACAGGAAAATGGAGGGACTCTATGGGAGGCCCAAGTGTTGTCAGAAAGAGGAACCTATCTCTGATTTTAATGTTATTGTTGCTGTTGATGTTTACCCTTCTCTTTTTTGCATCTTTGACTGCTTCCTGTTTTGTCTAAAAGTATTACTCTCCCTCATTTGCTTACGAGAAATAAAATATTCTAGAGTGTAAGCACTTCTGGGACCGTTCTCTGCTCTCATTGTCCTCCCCCAAGATGCAACCACATTTGAATTGTTTATTTTTCCCATGCGAATCATTATTCATTAGTACATATTTATGTATAAATAAGATGTAGTATTGCTTTCTATCATACTCTACATCTCTTTCTGCAATTTGCCATTTTGTTTTTTTGCTCAGCATTGCTATTAATCTTTACCTTAAAACATAAAGTTTCACCTGATTACCTTAAGAGTTATACAAAAATCCATTGATTAAATATATCATTTGCCTATTTTCCTATTGATAAAACTACTTATTATTCTTAAAAATTAACTTAAAAAATCGAAGTGTTATACATATACAGAGTTTAAAAGAGTTGAATTGTTCTACAAGTCTCATTAAATGACTCGCCATCCCTAGTCCAAAATACCCAGAGATAACCACAATCAACTTTTGTAGCTGATTTGTTTGGTATGTATCTCCAAAACTCTGAATGTTGGTGTACTATTTATTTTTTGTAATTTAGGCTTTATCTATTATCTTTTGATTTTCCACTAATGGGAGACAAAGTTTTAACTCCCTGTTCTACAAACACCTACCCCTCTATAACACACTGCCATTCCTTCCCTCCATCTGTTATAGTTCTGTCATAATTTCAATTAGATCAATATATGTTTGTTAATGACTCTGAGACCTCTGAGTTGGAATTATAGTTATCAATGATTAATTTTTTTTTCCTGTGCAACATTTTGTTTCCTATGGAGTTAATATTAGTTGTTCTATTTAGTTTTCCATGTGCTTATAATTAATACACACCCAGAATTTCTCCTGTTGTATAAATACCCTCTGAATCCATATAAACACAGTTCATATTCTCTCAATTTCATCTTAAAGCAGTTTCTATCAAAACCCTGTGATCTGCTCTGATGGAGAGTGGTTGCCCTCTGTGCTGAATGACTTGCAGGCTTGGTATTTTATTTTATCATAATCTGGGTTCCAAGAAATGGAACCTAATTCCTGGTTTCAGGATCCCATGTGTTTTTCTTTGATTTTCAGAGGTTAGCAAATCTAGCACATAGCTTGTTTTTGTTAATAAAGTTTTATTAAAACACAGCCATGCTCACTCATTTACATATTGTTTATATTTGCTTTCACACTGTAACAGCAGGGTTGGGTAGTTTGGGCACTAACTTTATGGCCCTCAAGTTCTAAAACATTTATGTTCTGGTTCTTTACAGAAAAGTTTGCCAATCCTGGCTCTAAGTCCTGGGTTTGTTTCCTCTTTAAAACTTTGTAAGATTTTTGTCCCCAGTGTTTTAAATATCTTAGCTTATGTTCATTAATTGTGTTGAGCACAGTGTCATTCATTTCTGATATATCATCTTGAATTATTCCCACTAAAATTTCTTCTCCTTTTATAATTCCTTGTGTTTTTGTTTGTTTTTTAAAAATTTTTGGAGATTCCATCATTTGAACCATTCTCTATCCTTTCCCTCCCTTTTTGTTTATGAACTCTGAGTTTTTTACTCTAATTCTTGGGATACTATTTTCTAAGGTTTCTATTAAGGTTTTTAGTTCTGCTATCATGTTTTAATTAAAAAAAAAAAAAGCTTTCTGTTCTCACTTCAATATATTTCTCCTTACTTTCCAAAGATAGTTATTGTTAGTTTTCTTTTTGACATTTTCCTCTTTCCTTTATAGCCTCTGTCTTCCATGGCTGTTTGTTTGTTTTGGACTGTGATTTCCATGTTTGCTGCCTTCTTCAAATGTTGATGATCCTTGGCTCATATTTAATGTAGGGAATTAAATAGTTTAAAGCTTATGCCCATGTATGGGCTTGCCATTGTGGATTCTCTATAAAGTGATCTGACAGGGACATTTCCTGGAGAAACCCTTGAGATCAGTATCTCTGAGGCCTTTTCACTTGGGCTGGTCAGGTTTTCTATGAAAGGCTTATCCAGTGTCTGGCCTAGGGAGTTTAAACCCAGAGTTAAATGGGCAGAGAGGTCTAATATATTCATTTTTCTCTCACCCCCCCATTTGAAGAACTGTCCCCCAGCCATCAGCTGTATCTGGTGACCATCTGTTCTACACCTCATCTTCTGCCTATAGAGGAAAGGGCAATTGCCCAGTTGTACAAAGGGGAATGGGATCTGGGAGAGTGGCTCTATGCTGGACTGATGGATAGCAACTCAGTTCCAACATTCCTCCTGCTTTCCCTGACATCATGACTCTTGTAGGTCTTGCTTATACTGCAGGTGCTAGAAGCCAAGGACCTGCACTTCCAGAATAATCTGCTGGCCAGGTTCTGTATTCAAGTCTGCCAATGAGAGCCTACAAGATTGGAAGGCATAAGAAAGGTAGAAACCATATTATTGCTTTCTGACAACTGAAGGCAATTTATGGGCTTCAGCAAATATGAGATTTTTCAGCCACCAAGGAGCATTTCTTTGCAAATCATTTGCTATGATGCTTCAGATAGTCGTGATATCTTTGGCAGTTTCCCGAAGTTCCTGCAATGCTTGATTCTCTGAAAACTGCCAGTAACTCTAAGAAGTAGCCATGGCTTTCTCTGACCTGTGCCTCTTTAGTTCTTCCAACTGTTTTATAAGTGATTCGTTCTCTGTATTGAATCCCCTCCTGACTAGTACAGAGTCTAAGTGCTCCTTGAATGGGCTTTCAACTACTCCTTCTGTGTTTAGCCTCACCTTTACCCCAATTCTAGAGGTAACTTGGTAAACTGGGTCACTTCTCAGCTTTCCCCACTGCAGACTTTCTCAGATTTGATAAATCAATCACCACTTGTTCGCATGCTTTGCAGAAGCAAAAAATTTTGATGCCAAGGACTCCACTGCATCTCTCTTTGTTTGGGGGGCTTATGCCTTTTATAACAATTTTCTTTTCTGTCATTCTGTAGTGAGATTTTGGGAGGAAGCAGAATTCAATCCTGCATTCAGCCCACCACTGTACTATATCAACTCTTCCATTCCCTCTTCAACTGCTCCAAGTTGGACACTGGCTTCCTCTTCAGCCTTATTTTTTACTATTTTTTTCTTTATTCCAGCCACACTGAAATTGGTGACCTTGGACCAACCAAGGTCTTCCCTGATTCAAGATCTTTTGCCTATACAGTTGCTTTAGCCTCGTCCCTCGTCCTGTCTTCTATAAGCCTAAATATGCACCTGCTCTTTACATCTCTCAGAGAGGCCTTCCTTGACTACCGTCACATATAAATTAGGTTATCTCCTTTTTTTCTGTCATAGAACACAATTCTTTTCCTTTATTGCACTTCTATTTAAAGTCATATTTGTTTATTTATTTAATGTCTATCTCTCCTTCAAGAGTATAAATTTTAGGGGCGCCTGGGTGGCTCAGTTGGTTAAGCGACTGCCTTCGGCTCAGGTCATGATCCTGGAGTCCCTGGATCGAGTCCCGCATCGGGCTCCCTGCTCGGCAGGGAGTCTGCTTTGCCCTCTGACCCTATCCCCTCTCATGTGTTCTCTCTCATTCTCTCTCTCTGTCAAATAAATAAATAAAATCTTTAAAAAAAAAAAAGAGTATAAATTTTATTTATACTTTATATATACCTACAATACATAATAGGCTCTCCATCAATAACCAAATAAAGAAAAATGATTTGTAAGAAAACTTACAGAAAAAGACCATTATGTATTGCCTGATCTGGCTACTGGGATAGCAGCAATATTGTTATAGAAGGGACACTACAAAAGTTCAATTTCTTAAAAGACTCAACCTCAAAATATAATTTTTCCTATCCTGTTTTAATTCCACAAACTATCATCAAGGAAAAAAGAGAACAGGACCAATTTATAGGCTATGAGGCTTAGTATCCCCATAAGCCTTTTTCTTCCTTTTTTTTTTTTTAAAACCGAAGAAACCCATTCATTTTCTTTTTCATCCCCTTAGGCGTAAGCCTGTTGAAAAAACTTAATAATGTTGAAATAAAAAAAAAAAGAAAAAGGAAAAGTGATGAGAAAATTAATATAATGAAATAATCAATGCAAATGACATTCTATTGTCCAGGAAAAACCCTCAATCAACTCTCTTAGAATTACTGAATCTGATGGGTAATTGTGGCTTAATTTCTAATTGTAAGATCAAGGCACGCTATCAGAAGTACTGCCAACATTAAATAGACATTTTATGGTGCTCATTTTAAGGTAGAACTTGAAAGAAATCGAAAACCATTAATCAAACACATAAATCATCCACACCGAGTATTAACTGAAAATCCCTAAATCTGGTAAAACTAAAATTTATATTCAGCATCAAAGAACATGCATCAATGCTTTATTTTTTCCCAAGTCTTCAAAAGCAGGAAAAGTTTAGGAAAAAATTTTCATAATTTCAAACTATCCTTATAAGATGATTAGCTTGAAAGGTGTCCTCACAGCTAAAGAATCAGTTTTTGTGGGGAGAAGAAATTTATTTATAGTATTTGTTCTATGAAAATATAGAACAATGCATCCATTGTTTAAATTCCCCTATGTTGTTTGGAGAAAACAATCTAATAATATTTATCTACACACATAGTAGCTTACAATTTATAAAATGTTTTCCCATGTATCACCCATTTGACAATAAATTTTATTTTTATGATGATTTCTGAACCTCATTAGACCTTATAAAATGATATGAATGGGTTAAACAATCATTAAGGTTCTTTCCAGCTTTGATTCTATTATGTTTTCACAGTGGCTCTGCCTAATGGCAAACACAGCCCAGTAAATTCCTCTCCTCTGTGTGTTTCTGTTTGTCTCCGTCACTTTGGTGTTCTCCCAGTAGACACATGGAGGGGCATGCTGATTAAATTAGTCAAATTAACTCTTTGCCTAACTCCATCCTCATTAGGCTAATGAGCAGACTCAGGAGTACATCTGTAGGTCTCAGTTGTCTTAGGTCAGAAGTACTGTCACTAGGAGCACCAATGAAAAGTTGCAATTGTGACACTCTTTAGGAGTTTTTTTTTTTTTTTTTGCTGGCAGCTCATTTTCCATCCTATCTCAAGAGGGGGGCATGTGGCTCTGCTGAATAGAAGCTGTAATGTGTTGGGCAATCTCATTTTCTCTGCTGGATCAGTGTAAAAGAAGGTGTAATTTTGTTTTCTCCCCCAGGAAAGAGTTTCGTGGGTAGGCAAGTGTGAGAGATGTTGAACAAGAATTAATCAAAGGGGGGAAATCCTATTATAACCATAAGGTGCTGTGAAGTGATAGATCTTAATGATGGAGTAGCCATGCGGATAGCTGCTCCACAGATTTGTTTTGATTAAGTGTGTGTATGTAGGGGATGAGAGAAGGTGACTTGGAGATAGATTTGGGGGAAAGACAGATGAGGAACGGAGAAGTAACAACCAGTTTCAAAGGTTGAGCGCCCTCTGATTCTAAAAGGCATACTTCTGTCCAAATTACACAGTAGAGTATGGGTTCCCCCCGCTATCTGAAAACAGAGGCTTCCTATGAAAACCTTTGTGAGCTGGAATGGTGTAAAGTGAAGAAGCGATTACCATTAATTTATATGGAAAAAATTTTTGAGCATTCCTAGACCCCCAAAAATAACCTCTCTTAGAGTCTTCAGATACCTTAGGACACTTCTTGCTAACAGACGCACAGAATAAATCAAGATGAAGCACAGACGCTCACAGAGCTCAAAGCTATGGCAGCTCCATGCTGTGTCAGCTCCCAGGGAAGGAGCGGGGCTGCGCCCCCTTGCTGCTCCTGGGGGCACGCTACCTCTGTAGCTGCTGGCTGCAAAACAAATGCTAAACACTGTTTTTGCTTTTTGCCTTCTTTCATATTAGTGAAAATCTCTTCGGATTTCTTTTGGTGAGTGAAAACAGGTGCAAATGTAGGTCTTTTGTAAAAGTGAAGTGGCATGAGGTAAACTTTTGAGAAGAAGGGGAAACCTGTGTTCGTTTGACTGACATTTCATAGATGCATTAAGCATGAATCCTACATTTTTACACTGACCAAATTATTTTTCTGTACTTGGATACATTTTGAAACTTAAAACACTGAGATCTGATAGAAAAGTGGCCTGCACCTGGTAGGTGCCAAATATATGTGTTTGAACGGACAGAGGGACACCCTGAGCAATAGTTAAGACGGTACAGCTGGCTGGGTCCCAGTGGGAGCTTGCAGTAACCTAAACAACAGCTTCCTCTGGATGAGCAAATACTGTGGCTGAAAATACAGCTATATAACTAGGACTGTGGTCCATTTATGACAAAAGCCCTCTATTGGTTTTCTAGGAGTAAAAGAAGTTTGCCATCTCTAACCCTGTGAATACTGCGTGAGGTAGAAGGTTCTTTCCTCAGGGTCCTCAGGGTACAGTTTTATCACCACATAGGCTTGGGAGTAGAAAATGTGCATAGATACAACCAGATGTCTAATATTCTGGAAATTATGAGAAAACTCCTTGAAAAATATTAGACAATTTTTTTTTTGAATTTTGGTTCTGTAGGGCACAAAACCCCCCCTTTTTAGCTCAAATCTTAATACTTGCTTGTTGTGTGACATTCTCCTGGACAGCTCAGAGCACCTATCAGCAGATCCCAGAGCTGTGTTTATGGCTCTGTGACAGCTGAGAAAGTTGTCTGTTGGGAGCCGTAGCTGATCCAGGGAGGACCTGGCACTATTCCTACATCAACAGAGTCTAAGTTTCTACACCTCCTGACTTTCTATTTGCCCACATCTTGCCAAGATTCTTAGCCATCGTGGAACACCCAGATCTGTCTTTACAGTAGGGATCAGGCATACTACAGGGACAACTACCGTGGGAAAAACAAATGTTTTTGGTAATGGAACACTTTTTTGGGTCACCACACAGTTTCAGATTTCACTAGATTTATGTCCTGGCTCTACCTCCTACTACTTGTCTGCTCTTACCATCAGTCTTCCCATCTATAAAGTGGGATAATTAAACCACTTACATCATAAGCTTATCATGAAGGTTAAATGAAATAATCCACACCAGATGCTTTACATTCTGCCTAGCATGTAGTAAGCACACGATGTTAGCTGCAATGACAAATGTAATCCACTGGGGCTGTTCCTTGAATCTCAAAGTATTACAGTGATTAACAAAAAAACTTTTTTATTTGATGAAATAAAATCCTCTTGGCCAAGAGGAGGCCCCATAGCTACTGTGGGCCTATAGAACTAGAATGGTTCCTTGAAGATTGATTACTACATTTTCACCCTTGCTTTTCTCTATTTTTCTCCCTTGGAGGAAGGGCTGTGCCTGCAAAATGACTTAAGCCCTACAGTACAATTGAGTTTGGTAATGTAGCTCTTTTAGTGAACACTAGCCTATGCCTACCCTGTGGGCACAGAGGAATGGACTTTTAAAGTAGTACTGAAAGTTTTGTAGGTGTTTATTGGGTATGGTGAGCATTCCTGACCAAATCATATTCAAAGGCCCAGAAGTTTAAGAGCATAGAACAAGCTCAGGGAAATGTGAGGAAGAATGGTTGGTGGTATATTACAATGAGCAACAGTGGGGTGCAGCTGAGAACTTGAGAAGACTACCCTCCAAGTGTTTCTATGAAACAAACATTTAAAATATATCAGAGCAAAGATACAGGATTACCTTAAAGAGGCAGACTACCTCCCAGGCTAAACCTCAAGAGAAAATATTCATATGAAAAAAAATCTTAATCTGAAAGCCAATTGGCCAACAATAGGGCAGGTCAAAGGGGGCAAAGATAGACTTTCCACCTCTAGCTCTAAAAGACTGGGTTGCCTGAACCATGAGCCCAAGGACCTGGCCTGTGATGCACAGATATCCCATAGAACTCTGGTGACTTGACTACCATTCAGTTTAGGCAGTAAGCTTCTGATTCCAGTTCCATCAAACAACCTTCTGATGAGCATTGTGCTGTCCAGATCTACCCATGAGGAGTTAAAGTTTTGATTATAAGTGCATAAATTGACATTTTGGATTTTTAATGTCAGACTTATGAGTTGAGTTGGTATGAGTCATGTGCCTGAGCCCAATCACCTCTGAATATACTGACCCTGAATTTTCAACCTCCATATCCATGACCCAGACCCTTGATAACCATACCAATGTTCTCCCTCTCCATGGGAACCTGTCTGAGGCCAGTTGGTTTTTCCCAGAAAGTATTGCTTGGTCTTTTTTGAACTGCAATAGACATAGGACATGACCATAAAGGGAAGTCAAGGCTTTTATCAATGCAGGTAGTGTAAATATTATTGTTACCATCACCACTGAAATACTTGTGGAGACTTAAAACTTGCCTCTGAATTTGAACTTCTTTCCAAAGTCTTCTAAATACTAAAAATGAAAGTCTCTACAACAGAACTTTTCCACTTACAGCAATACAAGGACAAAAGACAAGTTCCGTTTGCAAAAACCATCTCATTTACTATTTTTGAAATCAGAATGTGTTAAGATGAAGTTTGAAAAACAATATAACTAATATCAATGTTGTCAACTGCTATGAAAGCAGAGCTTTGTGTAGATGCAAGAACAGTCTGGCACCTGGGATCAATAAACACTATCAATCTCTTACATTTGTAAGTACTTTTAATCTTTTCTAAGTTTCTTTTACTTCATATCATTGGATATCCCTAACAACCCAGTGAGGTGGTAGATAAGGGACTATTATTATTCCTATATGAGAGTTGAGGAAACTAAAAGGGAGTTTATAGGTCTTCCGTATAGAGGACATCAAATGGCTGGTTAGTGGAAGAGTAGAGAAGGGGGTAAGGCCTCAGCTCTATCCCCTGTTTCTCCCCAGCACATCATACTGTTTGCTCATGTTCACTTCGGTGTTTGACAATAATCATGGCTATGGAAATGATGGCAGAACAATCTCTGCAGATAGCAACAATGAGGAGATTTTGCCATAATTTGTTTACTTCATGTCTGTAGAGTGTTGTATAGCCTAGGAAACCTTCAGCTCTAATAATCATTCAGATTAGTTTTTGGGAACAGTTCTCAATTAACATGATCACTATGACCCTTAATTATGCGTTGTTTTCCCACAGATTGTCATGGATCAGCTCTGTATAATCAGTTCCATATTTCCACATCTTTTCAAGATGTTTAGCCAGGGATGCGAGTCTATTCTGTTGTCATGGAAAAGTTGGACTCTCACAGAGGCATCAAATCTGTAATTCTGGTCTTTTCATTACAGTCTCAGATAAAAAAAAAATATATCACCTTATCCTTTCCAACACAACTCTCAAAATGGCTATGTATTCTTTTATAAACCCTTTTTACTTTGTCGCAGTATCCTTTGGAGACTTCTGTTTTTCACTGATTCCACTCTGGTCGGTTGAAAATGCTAAAACATTTTTCTTTTTCATCAGATCTGTTCTCTTCAAATCCCTCTTCTGCCTTTCCAAACCATATTTAAACTTTGTGGGATTTTTTTTTTTTTAAGATTACTATCAAACTGAATTTTTAAACTAAAAGAAATAATGACTATAATACAACTCCTCAATTTTCAGCAATAAATAATTCTGGCAAGAGAAGGAAAAGAAAATTAAACTACT
This sequence comes from Mirounga leonina, assembly GCF_011800145.1. NCBI lineage: Eukaryota > Metazoa > Chordata > Mammalia > Carnivora > Phocidae > Mirounga > Mirounga leonina. Next base: position 45,456,688 of record NW_023270316.1, read on the forward strand.
GAATGCATTTCCATACTATGTTGGGAAGAATAACTACAGGAAATTATTGGATTCTCTTCTGTAAATGTCTTGGTATGTAACCTGGCATTTTGCTAAGTTTTATTTTTCCCCAAAGTGTGTGAATTATCTAGCCAAAAATTTCTATAAAGGTAAATGTGAGCTAAATGGGGAAGGGGAAGGGGGAGGTGGGGGGGGAGAAGGAGGAAGTGGTGCTCAGCACACGAATGTGTTATGAAATCATCTGACATGATACCGCCTAGGAGAGGATCAGGCAGGATTTTTTTTACATCCACAGAAGCAGGAGGCTCGGAAACTTTCCGGTTCTTTAGAATAGCATGTGATGGATCTGGCTCCTGCAGTTTTTGCATTTGTCCCAAGGAATAGGAACTGGTATATAGGGATCAACCACAGAACAGTTCATTGGAGATTTGTAATCAAATAAAAAAAAAATTGAATTTTCATTCTTCTTCCATTTTGTAAATGCATTGCTTACTGAACAAAATGATCAAGGCACTCCACACGCATTATAAATATTTCCACAAGCAGTCATAAAGGATATTGCCTCTGGAGACAAATGCTTGTGGTACTTTCTATAAATATGCCTTAGGTCAAGACTATTGCCTCCTGAGACAAATGCTTGTGGTACTTTCTATAAATGTGCCTTAGTTCAAGACCTGTCAATCACTGGTACTTTGAGCTATGTTACTGGAAGTCTGGGGCAGGTGGAATATAATCTAGTAAACATCAGTCCATTCTGAACTAACAGCAATATGTAACCTGATATCTGAATACCAGGAAAAATGATATTTAAATCATATCAGTCTTCCTTTAGTAGGTACTGAATGCAATAAGCTTTAAGTTTTCAGAATTACTTTATGGAAAATGACATAGATCAGAAGAAATTAAGATAAAGTACAATTTTGACCAGAGTACGCTACAATTAGCATTAACCGTATTGAGTGGTCTATAACCAAGCACCATTTACCAATATAATCCAGATGCTTCTGCTTTTCTGAAACTGCTTATTTTGGTGGAAGTTTATGAGTTTTCTATGCTAAGTGTCTTGCTTTAAATCTTTTTCATTCATGTTAGTAAATAGAAATAAGAAGTCTTTCCCTTACAAATTCAGACCAGAAGATCAATGGAATGCCAGTAATATGTTTTTCATGATTAATAGAGGTTAATAAAATGAAGGTAATAAAATTGCTTATTAAATTCAGAAGGTAGAATTGTGACAAGAAGTATTTTTCAGAGGGTTTACAAAATTACTCTTTTTGGGGCACCTGGGTGGCTGTCAGTTAAGTGTCGGCCTTTGGCTCAGGTTATGATCCCAGGGCCCCGCCATTGGGCTCCTTTCTCAGCAGGGAGTCTGCTTCTCCTTCTCCCTCTGTCTGCCACTCCCCCTGCTTGTGCCCTCTCTCTCACTGTCAAATAAATAAATAAAATCTTTAAAAAAATTACTTTTTATTCAAAAGAGGGAGGTTGGAGGACAGGCCTAATGTTGGGATCTAGAACGGCAGAATTTTCTTTGAAAAGTCTCCACTTGTTGGTTTATTGAACCCTGTCTTCGTAACTTCTTGGAGGAGGGTGCTCAGTTTTCTTAGATTTTCTTCTCTGCTGCAAAATGACATGGCTCAAAATGACTTGATTTCAATTGATACTATTTTCTCTGGAAAGCTGCAGAAGGCAGCAGGCAGCAATTTATTTATGCATTTACTATTTCACTGCCCATGCCCTATACCTTCTGACTGGAACTGCAAAAACCCAACATTTCACATGTGCCAACCTTCACCATGATGGTAATCAGTAATATTGACTACTGCCACCTTTGCAGATGTGTGGGTATGCATATATGTAGGTCTCTCTCTGCATATAGTTGGAAAAAAATTTAATTAAATGGTTAGAACTTTGATTTTAAGATAGAATGCAAAGAAATATATTTTTAGCTTTAGGCCTACTGTCGAGATAATTTGAGGCCTAGGCATTACAAGTCTTTCACTAATATACTTATTTGCAGAAAAATTCTTCTCTGAGTATTTAGTAGACTGGGAATTCGGGGACAGTGAATGAATCCTGTATCTTTTCATTTGCCACAGTATCTAGTAAGTGTTCTGACTCCCTTACCTGGTAATCTGTCGGCTTCTTGCTTCCAAAAAGTATTTAAGGTAGATTACCACTGAAGACACATATAGAGCAGAATTGCTAAAATTAAAAGCAAAAAAATTAAAATTTGATAGGCGGGAGGAGAATTATGTCCCAAATCTGGCTAATATTGAATCCTGCTGTCTAAGGTTCCTGAGACAATAAGTAAAACATGATGGATAAATATTTCTCATTATTGAATGCAAGTAAATCACTTTGACAAGAGCAACAAAGTTTTACTGATTAAAAAAAAATCTGAAATTGATTCATCACATGGATTTGTATAGGGAGAATATGGAGCTGCATAAAGTCTATCTTGAAGAGGAATTTGTTTTTAAAGCAGAGAGGTTCTTGGTATGATTATTTCATGTATTCATACTTGAAAAAAAAAAACATGTGCTTGTTTATTATTAAAATGTAACTCAGCAGTCATCATGAACAAAACACGCTGCCTGGAAAGACAGTCACAACCTAGATGTGAGATGTCTGCCCAGAGAGTTACATAAACAAAGAAGAGTTGGAAAGACCTCAGCATAATAGCAACAACAGCAAAAATAAACTCGAGCAAAAGGGCACCAAACAAAAGCCTCACCTGGGCAAGCAGCCAAGGAAGTTACTCAGACCGGGCAGAGCCTTTCCTGAGAGACCTCTGCTTCCGATGGGGAAAGCTTTCCCCTCAATTCTCATATTTTCTGGCCCTTTTATCTAAGAATTCTGTCCAGAGCATCAGTTGTTAGGCTCCACATTGCTCCCCTCACCCTACCCAGACCCCAGGTAAAACAGCTCTTTTACCTCAATTCCTTGGCCCACACGGCAGCCTCTGTTAAAAACCTCCACCTTCCTCCACCCTGCCCTCACCCCCACGCTGGGCCAAAACCTACTTACCAGTCCATGGGTAGCCTCTGCTTAAATGCCTCATATCTCATGAAGCCTTCCCTGACTGCCCTAATCCGAGTCAGGTGGCCCCAGCTCAGGGATTCTCATCACTAGCTGTATATTAGAATCACCTGTATGCATTGGGAACTCACCAAGGCCCCATCTCCACTTTCAGAGATTAAAACTAGAAGGTTCCTTTTGAATGGGCTGGGTGAGGCATAGGCATGTAGTTTTTAAAGTTCCTCAGGTGGTGACAATGAGCAGGAAATGGTATGAACCTCTGTTCCTTATGATCTATTAGCTTTCTGGACGTCCCTATCATGACACTTACCAATTCAATTTACTGCAATATTAATTTATTGAGCATTTACTGTGTGTAAAGGATGATTTAGTAAATAACTAGTGAGTAAAACAGGATCTTTATTTTTTTTAAGATTTTTATTTATTTATTTGAGAGAGAGAGAGTGTGCACACAAGCAGGGGGGGAAGGGGTAGAGGGAGAGGGAGAGAGAAAATCTCCAGCAGGCTCCGTGCTGAGCAGAGCCTGAGGTGGGGCTTGATCCCATGACCCTGAGATCATGATCTGAGCCAAAATCAAGAGCCAGGAGCACAACTGACTGAGCTACCAGTACCCCCAGGATCTCTATCTTTACAGAGCTTACAGAAGAGTAGGGAGACAAATACTGAACAAGTTATTTATGATGAATAATTTAAAGGGGAACACTACAGGGTACGATGATCAGCTGTAACAAAAACAGTGATCTAGTGTAGTAGATTGAATTACATTCTGCAATTTCCTATTGGAAATATAAATCTTACCCTTTACCATGTAACTTTGCAGTGTCCTTGTGCATGGGGCTCTCTCCTGCTCCACTGATGTTGAGCTTGGTCATGAGACTTGCTTTGGCCAATGGAAAGTAAATGAACCTCATGGAGCAGAGAGACGTTTTGTCTGCTCCATGAATTTGACATTTTGTGTTCCAGTGATCCACCATGAGGAGGGCATGCTTTGAGAAGCCTGTGCCCCAGGATAAACGCAAGTGTCTTAGACTTGAACCCAAGTCACAGTGAGGAACCAGTGCCAGCCATCCTTTGGCCTGATGCAGAACCTCTCACAGGAGTCCAGCTCAGATTGCACAAACTATGGAGAACCTGCAGACTCATGGCATGAGAATGCATGCTTGTTACTGTAAGCCACTGAGTTTTGAAGTGGTTTGTTAGACAGCATTACTGTGGCAATGGCTAAGTAATATGCCAGCCTGGGGTTCAGACCACACTGTATTTGCCTAAATAAGCCACATTTACCTTGTTCATCATTGTATTTCCTGTGCCTATCACACTGGGTGATATGTAGAAGGTGCTCAAAAATATGCGTTAAAGGAATGAAAATACAGTTCCTGACGTTGGTGATCTCATAGGCTAGCATGTAAGGCAGTTCTGTGAACAAATAGTTACAGTGTGAAGTGATAAATGCAGTAATAGAAGAGCTATTATAGCATGGAGGTAGAAAGCCTTCAAGAGTGTGTTACCTACACCAAAGAGAAGTGTCAAAAACCAAGCACTCAGATTCAAACATAATAAGAACCATTTATTCTATCATCAGAAGCTTTTATTAAACTTGCTGGTGCAAGCTGGGCTACTTTCAAAGTCACATAAATAGACTTATAGTTCCTACCATAATGCAATAAATTGTGTGGTTAAAGATTTTCAACATATGTACTGAATAAAATGAGATAATCTACATTGCGTGCAAATTAAAAGAGCAGTGGACTTGGAGGTAGGGTCTAGTGTGATGTCATTTTTTAAAGGGTAAAAGGAAAGTAATTAATCGATCAATTATTAATTAAATTGAAATATGTTTGACATGTAACACTGTGTAAATTCAAGGTATGTTGTCATTCTTGCATGGGTATTGCAGGGAGAGATGCTTAAGAAAGGTTATCTATGGGGAAGAAATAGCAAGATATTTCCATGGCCAGTTACTCTCCTCTGTCCCCTTCCTTCCTTCCTTCCTTCCTTCCTTCCTTCCTTCCTTCCTTCCTTCCTTCCTTCCTTCCTTCCTTCCTT
>NW_023270316.1:45461782-45818538 GCF_011800145.1 Mirounga leonina
CTTCCTTCCTTCCTTCCTTCCTTCCTTCCTTCCTTCCTTCCTTCCTTTCAGATTTTATTTATTAATTTGCCAGAGAGAGAGAACAAGCGGGGGAGCTGCAGGCAGAGGGAGAAGCTGAGCTTTGCTGAGCAAGAACCCTGATGCAGGACTCGATCCCAGGACGCTGGGATCGTGACCTGAGCCGAAGGCAGACGCCCAACCGACTGAGTCACCCAGGCATCCCTCCTCTGTCCTCTTTCAATCTTCCAAGGAATATATTAAGACCTCTAATTTACTGAGGACTCCTCTCACACTCTGTTTTTCCTTGTGGATTAATGCCCTTTTCCTGAAATTTTAGCAGGGTTTGGGGGAAGCAGAAAGCTAAAGTGTGAGTAGTCAATCTGCCATTTTTCACACCAGAAATCCAAAACATTGTTCACTATGACTAACAATTGCAAGCAACCTATATTTCCCTAAACCAGGAAGTTGTTGAATAAATCAGGTGTATGTGTATGCTAAAATAATGTATAGGCGCTAAAAATCATGACTTCAAAGATTATTTAAGGACAAGGAGAAATGCTCAGAATAGAAAGTGATTACAAAAGTCAGAATGTAGAATTATCTTTATCATCTGACTCCCATGTCAAAATAATAATAATTGTTAGTATATTTGGATGGTGGGATTGTAATAAATTTATTTCATTCTTTTTGCCATTCAAGATTTCAGATTTTTTTCACGTGTTACTTTTATCATCAGGAAAAAAAATAATTTGAAAGAAGCTTATGCCAATCTTTTCTTCATATCTACTTTTTTAGAGAGACAATCTTTCCATTCTTGATTATAGATACTTTGTTGGTGAGTAAAGTGGTCACAATTTGATTATTTTACTGTCCAATTTCCAGATGAATTGATTACATTTTTCTCAAGGCCTCAACTTCCCAGAACCTATATGCTTAGGAGTCTCCAGGATACCTTTTTGTCTAGGACATTTTACTGCTTCCCACCACTTTCTAGATAAATAAGAGAAGGTGGTAGGGTCATGGAAAGGTCTTCAAAACTGAGCACTGCTAACACAAATACACTTTTTTAGTCATCTGCTCTTATGCATTCAGCTTTGCGCAACTGGGTATGAAAAACATTCACATTTCATCTACATTAAATGTTGTAAATTACATTCTCAAAAGTCCCTGAGGTGTACCTAACGGTTGCACTAATACTTTAAAACAGCATGACCAAAGCAGGAAGTTGCATCCCTAAATAAGACAAGAGGTTGTGCTTAAAGCCTCACCATGGGACATTTCATTTATTTTGAACCTGTGTGCAATGATTTGTTCATTTCTAGGTTTTCAGATTTCAAGCAAATCTTCTAAATTATAGAGGTAAGAGTACTAACATTTTTGTCTAGGTTGTTACTTTTCATAGCTCAAGTGAGAGGTATATCTATAGTCAATTACCTTAAATGTCATGATGGTTCTTCTTCTTCTTCTTCTTTTTTTTTTTTCAGAGTCTATTGCCCTTGCACACAAATCTAAGCTTCCTGCCATGTTCTTCAAGGTTCTGTGTTTCAGACTGTAAAGGTAATGTTAGAGGAATGAACAGGGTGAGCAAGGCGTCTTGGTGGGATGGCCAGGGATGGCCTTTCCATGTGAATAAGAATAGTGTGTGGGGTGCCTGGCTGGTTCAGTCTGTAGAGCATGAGACTCTCAATCTCATAGCCATGAGTTCAAGTCCCAATTTGGGTATAGAGCCTACTGAAAAAAAAAAAAAAAAAAAGAATAGTGTGGAGAAGAACTAGAGAGCCTATGATGTGGTAGAGTTTGGATTTTTCAAGGAATGGAAGAAAAACCACTGTGGCTGAAGCATAGGGAGCAAGGGAAGGAATAGAGAATCATTCAACATGTGACTAGAGAAGTTGTGGCTTTTCCACATAACCAAGAACTCTGACGTGGACATTACTGACTCCTACATAAAGTGTTGATCCAATGCCCTGTGTTCCTAGGAGCCAATGCCATATGCCTCCTCCTGCCAGCTTTGTGCCCAACAAGTCTGCCCTACAGCAGGTGAACAGGAGACATTGAGGTGCACTCTGGTTCCAGGATGGAGTTCCCTGTAAAAACATTCCCTGCTGGCTCAAGACAACTTTAGACCCAGAGCTACTTCTTACAAGCCTGCAGGATCACCCTGCTCCAGACTCTGACAAGGAGAAATTTGGAGATAACCAGAAAAAAACCTTAAGTCTCATTCGGTAAGCATGCAATCCAATTTGTGAGAAATTCATGTAGTCACCACACAGGGATAAGATGAGTGAGTGGGAGACATGGGGAAAGAAAATTTTAATGTCCATATCATCCACTTAGCTGTAAATTCCATTAAGAAAAGGACGATGGCTAGATTTGCTTATCACCATATCGGTGAAGCCTAGAAGAGTGTCTGGTACATGGCAGGTACTAAAATAATGTTTGTGAGATGAATGAATAAATAGCTGATTGCAGGGCTGAGAAGGCGCAAGATGAGTCTGGATCATCCTGCTATGCTGGAAAGCAAGGAAGTGATCTGAAAATACATGGGCATAATAAAAGCATACAGAAGCCCACTTGAAGAGGCTTTCGCTAGCCAAGTCAGAGACAATTTTAAGTATCAAAATAATTAAGGACAGTAACCCAGTGAATAAAATAGAAACCTATGAATCTATATTGGTAATAATTAGGTAGTTTAAAAAAATTGGGAAAAGGGAGGGCTCTTCCTTAAAGATTAATTCAGACAGATAGATGTGGGTGGGGTAGTAGAATTGGAAATTCACCATTTTTCAGTTGTCATAATAATTTGGGCAAGAATCATCAATGGATGCTAAATCTAGGGGAAGGGTCTAATGAAGAGCAGGATATTTATATGTTCTTAACATGACTACCTTCAGAATGCTTATTAGTTGCAATGATACTTGCCAACTAATGACATGACTTAGATTAAATGCAATCTAAATGCAATGCTTGATCTTAGACTGGATTCTGCACTGGAAGTAAAAAAAGTTTTTAAAGGATTTTATTGGCACAATTGACAAAATTGGAATATGGACTGCTTAGATAAAAAGTATAGTATCAGCGTTAAATTTCCTCAGGTTGATTACTGTACCATGGTTCTATAAAATAATAGCTTTATTCTTAGGAAATACATACTGAAATGTTAAGGGATAAAGGGACATGATAGATGCAACCTATCCTAGAGAAGTTCAGAAGGGAAATATTACACGAACACAGGCATACAGAGAAAGAAAGAGATGACAAATATGGCGAATGTTCAAATTTGTGTACCCAAGCAAGGGTGTTATATTCTGTGTTATTTTGCAACTTTTCTGTGTGTTTGAAATTATTTCCAAATAAAAGTTTAAATAATATAGCAAATGCATAATACAAAACAAAATAAGGTCAGAAAGGGTACAAGTCAAGTATTACTGCTGCTCAAATAATGGGAGAAATTTTGACCAGAGGAAATGAGAGAACAAGGAGGTCTTAAAGTCAGAAAGAACAAACAGAAACCCAAAAAACTTCAGGAGCAAAGATAAGGAGGAGGGAAAGTAAAGGCATAAGGGAGAAAAGAGTCCTGTTTAGCTAAAGGGTATGAAATTATAGAGATAAATCAACAATAGTAATTTGGAGATATTTTGTGAGAGGATATCTTGAATATCCAACTGCATATTATCAACTCAAATTCATGCGACTATATTATTAATAATGCATTCTGTCTTAATGTATGATGAATTTCAATAAGGGCCATAAAGGAATTTTTGTTAGTATGATTTCAGAGAAGAAAAGATTATTTCTAGCCCTTTCTAAATCTAAATAAAAAACAATCAAATAAAAAAGTCCAAATATGCTGCTCATATATTTAGCTATGAAACCAAAACCCAAATATGCCGCTCAGAAAATTAAAAACAACAACAACACAGAGGCAAATTATTACAGTGAGCTTTGGAATTCAAATTCTCTCAAAAATTTCATTTTCTACAACTATTTGTTAAATTGCTGAGAAATTATTTGAAAGAAGGTCTGCTTGTGCTGATCATCAGCAACCCTTTTCTTTCTTCAAGTTACTTCAGCCTGCACGATCAATCCTTTATTCAGCTTTTAAATGAAAAACTAATTCTCATCTCAAGCCTCCCCTCTTTTAGCTGAGAGCTCCTTTGCAGCATGCAAAATACTCTGGGTAGCCAGCTGCATGCTGACTTCTCTACACTCTAGGCAAGGAACACATTCTGCCTGGCCCTTGTGGGAGTTATCGATTGACCCAACGACAGACTGTTTCACAAGATCAAAGGCCACGGTGAGGTCAAGGGGGCTGAGGCTGGCACAAGGCCAGGAGGCTTAGCCCCCGAGGAGGGCATAATTGGTAGCTTTGTGTTTCAATGGAGTGAAGTGGGTAAAAGCTGGATTAGAGAAGGTCAAAGAGAGAATTGAAGGAAAGAAATTTGGGGGAACAGGTGTGAACTTTTGCCTAAGAAGAATGACTTAACCAAAAGAACAAGGTTAAGGGGAGAAATAAGCAAAGCCCATGGAGTCAACAGGGGATATTGTACTCTCCCGGGACATAGCTCAGGGTCTGGGCAAGATGAACGTAAGGGAAATGCAGTCCAACCAGATGAGGGGGTTGAAAATAAGGGCTACAGGAAAAGCTACTGATTATGAAACCGAGTTGGGGAAATCGGACCTGGAGAACTTGAATCCAACAGAGTGTAATAAGAAGGGCATTTAAATCCATATGTCAGAGTGGTTAATGGATTAGAAGCTGTGAGAAGTACAGTGGGACAAGGATAAAAGAGCAAAGAGTGTTACTAAAGAAAAACGAACAGACAGAGGCTTCCAAAAGGAAATATTTTATGTTAAAAACAGTGACTAAGCCAACAAAGGGAGCTCAGCACAATGTTCTTTTATATAGGTGCCTATAAGGTTTGTTATTTTAAAAAGTTTTAATCATAAAATATTTGCTTCGTAAAAAGATGATGTTTAATATACATATAAAAACATAAGGTATATTAATAAAATGAGTACTCATAAACCTACCACCCTACCTAAGAACTAGAACATTATCAACACCACATAAAAGGAAAGCCTAAGCTCCTTCCCCTGACTCCTTGCACAGAGGTAATGTGAATTCATACGTGTGGGGCTTAACCATTTCTTTTTTATTAAAGATTGTATTTATTTAATTGAGAGAGAGAGAGCATGAGCAGGGGGAGGGGGAGGGGCAGAGGGAGAGGCAGACTCCCCGCTGAGCAGGATCCAGACCCCAGGATTATGACCTGAGCTGAAGGCAGACGCTTAACCATCTGAGCCACCCAGGCGTCCCTAACCATTCCTTTCAAAAATATTTTTTTCGCACACGTATCCATCTCTTAACATGATATTATTTAATTGTCCCTCTTTTTAAGCTTTATAGGTATGATACTGAAGTACCACTGTATGTAGTTTTATACGCTTTATCACTGATGTTTATGTTTTGTGTTAGTCAAGGTTCTCCACAGAGGCAACCCAGTAGGAGATATTATACATAGATACATAAAATTTAAGGTAAAAACATATTTAATACTTATTTATATTATGTTATATTTATATTAATTTATATTAAGAAATAGATACATTTTAAGGAATTAAGTCCTTTGACCATGGGGGTTGGCAAGTCTACAATTTGTAGGCCAGGCTGGCAGGCTGGCAGTGGAAACACAGGCAGGGTTCCTACGTTGCAGTCTTGAGGCAAAATTCTTTCCTTGAGAAACCTCAATCTTTGCTCTCAAGGCCTTTTACTGATCAGATGAGGCTCACCCACATTATGGAGGGTAATCTGCTTACCGTAAGGTCTACTGGTGATACATTTTCATCACATCTAAAAAGTACGTAACAACAACGTCTAGATTAGTGTTTGGACCCAACAATTGGGCACCACAGCTTAGCCAAAGTTGACATGGAAAATTAACCATCACATGTTTCTAAGATTCACCCTTACTGTGTGTACCTTTAGTTCATGTGCGCTCAGTCACCATTTTATCATTTCCACATTCTCTTGTCAATTGACCCTTAGGGGTTTCCATTTCTCTGGTGTTATAAAGAAAGCTGCAATAGACACATCCCTTTGTGTGCATATGCAAGAGTCTTCAAGACTATAGGAATGGGATTGCTGAATGGTAGACATAGTATGTAAATTCAACTTTGAAAGTTTGCTACGGTGATTGTATCAACCTACATTTCTCTCAATACATCTAAGTAGGCGGAGTTGTGTTTTCAATATTCAAGTTCCAAAAACGGGTTTAGATACATGAAAGCAGTCAGATCCATTTGACAATTTGATCCGTATCCACTCCCTCTCCCCCCTTATACAACCATACTACCCCTAGACTGTTTAGAAGCTGGAATGAGAAGTGAGGCAAGCTTGATGATAAGATTTAATAGAGACTTTGTAAGCCATTCCTTCCTGCAGCAAGTATTTAGTGAGCATATGCTATGTACCCAGCACTGTGCTGGGCACTGGGTAGGGCATATAATAGATGTCCCATCTATGACTTCAAAACTAAGAATCTGGAAGGTAAATAAATGTATTAATAGGCAATTATAATGGTGCTAAGGTGGAGTAAATATACATGATAATATATAGTAGGGGTGTTTACTTATAGTCTTGAGCATTGAAAGATATGTCATAGGATAATTTAACCACTTACAGTAAACTTAATGTACAGGCACGAGCAGACGTGGGTAGATAGGCAGCGTTATATCTAATAAATATTTTAATTGCTGTATGTGTCCACTGGAGTTTGTACTAAGCCGACTTCCCTTGGATCGTACATTATAAAATTTCTCACACATACAGAGATCAGCAAAGCAGCACTTCAGTTATTCACAGCACGATGGAACAACTACTCTCAGGGTGGGAGTGGCTAGAAATAAGGACCCCAAATCCCCCAGGTCATACAAAAGCCGTCTCTAAACATGCCTTCTGGATGCTTCTCCTTAACTCTTTGAGCAAAATACCAATGAAGCTGTGGAAGTGAGTTTCACCTTGATCCTAACAGAAGCCTAACTTGAACCAAGAGTCCAGAAAGAGGGCAGAAAGAACTTTTGTTCCCTCCCAGTGGTGGCACAAGGTAAAGCCCTTGCGGGCCAAACACCTTTCATCTGCTCCAGTTGCAGGATGTCATTCATGTGCATTTGCTGAATGAGATAGTTTATTTCTAAATGACCCGCTCCTTAGAATAATAAGCATTGATTTCTAGGGTAGTGGTTCTCAGCCTGTTGTTTCTTTGCTGCATATTTGTTAACAAGTATATTTATTAAGAATGCAAGATCTTTCCTTTGCATAATTCATTTTCTGCAGCTACTCTTCATAATCAGGTCTTTGCAGTCTGTAATAAGCATCTTTATAGGAATGCATGACTATAAAAATAGGCTAAAATTCAATACACAGAAACAGTGATCTTTAGACCAGCTACCAGGAAGATTTATTTTAGCAATATAGTTCTATGCGATGCTGCTGCCTGGTACTTTTTATCCAGCTTACAACATTTTATCTCCTTATGTTGGCCAGAGTTGGTCCTAAGAGTAGGATTCATCTTTAGAAAACCGTAAGTGTCAATAAACTACACTGGTCTTACAGGAGACTCCAGCCCCACGCATTTTGAGGAGTATGGCACACCATCCCCAGAACATAACAGTGCCTTCTGGCTCCACGCTTTATTGTCAATTTGTCCGTCTCCTTCTTGTAGTAACATGAGGTGTCATAGGCCTTGCAATGGCATCACAGAAGGTGGGAGGAGTGAGGGGGTAGGGCACAGGGCTGAAAGCAGGGCCACTGAAATGCACTAATCTTTGAGTCTTCGGCTGTCTTCCCCTGCCCTACTTTTCCAGAATGCCGATAGCTGGTCATATGATGCCTTTTCACCAAATTCCCTTGCACCCACCAGGGATAATTTTTGGAGAAACATAATCCTTCCAGAGAAGATATCTCATACTGCTGGTATTTCTTTCTCACCAAAAAGCCTTGTTTACTTCACAGCTAAAAATCTTCCAGGTTAGCTCATAGGTGGACAAGTCATGCCCATGTACTTTACACTTCCAATAGTGGGCAAGTCACACTCACAAATGCTGAGCTTCTAATCAGCAACTTTGGAATGCCAGTCTTAAATGTGAATGTTCAGCTAAGGATCACTATATATTTGAGGAACTCATCCAACTTTAAAGAGAAAAACAAACAAACAAATAAAAAAAGGACCCATAAAAAACAGAGACAATGCAGAAGAAAACAAACAAAAATCTATATTTAATATCTTCAGTGCAATAAAAGATACTACCCCTATAAAACAAACACAAGAGGCTATAAAAAAAACCAAGGGATTCAAAAGAGCCCTTAAAATTAGAAATATGGTAGTAGAATAAACAATTCAATAAAAGGATTGGAGAATGAAATTGAGGAATGCTCAGAAAACAGAACAAAAAGAGACAGAAAATGGAGGAGACTGGAGGAAATTAGAAAATCAATGCAGAACATCTAACATCAAACTAATAAGAGAAAAATAAAAAAGGTGGGGGAGATTACCTTATTGCTATTATTATAAGAAGTAATAAAGGATTTTCCAGATATACAATTCTTTAAAAAAAAAAAAAATCTTCCTTTTTTCCCTTCTTGGGAGGCTGCTGGGAGATACACTCAAGCAAAGTAAAGAGTAAACAAAAAAAGAGGAAGATCAAGAAAAACGAGTATGTATCGAACATGAGAGAAGCAGGAAAGGGAAGCCCTAGGAAGTTCTGTGAGAAGGAGTTGACTGAGGAGGAGTTAAACATCTGGAAACACAAGAGTCATAGAAAAAAGAAGAAGCGATGATTAACTTTTTAGGAAAAGTACTGTACATGAAAGGAAATGTCATAAAAGCTCACTTTTTGACTCAATCCAATACTTGCATAGTTATAATAATAGAGAATAAAGATTGTGATATAACAGGACTGGAGGAAGAGGGGACAGGAAGTAAGGATAAGTGGGGATGATGATGCAGGAGAGGTGAAGTCTCAGCCACTATAGTAAGATCAACATACATCTAAAACTGATGAACCAAGAAGTAGCAGGATAAGCATAGTATGGAAAAATATGGGGACGCCTGGGTGGCTCTGTTGGTTAAGTGTCTGCCTTCAGCTTAGGTCATGATCCCAGGGTCCTGGGATCAAGCTCCATATGGGGCTCTTCTCCCTGCCCCTCTCCCTCCCCCTACTCATTCTCTCTCTCTCTCTGTCGCTCTCAAATAAATAAATAAATAAGATCTTTAAAAAAGAAGAAGAAAAAAGAAAAACATGGAATGACACATCAGAAGAAACCTATCAAAGAGCAGAGAGAGGTGGAATCTGAAGAATGGTCTTAGGGAGATGGGAAATGTTGGAGCAGGGACTGCTGTGTTCACTATAAGCCTTATAAACTTCATGTTTAAACTATGTGCATATATTCCATTGGTAGAAATAAAAACTAGCTTTAAAAATAATGTGATAGGAGTTCTTTTATATAAATTGCTGTACACAGCTCTAATTTTTTTTCCTTAGAATTGATCACTAGAAATGGAATTACTGGGCCAACGGATTTGATAATTTTTGAGGCTTTTTATATATGTTAATCAGTTTTCTCCACAGCTCACTGGCAATGCAGAGTGTACCCATTTCCTTACATCCCCCTCAATGTGGGGTACCCCCATTCAAAAAGCTTTTCCCTGTCTGATGAGTAAAACCATTTTAAAATTAGTTCAAAAAATTATTTTAGTATATATATATATATATTTTAGGGGGGGTGGATGGACAGAAGGAGAGGAAGAGAGAGAGAATCTCAAGCAGACTCCACGCTCAGCATGGAGCCCAAAGTGGGGCTTGATCTCATGACCCTGAGTTCATGACCTGAGCCGAAACCAAGAGTGGTGAGTGTCCCAGGTACCCCTAGACTTAATATTTTATTTTGTTTTATTTTATTTCAATTATTGGTAGTGCCTTAGACAAATAGATATATCTATGATAAATGAGTCAAGCCTAACATAAGTATGCAGAATGAAACATGATGTTGACTTTTTAATCTCCTTTTATTCTCTATTCCTTTGCCCTGGAGTGACCAGAATTAACAGATTTTAGTTAATTTTCTTTAGGTTTTATATATGTGTGTGTGTGTGTATGTATATATATACACACACATTTACATATATTTTTATATATATACATATATACATTATTACATTTATATATATAAACATATACTGTATGTAATACTTATTTTTATATAAATGGAATTATACAATCCGTGCTGTTTTGCAAATTGCTTTTTAAGCTTGACTATATCTTGGAAATCTCCCCAAGTCAAGTTTTTTATTTTATTTTTTTAAGATTTTATTTATTTATTTGTCAGAGAGAGAGCACAAGCAGGGGGAACGGCATGCAGAGCAGGCAGAGGGAGAAGCAGGCTCCCCACTGAGCAGGGAGCCCCTTGTGGGACTTGATCCCAGGACCCTGGGATCATGACCTGAGCCGAAGGCAGATGCTTAATGACTGAGCCACCCAGGCGCCCCCCCCCCTTTTTTTTTCCAAGTCAAGTTTTTTAGACAGTATTTGTTCTTTTTTTTTTTTTTTAATTTTTTTAAATTTATTTATTCATGAGAGTCAGAGAGAGAGAGAGAGAGGCAGAGGCAGAGAGAGAAGCAGGCTCCCCGCCTAGCAGGGAGCCCGATGCGGGACTCGATCCCAGGACCCCGGGATCATGACCTGAGCCGAAGGCAGACGCTTAACCATCTGAGCCACCCAGGCGCCCGTCAGTATTTGTTCTTATGCATTTTAAACAATGTGCTGTGGTCAATCCATGGAGGTAGGGTGGACCCCTACCTCATATTAGGTTGTGACAATTCCACACATGCACCAAGAGGGTGTGAAAAAGTTTATTGTACACACATTGAGGGTCTCTGGGGAGGACAAGGCAGGCTCCCAAGCTGGTCTGACGATGGCTTGAGAAGGCAAAGAAGGGAGGTTTTATGGTGGTCATGGGGTGTGTGTGGGCTATGGTTTCCCACGCCCAGACTGTGGCTTGTGTGGTTTGAATTTGCTGCTGGTGCCAAAAGAGGGAGCACTGAGCTTTCGTATTAGCTTGCTCAGCTGTGGGGCAGGGCGGAGCGGAGTGGTGGGCCTTGAAAACTGTCAGCAAACATCAAAAATGGAGTCAGACTCTTATTACCCAGTGTTTGCTATTCCTTGAGAGCTTAGTTACACAGATCCTCTTTACTCTTGGAAAATGATCTTTCTGATTTCAAAAAAGTGGATGGAGCTAAGTGACAGACTAAGGTAATGAATTTGTGTTTTTTGTTGATTTAGTGACATCCCATGCCTGACGGCCGTGCTCCTGATGGCAAATGAATGGCAGTGACAAGCCACCGCCAGGTCGGCACGCGCAGCAGCATATGGCACCGTTGAGCGTCTCCATCTGGAGAGGCCGATGCCCTCGTGCTCCTCTGGCTCTGGTTTCATTTTATTGCTTTGTGCACACCAACCCACCTCATTCCTGAGAGTCCATGTTGCCGGCCTGGTTGTGCCCAGCTTCCCAGTGTGACCAGTGTTGCCTCAAGCCTGTTTTCCATGTGCCTCTGCAGGGCTTTCTCCGTCTCTTTATGGAAGGGAGTTAGAGTCTGCTTTGGTCCCAGGAGGAGGACACATCTCTGGTCTCCCCCCCCTCCGAGTTCTGTAGGCACAAATATTAAAGGTGGAAGGAGGCCTTCTATTTTTCCAATCTCAGAACCACAGGACTGACTATTGTCTACTCAGCAAGAGTGAAGGGCTAAGTGAGAGTATCCAGAAGGCATACCGACTGAGGCCTAATCACTGAATTTTGGGTAAAAGCTTGAAAATGGCCTGTTGATAGTACACAATAGCCAGAACAATTATTCTCTCCCTTGCAAAGAGTTGTAATTAACGTGGAAATGTAGAAGAAAAGGCTGAGTTGTGAACAGAAGGGCTAAGGCATCAAGAGCTTGGCTTCCCCAGCAGCACTAAGAGCACTAGGACGTGTTTAGGCCCAATTTGACATTTCAGATCAAGCAGATTAAAGCCCATGGTTTTTTCCACCTGGCATAATCCTAGCCCGTGAAAGCCACAGTTAATAATTATTTCCCTGAGCCTAGAGAGAGTTCCACAATAGAATCCCTTTTATCCTGGCAAACGGAGGATGTATTGTGGCCAGCGTTTTCAAAGCTGGCAGACAAAGGTTTGGCCTGCTTGGGGTGAAAATGTCTTTGGCATGACAAGTGCTTTTGTTCTCATGTCTTCTACCACTGCCTGACCACCTTTGCATCACTAATCTCTCAATTCCACTGTGCTCTTTGCACTTCAGGGTGACTTTGCACTTGGAGGAGCTCGTGGGCCTGTGGAGAAATAAGGAGAGTTTTTATGGCTGAATGTGTTGAGGACATATCAGCCACCGGTCTACCGTGGATCTTATCTGGCCTTGTTTAGTCAAGCATCTTGGGAACTTTGAAGTGCTGATAGACTGTTGTAAGGATTTGGTCACTCATGAATGACAATAACACAGGGTCACTCCCCACATAAGAAGCTATAATCCAAGGCAGATGACAGATGAATATTGGGCACCTGCTCTTTCCAGGTTGCTGAGCCAGGTGGAGGGGACATTCAAAGCAAAGTTGACAAGATGGCAGACAACGTTCCTGGAGTTAAGAAGCTTTATGACAGAGTTTCTGCCATTGACTCACTGTTATCAAACCACAGGCACTGGCTTGGTTTTGTCATCCTTTAATGGTAAACCTTTGCTCAGTTACTTTTCCTAGAGGAATTCTTTGAAGACAGGTACTAATCTACCAATTATTGCAGTTTCTTCCTGGAGTTCTAAAAAAGGTCACAAATACCATCAAAGAAGATAATGTGTATAAAGCACAGCACTGTGCTGGGAACACAGTGCTTAGTTACTCGTTGTTATCATGTACTTAAAGATATCTGTCTTATCCCTTCTTTTTCATGCATTTACATATTTCTTTCCCACTCATGTCTCTCATCCATTTCCATCCTCTCCCCTTTCCTCTCATTGACAGATCTTGATATCATTGTTGGCTATCTCTCTGCGCAGATGCTCTCTCTCCTTTACTGGGTTATAAGCTCTTGAGGATAAGACCCATGTTTCTTCTCTCTACTCAAATAGCCTAGCACACTAGCCTCACTGATGGTTTGATTTAGACACACCAGAAAGTGACCTTTAAATATAATATCTTATCCCAAGAAGGGGTTACCTCTCAACGCGAAATGCCTACCCCATTATATTTTCACTCAGTTTAAAGTGGGGCTGGATACTAAGCCCAGAGTCCCTAAGTGTCACCACCTTGCCCTGTCCAGCATGTGTAAGAAGATATGGAGAAGGGAGGAGGCAGGCAGAGGTGTTCCTAGGCAATTGATACCACTCTTTTCCTATACTTTATGGACTTCAAACCTGACCACAGCCTTCTCGAGGAAGCTTGTAGCAAACGGATGGGAGGAGGATGGTTTGTTTGGGAGTTTTCTCTCTGCTGCCTGAACTCAGAAAAAGATTTTCTAAAATCATGGACTTTCTAACTGAAGGACTGACCACCTGCAGATAATATATGCCCAGAGAAAAATCTTGGGCAGGAGTGCTTAAGAAAGATGCAGAAGTGTTCTTCCCTTTTCTGAATAAGAAAGAGATGAAAAACGAAAATGCTTCATGGAGATAGAATTTTCCTCTGGAGAAGAAAATACCGGTCATTGGTCATTATTCCTGGGTTCTGGTATGTGGGTATCAGTCACCCACTTGAATGCTCTTTTATCAGAGTCTCTTCCCTTCCATTTCCCAACCTATTTGAAGGACTAAATGCTGCCTCTCTGAAACTTGTTTCCTATTTGGACCTTCAGATTCCAGGGACCCACTATGGTTCCCCACCATGTCCAATGTCTCCTCCCTCATCCTACTGCATCAGTCACGTCCATCAAATTGTTTCTGTCTCTTGTGCCATTTGTTCAGGCCCTGATTGCTAACTTGAAATTCATGCAAAGGATTCCTTGGGCCATTTCAAGGGATAGCCTCTGTTGTATAATACATGATTTCAATTTTAACAAGTTTCTCCTAGGAACCCAATGGTTTGAATCCAAAAAAAAATTCTCAATGGTGAAATTTCCAGGCATAAAGCCAGACTAGTGGGAATGGTCTATCTGGGTAGGGAAGGAGATGAAACTTGAGCCTTCGGTGTTCCATTTCTCAAATCGGAGCAAAGCTTTACTTTGTAACCCTCAGCTACCATTACCGAGATGTGCCCTAGTGTGCACTGAAAACGATTCCCTGGCTTGGGCATCAGGAAACCTGAATTCCAGTTCTAGTCTGTCACTGTACAGCTGTGATATTAGGAGAGTCTGGGTCTGAGCTTCTCATCTCCAAAATGAATGTGGGAGATTAGGTAATCTGTTAAGTTCCTTTCAGCTATGAGTCTATGACTTTCTGATATGCAGCTTCATAGGATTTGATTTAAACATGGCAGTAGGAGCTAATCAAACGGTCCTTAGGAAGGAAGGATGAGTGAATATGAAATGTCACTGTAAATCTGGTAGTTTTGTTGGCTCTGTGAAAGGCAACTACGGAAGCAGCCCTTTCCTCAGCAGCTCTAATTTGTATGGAACTTCTATTGCTGAAGTAGAAAAACTCAGTGCGAACACTTTCAATTAAGTTAAATGACTTCATGTTCTGTTAAGTTCAGGCTGGCTAGGAATTTCATGACTTTTCCCTGACGTTATTACAATAATGCTTAGCACCAGGTTCACATGGGTGATGTCTACTCGACAGTATTTTCGTAATTGTATAGCTATCATCAAATTATGTTGATTCATGGCTGAATGAAAAATGACAGTGGATAGCATCATTGTGAAATTTCACAAGGCACTGACATTTGTGTTTAAAGCACAGAAAATTTAGCAAGTATGACTACTACAATGGAAGTGCAATTGTGAAGACTTCATGGAAAAGTTCACAGATTCAAATGTAATTAAGCATGAATTAAACATGATGAGCCACAGGGCTAATTCCTGCACAGCGAAGCTAGTTACGGAAATCTGCTTCAGAAATATGACCAGCTCTTTTTTTTTTAACATATGTCAGATGCCTAACATATGGTCTCCTAAGGCCTCCAGCATACCTTGGGTGATCCAGGGCAGTCAGCGTATGCTTGGCGCTGTTGAAGGTCTAGCTTATTGAGCCAAGAAACTAGGGAACATAATGGGAAATCAACCCATGCTTGTCAGAATCTCTCTTCTCCTTTAGAACAAGTATTATAAATTCAAAGAGAAATTTGAGCCTTTGTAGGATATAGTGCTTTCTTCTGCTTTTCATGCTGGTGCAATAAACAACAAATCATGAGTGTAGACTAATGCCTACTTGCAATTAATTATGATGATGATGATGATGAAGTAAAGAGGTAAATTTCATAAGCCACACCTATAAACCAAATAAACTGCTTGACAGCAATATACTTTGCATAGGCTTAGGAACTCAAATAACCTGGAAAACAGCTTCCTATACTATCTCCCATTCCCCAACTTCTCTTGCATCACTGTTCCCCAGCCTCCTTTCCACCATTCCCTCAACCTCAAAGAGAAGAGTAAGAAGGTAGGAGTCTGAAAGGTAGAATTACAGGCTCAAATCTTTCATTGACCGCTGTGATATGCTTCTTTTGGTGTCAGTTTCCTTACATGTAACAGTAGGATAATTATATTACCTTTCCTGACTGACAGGGCTCCTAAGTGAATGTGATATTGTGATAAACGCAGAAGTCTTTCCTCTATCTCCATATATTCTTCTATCTCTATCTCTATCCACATCTATTACCTAATGAGAAGACATACTTGTGGTTGGCTCTGTTTTCTGGTCGTATCCCCAGTTGACTATGGGAGATGATGATCAGAATAATGAAAATAACAACATCAATGATGACCATTTATTACATTTACTCTGTGCCAGGCACTATATTAAACACCTTATACTTGCTTGGTATGTTTATGTAGAGAATTTAATTATATGATATGATTCTTTCTGAATCCTAGAACAGTGAAGAGTCAGAAGACTAAAAATGTCTAAAATTGAATAGCTTGTTTTTCTTTTTAAAACAATGTACTTTTCTGGCCATAATTACTAAAGTGAAATATGTTTCTCCATTATCAGCAGTGGTTTGTGGTCCTCGTGTTAAAAGTTGTGACTATATCCTGCCCCAGTGAAAGATCTGGGGGAATATTAAGTCTTTTGTTGTCAAATCTCATAGTCCTACAAAAGAAGTTTCCCCAATCAGCCCTTTTTGTTTCCCCTCAAACCCAAGTACACCAGAGTGACTCCTTTGAATTTGAAAGAGAGAAGTTTGGAACTTGAGAAGCTCACTTCCCACAAATGGTGAAGGAGACTAATAACATAAACAGCTTGTAGGCCTAGTTTAGATAAATAACAATGACAGATCATTAATGGAAGTTCAGGCCTGTCTTGGAGGTTAATGTGAATGAGCACAGAGATGTCCTTTTGCAGCATAAATTTCAGTGCCTCTGACAGAGACAGGATCTGCCACGTGACCCTGCAAGATGGTTGTATTTTTAAGTAAAATCTCCCTTAAGGTTATAAGGGTTTAGAAGCCTCTTTTGGCAGCCTTATGTAACATGGGTGGGTGGGAGAGGGGGATTCTGTTGATCAGCATCTTCACGGTCATCATTTGAGTGTGTTCTCATCATCGTGTACCCGGAGAACATTAGTTAGAACTTGAGTTTCCACTGGGTGCAGTATAGTCCTTACCATGTGTGTGTCTAGGCACAAAGATTTCAAATAGGTGAAAATGCAAAGAAGAAAATGGAAACGAATCATTCCCAATCGAAATAAAAATAAGAAACAAAGAAAGAGATCTTATAATGTGCTTTTTAATCCCAAATTGCCCATCTACCCTGATGTGGGTTGCAAAAACCGGAAATGTAGTTTTGAACCAGCGAGGCCCTTAACCTGGCATCATATTAGCAGTTTTTCCCTATTAGCCTGGAATTTGAAGCCAACTGTGCCCATACTTAGCTTTCTGTGTGCCTGTACAGCACTGGGATACAAATCATGAAATCCTCTGCAGATCATCTCAGTTATTATTTATTTATTGAACATTATTAAGTTCTTACTAGGATATTTTCTGATTTTTCTGAGCATTCTCTTTGTATGAGACACTCTTCTAAGCATTTTATATGTATTAACTCATGTATGCCTCACAAAAATCTTATGAAGTGGGTGTTTTTAATATCCAAATAATATTAGAAGAAGTAAGGGTGTTCTTGAGATTGTGACTCATTTGTATGGTGTGCTAGGAAGTTTTGTTTTCTTTATAGTATGTCTTTTAAGGAATAAAAGCAGAGAAGGACTCTGGAGGATATATTTAAGAAGGAGAGACAATCAGATAGTTAGGAGTCCAGTGCTACATTTCAGAAAGTAATGATGAGAACCTGACCATAGCGATAAAAGTGGAGACAGGCAAGAGTAGAGCTGTTAAGTATTTAAGAGGCAGAATCAATAGTGTTTGGGGACCAACTGGGTGTGAAGGGCAAAGGACAGTCAGTTAACTAGGTGGACTCTCAGGCTCCTGCTTTGGGTGACTGGGGATGACCCAAGAGGTGATCAGGGACAGGTTTATCAAAGTAAGCATTTTTGTGAGGAAGCACATTCATTCAGTTTGGGATGGGATGAGTTAGAGATAGTTCTGGGAACTCCAAATAGAAATTTTTATGAGATTCTTGGGCAGAGTAGTCTGGAACTAAGGAGATTAGGGTTGCTATTTGAAAGTTCTATGTGTATAAATGGTCTGTGATGGCTGGTGTGGATGAGATTTTGTAAGTAATGTGTGTACTGTAATAAGAGAAAGGGGGCAGAAGGACAGACATCAGCAAAGGAGACTACAAGGGAATGGAGAGGGGAGAGAATAAAACTAGGAGAGATTAGTTTCACAGAAGCCAAGAGAAGAGAAAGTGGCCAACATTTTCAAATGCAGTGAGCTAAATGAAGAGAGAAAAGTGTCCATTGGTTTTGATTGCAAGCAGGTTGTTGTTGATCTGGTGAGAGCTGGTTCAGTTGTGCCAAGTGAATAGGAGGTGACAAAGTAGAAAGCTTTGAATACAGGCATACCCCAATTTATTGCACTTTGCAGAAACTGCATTTTTTACAAATTGAAACAAATTTGTGGCAACTCTGTACTGAGCAAGTCTATTGGCATCATTTCTCCAACAGCATTTGCTCACTTTGTGTCTCCATTGTCACACTTTAGTAGTGTTCACAATATTTCAAGGTTTTTCTTTATTATTATATTTGTTATGGTGTTCTGCGATCAGTGATCTTTGATGTTACTACCGTAATTGTTTTGGGGCACCATAAACTGTACCCATATAAGACAGCAAACTGAATCAATAAATGCTGTGTGTGTTCCAGCTGCTCTACCCACCAGCAATTCTCCCAAATTTCTTCCTCTCCTCAGACTTTCCTATTCCCCGAGACACAGCAATATTGAAACCAGGCCAAATAATAACCCTACAGGGGCCACTAAGTGTTCAAGTGAAAGGAAAATTCACATGTCTCTCACTTTAAATCAAAAGCTAGAAATTATTAAGCTTGCGAAGAAGGCATGTTAAAATCCAGGATAGGCCAGAATCTAGGCTTCTTGCACCAAACAGTTAGCCAAGTTGTGAGTGGAAAAAAAAAAAAAGTTATTGAAGGAAATTAAAAGGGCTACTCCAGTGAATACATGACTGATAAGGAAAGTGAAACAGCCCTATTGCTGATATGGAGAAAGCTTGAGTGGTCTGGTTAGAAGATTGGACCAACCACAATATTCCCTTAAGCAAAGCCTAATCCAGAGCTGCGCCTCAAGTCTCTTCAATTGTAGGAAGGCTGAAAGAGGTGAGGAAGCTGCAGAAGAAAAGTTTGAAGCTAGCAGATATTGGTTCATGAGGTTTAAGGAAAGAAGCTGTCTCCATAATAGAAAAGGGCAAGGTGAAGTAGCAAGTGCTGATGGAGAAGCTATAGTAGGTTCTCCAGAAGATCTGGCTAAGATCCTTAATGAAGATGGCTACACTAAACAACAGATTTTCAATGGAGACAAAACACCCTTCTATTGGAAGAAGATGCCATCTAGAACTTTCATAGCTGGAGAAGAGAAGTCAATGCCTGGTTTCAAAGGTTCAAGGGACAGGTTGACTCTCTTCTTAGGGGCTAATGTAGATGGTGATTTAAGTTGAAGCATTGTTCATTGACCATTCCAAAAATGGTCCTTTAAGAATTATGCTAAATCTGGGGCGGCTGGGTGGCTCAGTTGGTTAAGCGACTGCCTTTGGCTCAGGTCATGATCCTGGAGTCCCTGGATCGAGTCCTGCATCAGGCTCCCTGCTCGGCAGGGAGTCTGCTTCTCCCTCTGACCCTCCCCCCTCTCCTGCTCTCTCTCTCTCTCAAATAAATAAATAAATAAAATTTAAAAAAAAAAAGAATTATGCTAAATCTACTCTGCCTGTGCTCTATAAGTGGAACAACAAAGCCTCAGTGATACCACATCTGTTTATATGTTTTACTGAACATTTTAAGCCCACTGCTGAGAACTACTTTCAGGGAAAAAAAAAAAAAAAAGATGGCTTTCAAAATATTACTGCTTATTGACAAAGCATCTGGTCACCCAAGAGCTCTGATGGAGATGTACAATGAGATTTATGTTGTTTTCATACCAGTTAATACAACATCCATTCTGCAGCCCATGGATCAAGAAGTAAGTTAGACTTTAGAGTCTTTATTTAAGAAATATATTACATAAGTTTATAGCTGCTGCAGATTCCTCTGATGGATCTGGGCAAAGTAAATTGAAAACCTTCTGGAAAGGATTCACCACTCTAGGTGCCATTAAGAGCATTTATGATTCATGGGAAGAGGTCAAAATATCAACATTCACAGGAGTTTGGAAGAAGTTGATTCCAACCCTCAAGGATGACTGTGAGGGGGTTAAGATTTTAGTAGGGGAAATAACAGCAGATGTGGTACAAATAGCAAGAAAACTAGAATTAGAAAGAGAGCCTGAGGATGTGACTAAATTGTTGCGATCTCATGATAAACCTTTGATAAGAAGTTTCTTCTTATGGAAGAGCAAAGATGGAATCTACTCCTGGTGAAGATGCTGTGAAGATTGTTGAAATGACAGCAGAGGGTTTTGAATATTACATAAAATTAGTTGATAAATCAGTGGCAGGGTTTGAGAGGATATACTCTAATTTTAAAGGGATTTCTATTGTGGGTAAAATGCTATCAAACAGCATTGTATGCTACAGAGAAATCATTTGTGAAAGGAAAAGTCAACTGATGAGGTAAATTAGTTGTCTCATTTTGAAAAATTGCCACAGTCACCCTACCCTTCAGCAACCACCCTTTGACCATTCAGCAGCCATCAACATCAAGGCAAGACCTTCAGCCAGCAAAAACATTACAACTGCTAAAAGCTCAGATGATGGTTAGCATTTTTTAGCAATAAAGTATTTTTAAATTAAGGTATGTACATTGTTTTTTTTTAGACATACTGCTATTGCACACTTAATAGCATAAACATAACTTTTATATGCCTAGGAAACCAAAAAAGTAATTTGATTCACTTTATTGCGATATTTGCTTTATTGCGGCTATCTAGAGCTGAACCTGCAATATCTTCAAGGTGTGCCTGCATAAAGGAGCCTTTTAAGTCACCTGGGAAAGTAGGGAATAAAAAGTTAAAGGGATAACTTAATTCTTTTAAAGAGGGAGAGACTTATTTGCTAGAGTATGTAGCAAGAAAGAAGTTGAAGATAGAGAAAAGGAAGGGAAAACCTTTGATGGAGCAAACTGTGAGGATTTGGAGAGAATGTGATCCTGAATGCATGTGGGGGGCTTAGCTTTAAGCAGCAGAAGAACTACCTCTTCTAAAGTAGAAAAAAGAAAGCAAAGATCTAGGCACCTTTTCAGGTCAAATTGTAGGGGCAAGAGTTTGAGGTATTTCTTGCTCTACGGCTTTTATTTTCTCCATAAAATAGATGGTGCAGTTAGCTGAGAGTCAGGGTGGGAATGGGGCCTGATGGGAGCAGAGACAGTTTAAAAGAGTCTACCTGGATGTGAACATTTTTGAGTGGGATCTTGAGAAAGATGACTGCGTACACTGGGAGCTTGGATGAGGGGGAGGTCATTAACTAGTAATTGTGCCATCTTGCATAGTGAGAATTCTCTCTTGAGGTACATAATCACCAGGCCAGCTATATGAATGGAAAGGTAGGTGGTTGAAATGCTCTAATGTTGGGAGTTTTCCCAGCAGGCTCATCAGAGTGTCAAAGAACAGAAAATGACCCATTAAGATGCCTGTAATCTTATAGAATTTCAGTAAGATTCAAGGACAAGTGACTGTGTTAGGGAGCGGGAGAGTCTGCCCAGTTGACATTCTATCTTCTGTCTCTCATTCTTCCTTTCCCACCATTCACAAACCATTTGCTTGGCCATAGACCTTGATTCCATTTGCCTAATTCCTACTATCCTTTGTTTTAATACTGAATTCTGCTTCTAGCACCTTTCATAGTCCAAGCCTCAGGACCCACCTGATACACAGAACTCCTGCCACCTGGAAATCCCTTGTGATGCTCAGCCAGCTCCGTGGGAACAAATCCCTGCATATTGACTCCATTCCAGAGCAGGCAAGCATTCACTACACAACTTGTGCCCAGTGTTTGACCTATTGGATCCTTCCTGGAGCTGGTGTGTCTCCTCTACAGGTGGGTCATTCTCCTGCCCTCCATAGTCCACATGGTCAGGACATGATATTTTCATGGGAACTAGAAAAGAGAGGACCAGAAAGCATTATCCTCATTTTTGTGTCACTAAATATGTCATCTGGGAATGGCAGAAAGAAGAAAAAACACTGTTGAAACATGTAGTCTCCTGCTCTTTGAGATTGAAAAAGATAATAGCAAATTATCAGGTAATACTGAGTGGCTGACAAATGGTCATATATTCAAATGTTGCTCATATATTCAAATTTTCTGGAATAATTCCAGGAAATGAGCCCATCCGTTCTCTACATCTTTACCATGTTTTACTGGACCTGAGAGGGTCAAAGCCAGAGCTAGCCTTGTATTTTATGGATGTCAACAGGCTGCTGGCTCTCTGCCTGGAGTGTTCTGCTCTCTGCTTTGTATGCAGGTCATATCTGAGAGCCATTCTGTGAGGATGCTGCAGGGTTTCCATCTGTCTTGAGCTCAGCAGAACTTCAGGGATTGTAATAGGAGATTCACGTGCACTGACAGGATTTTTATTCCACCTGCTGTTGATGGTTGATAGAGAAGACAAAAGTGAAAATTCCATATAGTTAAAGTATTCTTTTTTTATTCAGTATTTGTTCAATAAATATTTATTGATCACCTACTAAGTGCCAGGTACTTACTCACTTTGGTGCTAAGAATACTATAGAGAACCCAAATAGACATAATTCTTTATAGTCCAGGAGAAGTAGAAAGACAGAAATTAAACATTTTTTTCCAAATAAATGCAGAATTTCAACTATAATGAGTGCTATGAAGTCCATTGTGTTTTGAGAATATGGGGTGAGAGGTAACCTGCCTTATTATGTGGGGGTTAAGGAGGATTTCTTAGAGGAGGTGACAGTAGGGCTGAGATATGAATGATCAGTAGGAGCTACCCAGTGCAGCAGAGTGGGAGGGATGGGCAAAGGACCTGAGCAGAAGGAAGCATTCCGGGAACTGAAGGATTGTTGTCGGCTTGAGTTCAGAGAGTGAGGTGGAGCGTGGGGTAAGAGGAGTTCCTCTGGTGACTCATGTGGTCTCTCACCCACAAGGAACAGGAAGGCATTGAACATTCTTTAAAAAGAAAAGGAATAATGTGATCAGCTTATATTTGTGAAATATCAGTCACTTTGGCCTTAGTACAAAGGATGGATTCAAGGTGGGAAAAATGAATATTGGGGAAAAGAGTCAAGGGGCAACTGCAGTGGTCCAGCTAATTAATGATAGTAGGCTGGATTAGGGTTGTGTCAGTAAAAATGAACTCATGCTACATTTTGGAGATAGAACTAATAGGACTTATTGATCGATTAAGGTGAACTAAGGTAGAGAGAAAGTAAAGAGCAATGGATGATTTCTAAGCTCTGGCTTGAGTGACTATGTGGATGGTAGTGGCAGTTAGTGTTCAATCAGAAGACAGGGGAGAAGCAACTTTGGTTAGTTAGATCCTGAAATTAATATAATACAATAATGTGAACTCCCCATTTCATGTAAAATTTGGAACTCATAAATTATTACTATTAATTTTTAGAGATTGGAAACAAGTTATTTATGAAAAGTGTGCTTGTGGGTCATTTGACATCACCTTTGGAAATGCTTATAGCCAGAGACAAAATACCTCCATTTGCTGCAAGAGACATAATATTTATATAGAAATGTGTAGAACAAAAACAAAAAAAGGAAGTGGGAATTTAAGGCTTCCCACTAAGGGAGGGTGTGTGTGTGCATTTTTTTTTTTTTCTGTGTGTAGGGGTATATGTGGGCAGATCATAGTCAATAGCTGAGCTTATTTCCTTAGCTACTACGTCCACAAATTTGCTATAGTCTTCCCCCACATTAGTGTGTCATAAATATAGTAGACCTTATCCTCCTGTGTAATGATAAATTGAGACCGATTTTCTCCTTATTGGTTTTATGGATATTTCTTCTCCCTAAAATCTGGAATAGTGTTTTTTCTTTAAGATACTGTAAATAACCGTTCAACTTCAATGCTGAGTATTTCAGCTCTTCTTTTTTCCTCCTAGTTCCCTGCTATTGCTATTTCATGTTAGATGGGGCACTGGGTCCAATTATAGCTTTGCATTTAATTACAAACTTTGCATATGTGTGCATTAATTAGAAGATTTTATTGCTTTGTATTTTATGGCTGGAGGTTGTGAACTATAGCAATCCAATATACCACTTAAGGGGATAATACAAATTTAGAATAATAAAAAGAAATTTATAATGATCATCTCAGGCATCCAAACTATTGTATAGAAAAATAATAAAGCATAAATACAATACACACAGGAGTCAAGCCCATTCTCCTTCTTTAATTAAGAGGTTTTATCTTGTAAAGAAGACGTTTAAAAATCTGGCACAATATATATTTGACACTTATTTAGGCTAAGGAGCTTAGTCTAAAAGTGGGACCTCAAAAGTATGTTTAAATGTGCCTGCCTTTTAGGAAAAAAGGGATCATGATGTTAAAACCCAAAGCTCTACAGGCATTTGCATATGGATAAAATGGGTCACAGGACTATGAGGAGGACTACAGGTTGCTTGAAAAAGACTTCAGAGTCAAGAATCCTACTGCTAGCAAAGAATAAACCTAAGTAACTTTGGAAAACAGTATTTTGATTGAATACTGTAAGACTAAATACAAAAATAGCTGTATACAAATGCTATACAAATGCTGTAATCTAGTTAATAAATGTGTTCTCACAGGGCATGGGGTAGAAATTCTGAAGTACTTTATGTCTACTAGAGTTGAACAAATGAGATCATAAATTTACTTATATAATAAATAATAAGGTAGATAATAACTCAAGTTTCTCACTATTGGAGAAAGACATTTCAGATAAGGAAAGGGGGAAGGCTAAAATAAAACCTGTGGTGTTGGGCTGGAATTAGAGCTATTAGTATAAATCATGGACTTTGATACATATATCAAACTATCACATCAGTTGCATTGCGTTAGGGTTTGGGACTTTAATTTACGTAAAACAATGCCTGGCACAAAATAAGTTTCTCCTGCTTCTCCCTCTCCCACTCCCCCTGCTTCTGTTTCCTCTCTCGCTGTGTCTCTCTCTGTCAAATAAATAAATAACATCTTAAAACAACAACAAAAGAAACCATCCCTGGGGTGGGACAGGAAAATACAAGATTAAGCTGGATTATCTTATGATAGAGAAAAGTGCTCAAAAAAGGAAGGGCACTTATTGTAAGGACACAGGAGTCAACCTGAAGGAAATCTTATTAACCAAAGCTGGAACAATTTGAGAAAAAAAAAAAAAAGTAATGAAAACACTGGATTATAACTAGGTATCCTCAGAGAGTGCCTAAAAAGGGTCAGGCTTCATTAAGAGGAGCTGATTCTAGAGACCCTAAGGAATTCCAAAAAAATGCCTGGGATTCAGGGAAGGAGCTTGGGCAGAAGTTGTCTCTGGTTGCCTGGGGAAAAGGGGACACAAGCAGCCCCTGAAGAAGCAGAATCTGAAAGGGGCAATGATGACAATGGCTAAGTGGGGTAAGAGACTCTTGAGCTCTGAGGAAAAGCCCAGCATTATGTAGGCAGAATGGGTTCAAATGGGAAGACTCTAGGTTATGTTGGGTCATAGTGGTTGTAGCAAGACTGTCCCGGCCTCAGGATTTGGGATGGATAGGTCAAATGGTCCCCCTGCGTCTTCCCAAGGATAAAGAAAGGTTCTTTGGAAGGAGGTGGGAAGGGGTTTTGGGACTGGCATAAACTGAGTGCCTGATCTGTACCTCTCCACAGTGAATATATTGGCTCTTCTCTGAGGGCAGGGCCTCCAGAAGGAGGCCTGAGAGACCTGATGTTCCCCTACCTTGGGGCTCTCAAGAACTCTGAGGGCAGAACATGAGCAGGAATATTATGAATTATGCTACAGAAGTCTGATGTTAATCAAAGGAATATGGTCACCTGCTGTCTTTCTTCAAGCTCTACGCAGGCTTCCCCAGGTGGGATGGTTTGAATAGCCAAACATCAGCCTAATGGCTTTCCTTAGTTCCTTTTACTGCTTCAACTAATTACTTTAGATCATCCTGATTATTTCCAGGAAAAAACCCTTCTTATTACTATGTCAACTTTAGGTAAATTGCTTCTTCAGAATTATAAGGGTAAATTATATAAAAATATTACAAATATTGGAAGAACAGGTATTAAATAAACCATTGGACTTATAGCATTGGTAACCTCCCTTAGATACCAAATGATGATAGGATGGTTGGATGAATGGATCTGTGATGACAAATTTCTAGAAGCCTGGTCCTTGGATCAAGATTCTTAGCAAGAAGACCTGAAACCAGTAATCACTTCTAAGATACAGTATAACCAAGTCTCTGTCTTTTCAAAGTTACCCCAGGCCAATATTAGTGACAGTGGTGGTGGGAAAGTGGGGTTGAGTGATGATGTTGGTTGCCTATTTAGCATTCACTTCCAAGCCCCCCATCTACTCTTAACATAAACTCAGTTTTTGCCCACCATCCCCACTGCAGCCATATGGGGAAATGGATCTTACCTCTAGCTCCAAGGGCCTCATTGGTTCAAGGAGTATCACTTATTCAATTACTTAAAAATACTGAGAGAAACTTATTATGTGCCAGGCATTGTTTTAGGTAAATAAAAAAGTTCCAAATCCCTAATACAATGCAGTTGACATTATAGTGTGTATGTAAAGAAAATGTACAAATAAAACAAAACATATGGCAATAAAAGCTAAGGAGGAAAACAAGGCCTTGGTGAATTCAGAAGGGAATGCTGGAAGACAAGTGTCGGGGAGTAGTTGTGATTTTAAAAGAGTGATCAAGGAAGGGCTTGATGAAGTGACATGTTCTCCTTCCTTGTTTTGCTTTAAATTAGGTCAAGTCTGCCGATGAAACCAGAGGGGAAGTCTACCAGGGAACTTGTAGGAAAACATTTCCTCAAACAAAGATAGAGGCACAGGAAGAGACAATTCTCTCTTCTTCCTCCAGATGTAGTTATAATTGGATGTGATGCCAGGAAGAGCTGCAGACACCTTGCTACCAGCTTGATGATACCATAAAAGGCAGGATGGAGGGGGGGAGAGAGAGAGAGAATGAAATTGGGACCTTGATTATTTTTCTGAGCCACAGAATTAATTAATCCTGAAGTCTTCTGTCTGTGCTCCTTGTGATGTGAAATAGTAATTTTTCATACTGTGTGTGCCTGTTTAAATCAGGATTTCTTTTACTTGCAGCTGAAGGCATTCTAACTGATAAAGAATGGGTCCTGGTAGCTTCAGTCAACTACAATATACCAGTTTGCAAAATCCTAAGTGGATAGGGGTACGAACTTGTGACACTGGCTATAACACAATCTTTTCCCTGTACTAAGTCCAGCCACCTCAGGCTTGAAGCAGTTGGGCTAAAAAAATGATGACTTGTTAGAGCTCATTTGCCCAAGATAATGACATAAGGGATTCCCAACATCATTCTTGAAAACCTCATATTCAGGGAATCATGGCCAAAAAAACCCTAATTTACAACTAAGTAGGGAGAAGAGCTGTGAGACAGAAGCGTCCATAAATGCAGGTGGAGCGCACTCTGCCATAAATAAGTGTGGCAATTCTGGAGGATGCAGAAGCCCCAGACTGGCTGTCATGGTGGTTGTGATGGAGAGCAGCCACACTGAGAGCTGGCATTTGGCTTTTTAAAAAAATTCTGTGTAACTAAGAGACACTTCTGATTTTACTGCTGCAAGTTGCCACCTGTGGTAGGCAGAATAACCGGCCCCCTCCCCACAAGATGTCCACACCCTAAGCCCTGGAGCCTATGAATAGGCAATGTTATATGGCAAAATGGACTTTGCAGACATAATAAAGGTTATGGACCTTGAGATGGGGAGATTATCCTAGATTATCAGAGTGGGCCCAATCTAATCACATGAACCCTTGAAGGCAGGGAACTTTCCTAACTGGAGTCAGAGAAATGTGATAAATGAAGATGCAGGAGAGATTCTAAGTGTGGAAGGGACTTGGCCCACCTTTGCTGGCCTTGAAGATGGAGGAAGGGAACCACGAGCCCAGACATGTGGGTGGCCTCTAGAAGTCGGCAATGGCCCTTAGCTGCCAGCCAGCAAGGAAACAGGGATATCAGTCCTCTAGCAACAACAAGGAACTAAATTCCACTAACCACGTGAATGATCAAGGAAACAGATTATCCGCTAGAGGCACTAATAAAGGAACGCAGCCCTGCTAGCGTCCTGATTTTCCCTGGAGACGTGTGTCAAACTTCTGACCTACAGACTTTGATATAATTAGTGTGTGTTGTTGTAAGTCGCTAAGTTTGTGGTGATTTGTTATCACAGTGACAGAAAATGAATACACCCGCCTAGCAGAGAGTGGTGTCGCTAGTGGATGAAGGGCCTGATTGAGTTACTGGATGGTGTGGAGGGAGGAGGGGCTTGAAAGATGGAGTGCAGCGTTGAAGCAGGAGACAGGAGACGAAGAGGTGGGTCTGGGCGTTGAGGTGGAGAAGACATGGCAGGTGGTTAGGGGGCATATCCGTTGTATATAACAAACCACCCCCAAACTCAGTGGCTTAAAACAACAGTTTTCTTGACTCAACAACGTGGACTGTTTCAGCTCATTGGTTCTTCTGCTGAGCTCAGTTGGGCTCTTGTGCAATTGTGGTCAGCTGCCAGTCAATGAGGCAGTCAGTTCTGGGGTTCACCTCACCCATTGCGGTGATGAGCTGACTGGTCCTGTTTCTTACCATCCAGCAGATGAGTCCAGATTTGTCCACCAGGGGGCTCAAGAGCAGCAAGCGATACTTTTCAAGTTGCTGCTTGTGTCGTAATTGCTATTGCCTCATTGGCCAAAGCAAATCGCATGTTTGGCCCAGAGACACTGTAACTGTTTGGTAGGGCCACCCTAACAAGATGCTACAGTCTGGGTGGCTTAAAGAATAGAAACTTATTTTCTCACAGTTCTGGAGGCTGGAAGTTTAAGATCAAGGAGATGGCAGGCCTGGTTTCTTCTGAGGCTTCTCCCCTGGGCTTGTAGAAGGCCTCCCTCTTGCTGCCTCTTCATATGGCTTTTTCTGTATGTGCATCCTTGGTGTCTCTTCCTCTTCTTACAAAGACAGCAGTCATATAGGATCAGGGCTCCACCTCAAAGGCCTTTTTTTTTTTTTTTTTTGTAGTCACCTCTTTAAAGGCCTTATCTCCAAATATGGAGATACATTCTGAGGTTAATTGGGACATTAACATATGAATTTTAGAGGGACACAATTCACTATGGACAGTGAAACACATGAACAAATGCGAGGGGGGAGCATTACTAAGGATCTACCACAGAACGTTATCAAAATGTGGGAAAGGAACTGAAGATTCACAGTATTTCCCAGAATTAATTTTGCTTAAGACACAATGTCTTACAGAAGGAGTCTGCAACTATGGCTGTGGGCTAAATCTGGCCCCCAACCTACTTTTGTAAATAAAGTTTTATTAGAACCCAGACTCCCCATTTATTTGTGCACTGTTTGTAGCTGGCTTCCTACTCTAAGGGCAGAGTTAAATAGTTGTGGCAGAGACTATACGGTCTGCAAACTTTTAGCCTCTTCACTATTCACAGAAAAAAAATGTACTGATCCAATGTTAGAGAATTATAAGAAGGGCATGCATCGGGTAGAGAAAGGGGAAACAATCAGATAACCAACAGCAGAAAACATACGGTCCAGGGGAGGGAGGGAAGGTGGCGGGTGCAATTTTCCTTGCTTACTTGAGGTAAACAAATTACCAGATAAACAACAACTCTGGAGTTGTTACAAGGATGGGTCCTAAAGTGCTGCTTATGAAGTGCGCTGAAACTCTTAGAGCCTTGTTTTACACACGCCTTGGCCACCCACCCATCTGCTGCCCACACACCCTCGTCCTTTCAAGTATTATCTAGAGATATCCAATTGTCTACGCGGAGAACAAAGCAAGAGTCTCAGCTTTGATAGGGATTCCCCCTCCCCTGATATTTCCTACTAAGCTTCATTCACACCCAATACGAAGGCAGTGCTGCTTTTAAAACCCATTTCACATTTTAAAACCAATTCTGTTAAGCATGGCTTCAGCTGTCACTTCTTGTTATTTTTGGAGAAGCTTGATGCTCATAGGTTTGAAACATCCCATCCATTTGTTCAATGGGCTTCTGATAACTATCCCTGCCCATTGGGTATGAAGTCGACACCAATTATGCAGCTGACTGCCTTAACGATAGAGTATTTTAGAACAGGCCACAATGTCTTGTAGTTCTTACCATGTCTGGAAAAGCCTCCGAAACCAGTGCAATTTTACTCCTGCTGCAAGTGCAGGGTGCAGGGGACCTGGGGGAGTGGATGAAAGTTGATAGCAGGCTCAGAGCTGTCTGCACGGCCGATGTGGTCTGTAACCCCACTGGAAGCAAGAGAAGCAGGCTTTTCAAACCCTTGTGATATAAGCCTCGTTATCACCGAAACAGACCACTAGAGATGAAGTACTGAGGGAGGGCTGCTGATGACAGCTAACCTGGACCCAGCTCTCCAGTCAGGTACACCGATATGCATATTCACCCTACTGGAAAAAAAAAAAAAAATCATCTCCTTTTCTTTTCTTTTTTTTTTTTTTAAAGATTTTATTTATTTATTTGAGAGACAGAGAATGAGATAGAGAGAGCATGAGAGGGAGGAGGGTCAGAGGGAGAAGCAGACTCCTTGCTGAGCAGGGAGCCCGATGCGGGACTCGATCCCGGGACTCCAGGATCATGACCTGAGTCGAAGGCAGTCGCTTAACCAACTGAGCCACCCAGGCGCCCAAAATCATCTCCTTGTCTACCCTGGGACACTACTTCTGCAGGCTCCGGATCTGCTATTTTATACCCACCCGCTGGTATACACTATAAGGAGCCGCAATAGGCATCAAGCTATGAAAAGCTCTGAGGAGCACTATTACAGTGCGAATTACTTCCTTGCTCTGTACTGTTCGGTGATTGTAAGATGGATTGCTGGATTACTACAGGCACACAGTGTTTGTGTAAGGAACAGGGAGGGTGATTCTTCCCCGCTTCTCCTACCAGCTATTTCTTACCAGTCCCACGGCTTCCTACAAAAAGCAAGGTATTTGTTAATGTCGTTTCTTAGCGGAAATCCAAAGGACAGGATCGCGGACTCAATCCCAAAGTGAAACTACTCTGTTTCTTTCTGCCATCATACTGCCAAATAAGAGCTTCTGATGCTCCTGGCCCAACAGGCCACTGGCCTATGCAACTGCTGGCTCATGGAAGCTTCCAGAATAGCAGTTTGCAGTCCTCCGATGTTTTATATCAGGAACTAAATAAACACAGCCACCTTTCCTGAATGCAGAAAGTTGTATCCGAACACAAAAACAAGTTGATGAAGCAGGGAGAACTCCAGGCAGCCTGGAGGCTGCCTCCTTCTTTGGAAGACTTTCGCAGTCCGTGTGAACATCTCGTCTTTAAGACATTGACCTCGCTTTGATTCAGATATTCTAGAAAAGGATTCATTTCTTCTCCATTTCAAAGCTGTTTATCTGGCTCAGAAAATAGCTGCTTTAAACAGAAGCCTTTACACTTGTCTGGGTAAATTCTGTTCCAATTTTTGTTTTGGCCACAAGTCAAAGATAACAGCTGTGCGCTTGTGGGTTCACTGAACTCTACGTGCTTGTTGGCTGCATCACCAACCAGAGGGAATAACCAATAATTAGAACATTTCGGGTCATCTTGGGAAGAACAGAGTTTTCTCATGTTTGGAAAGGTGATGCGACCTCCCTCTGATTTTCCCAAATGCGGATCTGTCAGCGAGTATGTGTGGCGCTGAATAGACGAGCTTGGACTCATGGCCACTGTGTCCTTCCTCTCCCAAAATATCACCTGATAAATGGAGGCTTAAAACTATATTTAATGTTTTCCCCTTCTCTCTGGCTCTGCAACAGACCTGAACCATGATAACAAGCCAGAGTACTTGTGTATTCCTGGCACTTCAGCATTTCTGATCATAATGATTTGTGACTCAGACCTTGAAAGCTGTGGGGTTTCTTCCTAGTTGAATCAATACAAGTTTACATAAATATATGTTTCTGTTTTCCTTTTGTTCTTGCTTCAGCATTTATGTTTACTTGCTGGCAACAACAGACTATGGGAGGGTGGGGGAAAAGAGAAATGGAGCAGATAGAGAGATAATTCAGAAGAAATTAGTTGGGTGGATTCTAATTTTTTTTTCCCGATTATGACTTTTTTGTTTGTTGCCTTTATGAAAGGTAGTGAGTTGGGATTTTCATTTGGAAAGTATAAAATTTATCCTATGTATTTAAAGAATATAACCCTTCATATATTAAATTTGGTTATAAACTAAAGCCATTCCTATAAAGTATAACAAATATTACCACTCATATGTTACATTTGATTATAAACTATAGTCCTTCCTACACGAACTGCTCATGTATCAGGGTAGTTGGTGTGCTAGAGCTTTTCATATCAGTGACAGGTATTCTAAAACATTATTAATCCGCCAGTGAAGTGGAGGCTAGTATGTTGCTGAGGGAACAAGCCAAGAGAGCATTCCTTCTGCATTTAAAATCTCTCCCAGTCAAGGAGACAAGATTGGCAGGAGATATGGTGATTATTTTTTGCTTGATTTTATGACATGGATGGGAAAACCTTTCACTTCTGCTTGAATAACCACAAGGATGAGGCAGAGGCCACATTTTTAAAGATTCACCTACAGGACAGTCCCTATTACGAAGCAATAGCCCACTACTGATTTCCTCATTCATTCTGCTGTGGAATGTGCCCTGAGCACATGAAGGGCTTTCTGTAGCGGTGCTGTTCCCGGCTGAGGTCACAGGTGGGGTCTGAAAGTCAGAGCCCCCTTCTTCTCAACCAACTGGGTCCAGTCAGGGTGGGGATGTGTCCACATTTTCCTTTGACTCGTGGCATCTCTGAGCATGTTCGTACGTTCTGGTATTGGTTTGAACCCAAGACGCACTCCTGATTTCCCTAGCTTTATTTTTTATTTTTATTGTTTTATTTCGCTAGCTTTAAATCCTATTCCAATAAGAAAGCAAATGCATGACTGTTATTATTATCTAATAGAGATATATTTTCTATGTCTGGGTTCGTTTAGGTCAAGTCCAGCTACATACAGATATTTGTGTAGAATATCCACATATTTCCCATTTATTTAAAAATACTTTCAATGGCATTTTATACTCCAGGGAAAAATTAGGACTAATTTGAAGGCTATGTGCAAATATTATGCTCACTCTATGAACCAGCATGTGGTTGTTGAGATAGATTCTTCAAGTGTAACCTAGTCTAGGACTGATAGTCCTGGTTGGTAACAAGAAATCGTGCCTACAATACCATGATAGGAAAACATCAGTAGTATATCCTGATCCTTGAAGATATATATTCAGAGCACAGAGCATCCCACCGAGCAGTTTATTGTCTTTGTGTCTCTGAGGGCTGTTTCCTAAAGTGGTCTTGAGAACAAAGGGCCAGGACTATTCAAAACTTTCCTCAGAGATGGAATGTGTGAGTTCAACTGCACGAGACCGAGAAACACTCATCTTCCTGAAACAAGACACAAATGTGCTGCCACACTTCTGGGTCACATTTTCTGTCTGCTTGGAGCTCCCTCCAGGATTGAAGGAACAAAGAGAGGTGGTAGGGAAAATTTATTGAATCCCGGAGATGCCTGTGCTTGCAAATTATTTCTGTACGAAGATTTAGAATCTGGGGAAAGACAGGAAAGTGTGCAGCAGGGATTTTTTTCCCTCCTCAGCATTTCTAGCCATGGACTGATTGGTGTGAGAAATTAGCTGTCCTGCGGAGGGTTAGGTGTAGCATCACAAACAGTTCTTCAAGGCAGCCTTTGTTTCAGGTATTTTGGTCTTAAAATGGTGGGTCCTCTCTAGTGGTTTTTCTCAGTACCTTCGTCAAGTTGTCACACGGGATGTAGTAAACAGATTGTGGGTCTCTCTCTACTAATATGCTTCATCTGATTAATTTTTATGCTAGTGGCTTTTCTCTTTCATTCCTCAAAGTGCCTTTATTTCTTTCACTTCTGGCAATGCCACATAGGTGCTCATTTAATGATGACAAAGGCCCTCCAGAACGTCTCCTTCTGTTGTGTGAGCTTAAATGAATTTAATGACTACAGCAGAGCGCATCTCTTCCTAACACGTAGGAATAAATGGTGATTTGGTTTTCTAGGGACCAGAGGAGAAAAATAGAGACATTTCCACTAAAGAAACAGAGGCCAATTTTATTACATATCTGAAGTTAGATTTTATTAATGATCATTACTATTATTATCCTCATTTTATTCCTATGTTGAAGGCATTCTTTCTAACCTATCTACACTATGAGACACAAGCATCTGGGGAAGGAGTAAGTCCATAGACATGGTGTAGGCAGCAGTGTCTCAATGATAGAACCAACTGCCTGCTTCTCATGAGGCCTTTTACCTTAAATCATTAGTCCCTTAACAGGGTTTAATAAGTGCTGTCTTTAGCTTGAGGAAAGAAAAAAGGAAGTAAATATTTTTTCAATGACCTACTATGTGTCAGGCACTTTGCTGGGTGATTATTTGTTACCTCATTTAATACTCAATGATTCTGTGAAGTGGGTGGTGTTTTTATTTTACACATGTGGGAACTGAGCAAAATTGAAGTGGGGATAGAAGAAAGGGGAACTGGAGTCTTAGTTGCTAATCATTTCAGTTCTGACTTCAACAAGCTTTCTGATCTTGGATTTGCAGTGGTCCTCATGTGGCATTTGGAAATGGCAGAGAAGGGTTTTGTAGCAAAGTCAAGATCTGCTCCCACTGGGAAATCACAAGTACATCACTGGATCCTTCCAGAATGAATTATTTCTGAGCCCTAACAGGAGGATCTGCTGGTGTAGGCACAGATGTGGGTGCAGGCCATGGCCCAGACTTCCACTTTGGGTATATGATGACACAGCTTCACCCAACTCAAGGACTCTCAAATACTGTATAAATAATAACTGAGCACATCCTCTGGGCCAGATACTGTCCTCATGGCTTAACAGGTATTAGTTCATTTAACCCTCAGAGCCCTATAATGTAGATGCTAACATTTTCCCATTTTACAGAAGAGAAATCTGAGGTAGCAGTTGAGTAGCATAGAGGTTAAGCCACTTGTCAAAGGCCACAAAATAGTGAGCAGTAGAATTGGGTTTGGTTCAAGGCAGGCTGGCTTCAGAATCACGGCTGTTTACCACCTTGGTTGATTATCTTTCATCCAGGCCCTTTAGAGTTGTCCTTTGGGAAGCTGACTTTTAGGGATGCAGTTCCTGTCCCCATGACCCTTTTCTTTTTCACCTCCTCTTCCAAGTCACTTCCTTCTGACTGACTTTTGTTCTGAGGGAATCCTTCCTCCTCCCTTAGAGGGACTTAACTGTCGTGAAACCCTGTTTTCCTTTTCTGACAGAGTGTATGGCCTATTATTAGGCTCAGCATCCTTAGAACCCAAATTGTTAGCCACTGATAAGCTAGTTTCCCTTTCTTAGACGGCGGGGAGGTCTCAATCTTCAAGTTATCTAGGAGGTAAGTTAAAATGTTTGCATTCCATCCTTTGAATGTATAGAGAAAGAGAGAAATAACAAAACAGTTGAATTTAGACAAGTCACTTCAGATCCTGCTATAGAGATAATCAAAGAGTAGTCCACACAACTATAGGAAAAGCTTAGGTTCTGGTATCTGCCTGGATTCACATCTCCACTCCTCTGCATAACTAGCTGGTTGAATATATAACCACTCTTAATCCTGGACTCATCAACTATAAAACAGGTTTAATTTCTGGCTCATTGCGTGGTTGCAAGAATCAATGAATATGGCGTATGTAAAGTGCTCGGCACAGCACCTGGCAGTGGTAAGCTTTTAACAAAAGACATTTTCATTAATTATGATTGTTAAGGTCCTGGATGACTAAAAACTTGGTTAAGGCTTTTCAGTTTTAACTCTACAGATGCCTTGAACGCACACACTGTGATCTGGAATATTTGAAATTGATACTTCCTATGCTCTGACAGCCCCCCTCATATTCAACACTTGGCTGCATGGGAAGCAGTAGGTGGAGTGCTTATCACACACCTTCTAATCTTTGTGAGCTTCCCATGGGACATGCATCTCTCTAGCTTCATTTCACTCAGTGGGTTAAACACTTTTTCCCAAGTGCCAAAGCGAGATGGAGCAGAGGTGGAATTTGAATCCAGCCTTCAGATCTTGACCATTATATTTCACTTATGGCCAGAAAAAGAACCAAGATGGCTCAGTCACTGGGATCCAGGTTTTGGATGCAGACAGTTTAGATTCCAATTCCTGATAGCTAAGTGAGCTTAACTCCTCTGAACCCTCTGAGTCTCAGTTTCTTCAAGTATGAGATGGTGATAAGATGACCAATCCTATAGGGCTTTTCTCAAGAAACAAATGAAGTAACAAGCAGAGTCTGGCATGGATGTTCAATGGGTCTAGTGTAGAACAAGACTCATTTCCCGGAGTATAAGGCACTTGAAGCCGGAATGGGTTGGGGTA
The DNA here is from genome assembly GCF_011800145.1 of Mirounga leonina. Taxonomy (NCBI): domain Eukaryota; kingdom Metazoa; phylum Chordata; class Mammalia; order Carnivora; family Phocidae; genus Mirounga; species Mirounga leonina. The sequence continues at coordinate 45,498,164 of NW_023270316.1, forward strand.
TTTGCTGTCGTCCTGCATCAGGGGAAATGAGCAATGGGTTTACTTGGTATAATGAAGCTACTTTAGGAAAAAGTGATCTGCTTGAAAAATAGTAGGGCAGGCAGTATATTTCCACCAAACCGACCTTTTAAATTACGGAAGATGACTAAGAGAATATTCTAAATATGGCAGACAACCATCAATGACCAATTACCTTCTTCAAGGGGGTAAACCTGCTTCTTCTACGATGTGAAACTGTTAATTACTTCTAGCTCAGCAGCTAGAATAATGTGGTCATGAAACTAGGCACAGGCTAGATCCTGAAGGCATGAGACAAGGATTAAAAGAAGTCAGTTTATGGGGTGCCTGGGTGGCTCAGTCATTAAGCGTCTGCCTTCAGCTCAGGTCATGATCCCAGGTCCCGGGATCGAGCCCCGCACTGGGCTCCCTGCTCCACGGGAAGCCTGTTTCTCCCTCTCCCGCTTCCCCTGTTTGCGTTCCCTCTCTGGCTGTGTCTCTCTCTGTCAAGTAAATAAATTAAAAAATAAATAAAATCTTAAAAAAAAAAAAGAAGTCAGTTTAGGGCAAGTGAAAACTTGGATAAATTTGTGAAATGTTGCCCAAAGACCCTGCGTTTTCTACTTGTTCAGCCTTTTGATGCCATTAAATGTATCATTTTGACAACAGACATAGAAGGGTGCGTTGAGTAGGTGAAAATTTTGCTTCCTTGCAAGGAATTTTACTGGTTTGATTTCAAATATGTAGGGAAGGCTTATTCATGTAATATTTAAAATTTTAAATGTGACTAAGGTAGTAAATGAAAAGAAAAAAATCACAATTCTTTAAATGTCACTTCATTCAGCAGCACATACTGTCTGTGTTTCTCCTCAGCAAGTGGGGAAATGAAAAATGTCATGTACATGCAAGGTTGACAAATTGATTTTTCTTTGTGAGTACACATCTTTGCGTTAAGAATCAGAAAAAAAAAATTGTACTTTGTAGGTTTAAATGCTGAGTTTATACCATTTGGCCCACATAAAAATTGCTAAGAAGAGCATAGAGGTAAAACATCAATATTTCCGTGATGTTTTGATATTTACTGGTGATGCTTTCTTAAGTATCACCTGCTCCACTGAAGCTGAATTCAGAAGGTACATCATAATTTTCAGGTATTATTTATTTTCAGCATCTCTAGATAGAAAACATAAAATGTTAAAAATACCTCAAAAATGACTTGATATGTAATTTTTTCTCTTTCAAAAATGGCTTGGTATGTAATTTTTGTTCTTCTTCACTCAGAATTCCTAGGACCACATATGATTTTTGCTCTAAACTCTGCTCCTGTGAAAGCCCAACAGCCCTCAGACTAAATATAAAATATGTAATTTTTCCCCTGAGGCCATCCGTACCATGATTTCCTGAAAGAACAAAAAAATTGCTTTTAAACAAAGGGTAAACATGGAGTTTGGGAAAGTCTGATTAAACTTCTTTGAAAGTTTCAAGCCAAGGCAAAAGGGGACAAGTGAGACTGTAATAGAATTCATCTTGCCAGAAGCCTCATAGAGCATTTGCTCTCCCGAACACTAACTTCAGCTGTGATTTATTAGGGGACCAAGTTCATGTCATTGCGCCTGATCTTCAGAGACCTGGCTCAAATCCTGATTTTACTCACAATTGAAAATGAGGCTGGTGGTCAGGTCCTAGCCCCGCCTGACATGATTGTCAGCCTGCACTCCAGAGAACGGCTGTCTGGAAAAACAGGGAGTGTTAACTTGCAGTTCGGGGACTCAAGTGCCTATCAGTGGAGTTTTTATCTACAATGAGACTGGGAGGAGCTGTGGCTGCGGACCTTCTCAGTGGGACACTTATTAAGCTGCCTGACAAAGGAGCCTAAGATGATCCTAATGTCCTCCTAGGAAGCTTTTGCTTTTTTTTTTTTTTTTGGTCACAGCTGAAGAAAGTGACTAATTATTAAAATTTTGAACAAGAAATAGCTCTGGGACTTGGAATGTCTGTGTAAAATCTTAAAGGCAGCCAATTTTGCTTCCTGGCATTTACTTGGCCTGTGCAGCTTATAAATAGTTTCCATGCCGCTGCTGCCTTCGTACAGACCCCTGATAAGAGGATGGGGAAATTAGTTTTGTAGAAGTCTGTCAGTCCAGGGGTAATGTGTATGCCTAAATGTAACTTTCGTTTTTATTTTTTAATAAATAGCCTAGAGAGGGAAGGTTGTTTGCTAACTTTTGTGGAGAGCAATAGGAAAAACAAGAGATTTATAAAATATTGGTTTTATAATTGGAGATAAGACAAAGCCAATCAATGTAATTAAATTCAATGCTGAATTTAAGAGAAAGACATATAAAAGAATATGACTAGACAGTCAGAGAAAGACAATTATATGGTTTCACTCATATGTGGAATTTAAGAAACAAAACAGAGGATCATAGGGGAAGGGTGGGAAAAATAAAATAAGGTGAACTCAGAGAGGGAGACAAACCATAAGAGACTCTTAACTCTAGGAAACAAACTGAGGGTTGCTGGAGGAGAGGCAGTGGGGAAGTGGGGTAACTGTGTGATGGGCATTAACGAGGGCACACGATGTAATGAGCACTGAGTGTTATATGCAATGGATGAATCACTGAACTCTACATCTGAAACTAATGATACACTATATGTTAAATAATTAAATTTAAATAAGTTTTTTAAGAAAGGATATGACTAGAGTTTAATGCTAATTTTTTTTTTTTTATTTGACAGAGAGAGACACAGCGAGAGAGGGAACACAAGCAGGGGGAGTGGGAGAGGGAGAAGCGGGCTTCCCGCCCAGCAGGGAGCCCGATGCGGGGCTTGATCCCAGGACCCTGGGATCATAACCTGAGCTGAAGGCAGTCGCTTAACCAACTGAGCCACCCAGGCGCCCCAATGCTAATTTGTTATCAGATCTTGGGATCTCTATTCCCTTAATATGGGACTGCCTCTTACTTCTGGTTGAATTTTAAAGAAGAGGGGAGATGATGAACCCCACCATAGCAAGAGTCTCTTGGGAAAATGTATCCCATTCATTATGCCAGAACTAGGGGAAAGGGGGCCATGGAGCTATTTTATTTGAATATAATCTGAGTGGAACTTTTTTGATAGAGTGGGAGGCTGCTTGGGACAGATGGTCCATTTCCTTCATGGAAAGGTCATCTCATCCATTGAAAAAGCAGACGTTATCTGGAACAAATTATGATTCAGCTACCTTATCTTGATAGACATTAAATGGGGGTCATAATATTGACTTTTATTTAACATAACCCTTTCAAAGCACTTTCTAAGGTCCAAGCACTATCCTTAAGATTAGACACAATTCAACTCATTGACTTTTCATAAAAATCCTATGAAGTAGGTAGTGTTTTTTATTATCCCCATTTCCCAGATGAGGAAACTCAAACAGAGAGATTGAGCCTAACGTCAAGTATCTAGTAAACAGGAGAGCCAGGATTTAAACCCAGGCAGTCCAGCTCTAGAGTCTTGTCATTCTAAGCTGCTTGGTGGTGATGCACCCCCTAACTAGCTTTTCCCAGTAAACCAACAACAGACTGCCTACCACCTACTGGCTACATGAGAACTTTCTCCAGTGCCGCAGGGGTCACCCTTGCTGAATTTGGCATGTGGTAGTGGGATAACTCATCTTGTACACAACCATGACTTTAAACTCGTTAGTCAAGCTCTCAGAGCTGGTTAACCCTGCCTGAGCATCTACACTACCCAAAATCTCCATCAGAATGGACTTCTAAGAACAACTAACTTTTGGAGGGATTTCCTCTCCAATTGGTCAGGAAAAGCTGCCCCTGTTATATTAATAAACATGTATTACAAGTACCCTTTCCTTGATTGTCTTTCTCGTAATATGTACATTGTGTGAGTCAGGGTTCATGCCTTATTTATCTTCTTCTAGCCTCTGCCTAGCAAAACCCCTGATCTGTAGTAGGTGCCAGAGCAGTTTGTTGACCGCATCAGACCAGTTGCACTTTGCTGCCTGGTCTCTGTGCACTTGGCTGTGCCAATGAACAAAGAATGTGTCCTCTCTACCTCAGGGGATAGAGCTTGTGACTGATTTTACAAAGTTAGGAAATAGCTTTAACTTGTGGCATTCCTTGTCAAACAAAATTTATTGATTATTAGAGATCTCGAAACAGAAATGGGGCAAATGGAATTTTTATTTGGAGAAACACCCCAAAAGCTATTAAACACCAATTTCACAGAAGTAACTAACAGGACTTTTAATTGCCTCTGGACCCATTTTGCCAAGTCTAAGGAGGCTTAAAAAAAGATTAAAATAGTACCAAATAAGAGGTTATTGTGAACGTAGAAGTCATTTAAGAGGAGAAAAGCTTCCCTCATATCTGTGCTATTTGTGATTTGTGATATCTAAATTATAGGACATGGCATAGTAACAAACCTCCCTTGACCTAATGTCCAACATTTCCCAAATAATCTAAGTATTCTAACCTCTTAGCCCTCACCCGACGTGCCTACTCACTCTAATCATCTCTGCTCCCTGCAGTCTTCCAAGTCCTGTCTCCTTTACTGTCATCTGAGGTAATTTTCAATTTTTATGTGGTTGCCTGTCTCCCTCCTACATAACTGCCCATGGGTGCATGTGCGTGCACACACACGCGAGAGAGAGAGAGAGAGAGAGAGAGAGAAAGAGATTTTATCTTCTTTTAGCTCTTTCTCTCCTCTCTGCAGTTTCATAGTAAAGATCAGAAGATAGCAGGGCTGTTTTGTGGATGTGTGGAAGGAGGAGATAATTGAGGATTAAAATTGGCTACTCCTCACCTTCTAGATGTGTGGCATTTTCTTATCTGCTTATAGGAGATGGTTAAGGTTTACTCAGCTAGTAAGGAGTTATTCTCAGGAGTCCAGAGGATTTTCCAACAGGAGTGGGTTGGACTGTTTGCTGAAGCAGTGGAGATTACAAGCAACCCAGGGAGGACGTTTTAGCGCTGACCTCCAAGCTGGGATGCGCATGTTAGCTATGGCCGTGCACTAAGGTTTCTAAAGCTAAGCTATTTCTACATCTGGTGGGTACACCACTGTTTAAAAAATAAGCTAAAAATTTGAGAATAACCGCATCCTTGACAAGATGTATCCTTTTCTAAGGAGAAATGCTGCAGCTAACAAAGAATTGCAACACTCCACAGCTGTCTGGGCAGGAAATGAAGAAAATGATCCTGGCTATCTCAAAATGGGTGTTTGGGGGATGGAGGAGGGTATAAGAGTTGCCATAGACTGTTCTGGAATTAGGGCTTTGAGACTGCCTGATTAATTTTATCTCATATTACAGGGTCCTTGGCTATCAGATTTCAAGTAGCATTAAAAATTTTGAACCATCTAAAATCAGGCAGCATGGTTACATAGATTTCAGATAAAGAATTCAAGTGAAAAATACATCTATTTTTTTTTTGCAGCAACAACCAGGTTTCCCTTCTTCATCTTCCCATCCAATGAATAAATTATATTAAAAAAATTAATATCTGAGGTACCTCCAAGTCAAATGTGATAAAATTCTGGCTGCTGGAATATCATTTAATAATCATCATTCCAGAAGACAACTGTTCATCTTTTTGCAAAGAATGTGGTCATTGAAAAGCTGTTTATTGAATGGCCATTTTGTGTGTTCCCCATGCTGCTTTACGAAGGTGCATTTCCCAAGCACAGCTAAGGTCAGATTACTCCTCTCTCCTAGAAACCTTCAGTAGCTCCCCATTGTCTTCAGCGGTCTTTCTCAAAACATAATGCATCTACAAATCACCCAGCCATCAGGTAAAAATGCAGATTGTGATGCTGTTGGCCTAGGATGGGGTCTGGGCTTCTGCGTGTCCAACAAGTTTCCAGGTGTTCCTGAGGCCGCTTTACTTTGACCACGGTCTGAGTAGCATGGGTCTACAGGATGGGCCTAACAACGGCTGCAGTGCGTCCTTAGCTTCCAACCATCTTCCGGGGCCAACTGCCCTGTGTTCTCTTGATTTTCCAGAGTCACTCTACTCTCTGGCCTCCTTGGGCTATTATTATTTTTCCAGATACATACACACCTTCTTCTATGCTTTTGAGATGTTAGTCCCTATCAATGTCTTACTTGCCTTTACTAATCCAAAGAGCCCACATTTTCCACAAGCCCTTTTCAGACTTTCCCTGTCTGCTCTTTCCCTGTCCTGCTCTCCTCTTGATTTTGGTTGAAAATTGATTTTGCAACATACTACTATCTGCCAGACTACATATATGGGGTGTATACCTGTCTCTCCCAATGAACTCTGAACCCGCGGCGGACAGCAATGTCCTCCTATACATCTCTGCCCCTTCGGCAGCATTTTGCACAATTCCTGCATAGAACAGGTGTCAATAAAAGTTTGCTGGCATGGGATAAAATTCACAAATTGTGTAAAATCACTTATCTAGATGGCTTTCTCTTGAATAGCTGAACCTCACCGGCATTCAGATAAACCACTTCAGGGTTCTTTCCTGAGAGGATATGTCTTACTCCTTGGTAGTTAGGGATCACTCCTGGGTGTTTTTTGAAAAGGTTTTGATTTAGAGGATCTATGAATGTGACTATGTGGGCTAAGCTTCTTAAAGGGGCAACGCAGCTGAGACTCACAAAAGAAAGCCGAGGCTGCTTCCTTTGCTGACCATAAAGCTGGGTTTTTTATTGCTGCTAATGAGAGGCACTTGTGTTGACTGTCTAACAGGAAGTATCTTAATCCTTTCTCATTAGACTTCTAAAATTAGCCTTATTTTGCCCTGCCTGAAGAATCATGAGATGTGCCACCTTTCCAGTTTTAGTTGGGATGACTGGAGATTTGAAGATCCAAGCCTACGGTCTAGAAGGACATTCCTAGCTGGGCATATTAATGTAGAAGCTTCCAGAGCTTTTAGACCTGGGCTCTAATTTTTGTACTGCAATATGTCAGTCAGCTTTGTTATCTTGAACACATTATTTTTTTTTTTAAAGATTTTATTTATTTATTTGAAAGAGAGAGAATGAGAGAGAGAGAGAGCACATGAGAGGGGGGAGGGTCAGAGGGAGAAGCAGACTCCCCGCCGAGCAGGGAGCCCGATGTGGGACTCGATCCAGGGACTCCAGGATCATGACCTGAGCCGAAGGCAGTCGCTTAACCAACTGAGCCACCCAGGCCCCCTCTTGAACACATTATTAGCCAATTTGAGCCTCAGATTAGTAAATCGTGGTGGGTGTTATTATAATTAGCTTTCTGACATATCATCAGTGCTTAAAGTCCTCCATCCACGTTTACTGAACATATCTCAACTATTAAAAGTTGGGGAGGGCGCCTGGGTGGCTCAGATGGTTAGGCATCTGCCTTCGGCTCAGGTCATGATCCCAGGGTCCTGGGATCGAGTCCTGCATCGGGCTCCCTGCTCCTTGGGAGCCTGCTTCTCCCTCTGCCTCTCTCTCTCTCTCTGTGTCTCTCATGAATGAATAAATAAAATCTTAAAAAAAAAAAAAGTTGGGGATAAGACAGGGCTCCTGTCTTACGCGTTCAAGTTCTTCTTTTTATAGATCTATGGCCACTGTGTTGTGCACTATCACTGGCCGTTTCTCATGGCAGAAGCAATATGTCATTGGTGACTTGATTACATTCCAAGTGCATTGAAATTGGGACTTTTTAATCTCCTCTGGATCATGGATTCATTTCAAAATCTCATGAAAGCTATTAACCTTCTCCTAAGAAAAAAATGCATGTATTCATGCAATTTTGCTTTTATCTTCTGGGGGTTGATGAATTCCAGGATGAAAACCACTGGTTCCTAGATCTGCTTATAAACTTCTGGTTCCTCATGAGGCAAAAAGCCCAGAATAACAAAACAAAGTTGAATTGGCACAAGAGAAGACCCAGGAAGTTTGGGGAAAAAAATCACCCAATCATCCCCCAATTCATTTTCCCTGCCCAGGAAAACCTAGAACAAATATGGCTACTTGAAATGGGGAAGAAGGTGGTCTGATAAACTTTTTTTACTATATCTTATGTTGAGAATTATTGTTAAACATATTTGGGTTTCTGATATAAAGAGGTTTATGATAGGGGACCTGGGTGGCTCAGTTAAGCATCTGCCGTTGGCTCAGGTCCTGATTCCAGGGTCCTGGGATTGAGGCCCCTGTCGGGATTCCTGATCAGTGGAAAGCCTGCTTCTCCCTCTCCCTCTGCCACCCCCCACTCATGCGTGCATGCTCTCTCTCTCTAGCTATCTCAAATAAAAAAAATATTTTTAAAATAAGGTTTATGATATAAAATGATGATCTCAATAAGGTTTGCCACGGAAGTGAATAATAACCCAAGTTAGAAGATGTCTTCTGTTTTAGATGTGGAAGGGAAGTTGCCCAAGCAGCAAGGTATACCGTTGACCATTTATCTTGGTCCAGGTGGTAGATCTGTGTGCAGGCTAACTTGCATTAATAAACATTAACACAGTGGATGTGGAAACATGTCCAGGCTTTGCTCATCAGTTCCCATTTTCATACTTCCTGAGTAGGTTGGGAAACGAGGAAGGACAGCATGAATTCAATTTAACAGTCCAGTAAGTGCCAAAGAAATGATCACATCTCTGAAACTAAGTGTTTCAAACAAGATTTTTCAGATGGCAAAGAAAAGACAAATCCCTTGTTTAGTAAACAGCAAACACTTCATACATTAATCATCCACCAGACATTAAGTATAATCAAAGGTTCCGTTTTAGTTCAAATACAACTTATGTTCCCTAATTAATTACTTACAGGGCTATGTGGTTTGCATTTTTAAGTGAATTTTCTGCTTCCCAGATGTCTTCTAACAGGGATGCTGTGACCCTTCATAGAGAGGCTGGTTCTCTTATCACAGTATTTTCAAGGCCTCTTGGGGAGTAAAAAAATACAGTTTAAGTACCACCTGCCGTGTTGGATCCAATAAGGAATTTGTGAAGTTGGAATGCAGTTCCTACACTTAAGTAGGTTATATTCTTGGCAAAGAGGCTGTGAGTTGAGATGATGTAATTCAAATTTGATTTTTTCCAGAGAAACATTATTATAATGGGAGTTATCTTCCTGACCAAGTGTCAAGTCTTAGTGGAGTCACAGAAATGAGGCTATCATACTAGTAAGGAACCTCAAAGATAATCTGGGTCAGTTCTCTTTCTTGAGTCAGAAAAGTGTTATTCTCACTCTTCAGATGAGACAAGTGAAATTTATTTAGAAGCTCAGAGTTCTGCTAATATGCCAACTAGGGGTGGGGCTTTGGAGGGTGATGGGAGGATCTGGAATAGTCCTGTCCAACAGCACTTTCCGCAGTCATTAAAAATGATCTATATCTGTGCTGCTCAATTCAGTAGCCACTAGCCACATGTGGCTATTGAGTTCTTGAAACATAGCTAGTGTGCCCGGGAAAGTGAATTTTCAATTTTATATCATTTTAATTAACTTAAGTGTAAATATAAGTAGCATGTGTGGATAACACAGGTAAATTAACCTGAATTTCAGGTCTTTTGAGAGGCAAGGGCTAGGTAACAAACTGAAAGGTATAGCCAAGAGAATAAAACCTAAGGAGATAACTACCTCTCTGACTGAATTGGTTATTTTATAATGAAGTTTAAGGATCATCAATCTGCTGGTCAATACCAAGGAATTTTAGTAGTTTATAGCATGATAAAGTCTCAGAGCCATTTAACAAATTTTATAGTACAGGGAAGAAAGGATACACAACGAATCCTCAGGGCATGGTCAAGTACCAAATCAAACATTTAGACTTAGGACAAGAAACAAATCCTATATCTCTTGGTAGAGTTAGGAGCACTTTAAAGAAAAATTTCCTAAGGATAATGGAGGAAGTTACCATGAGAAATTGTGGAATATATTTTGAAAAACAAAGCCAAAATTGGTTTCGACTGTGGATAGCCATAGGTCTAGAAGCAAAAACTATGCTTCTTGTAATTCTTTTTACTAATTTGATTTCACTTTCAATTTAATATATCTACTTTAAAAAAAATCATAGTAAAAAGCATGAGACCAGTCTTCTTACGAATTTGTAAGTGTACATTACAATATTGGTAACTATAAGCACAAAGGTCACTAGAATATTTTCATCTTACATGATAAACTTTATACCCATTCAACAGCAACTCTCCATTTTCCTCTCCTCCCAGCCCCTGGCAATCACCATTCTACTTTCTGCTTTGATGAGTTTGACTACTTACATACCTCATATAAATGGAATCATGCAGTATTTGTCCTTTTGGAACTTGCTTCTTTTAATTTGCATAATGTCCTCAAGATTCATCCATGTTGTAGCATATGACAGTATTTCCTTCCTTTTTAAAGCCTGGATAATGTTCCATTGTATGTAAAAATCACATTATTCATTCATCAGTCAATGAACATTGAGGTTCCATGTCTTGGCTATTGCAGACAGTGTTGTAATAAATATGAGAGTACATATATCTCTTGGAGATCCTGATTTCAATTTTTTTGACAAATACTCAGAAGTGGGATCGTTGGATCATACAGTAGGTCTATTTTTAATTTTTTAAAGAACCTCCGTACTGTTCTCCATAGTGGCTGTGCCGTTTTGCACTCCTACTAATAATGTTAGAGTTCCAATCTTTCCACATCCTCACCAACACTTGTTATTTTCTGTTTATTTATTTTTATATGGCCATTCTAATAGGTATAAGGTGATAGCTCATTGTGGGTTTGATTTGCATTTCTCTTATGATTAGTGATGTTGAACTACTTTTCATGTACCTGTTGGCCATCTGTAGGTCTTCTTTGTAGAAATGTCTATTTCAGTCTTTTGCCCATTTTTAAGTTAGGTTATTTGTTTTCTACCATTAAATTGTGGGAGTTATTTGAATATTTTGGATATTAAACCCTTACGACATATACACTTTGCAATTATTTTCTCCCATTCCATAAGTTGCCTTTTTACTCTGTCACTGGTTTTCCTCACTGTGTACAGAGATTTTTCATTTGAGATAGTCCTACTTATTTATTTTTGCTTATGTTGCCTATGTTTTTGGTGTCATATCCAATAAATCTTTGCCAAGATCACTGTCACAAAATTTTTCCCCTAAGCTTTCTTCTAGGAGTTTTACAGTTTCAGGCCTTGCAGTTAAGCCTTTAATTCATTTTTAGTTGATTTTTGTGTATGGTAAAAGGGTTCAATTTCATTCTTTTGCATGTGGATATACAATTTTCTCAACACATTTGCTGACAAGATTATGCATTCTCTTTTTTTAAATTACTTTTAATTTAAATTCAATTTATGCATTCTCTATTGTGTATTCTTGGCACTCTTATTGAAGATCAGTTTACCATATGTGTAGGGGTTTGTTTCTGGGCTTTTTATTCTGTTCCATTTGTCTATATATCTGTCTTTATGCTATTGCCATAGTGTTTTAATTAATTTTACTGTAGCTTTACAATATGTTTAGAAATGAGAAAGTGTGAGCCTTTAGCTTTGTTCTTTCTCAAGGTTGTTTTGGCTATTTGGAGGCCTTTGTGGTTCCATGTGAATTTTAGGATTGTTTTTATTTTTTCTATTTCTGCAAAAAAAAAATAAATACCATTGGGATTTTGATAGAGACTGCATTGAATCTGTAGATCACACTGCGTAGTTTGGACATTTTAATAATATTAAGTTTTTCAATCTACAACTATGGAATATCTTCACATATATTTGTGTCTTATTTAATTTCTTTCAACAATGTTTTATAGATTTTAGTGTACAAGTCTTTCACCTGCTTGGTTAAGTTTAATCCTAAGAATTTCTTCCTTTGATGCTATTGTAAATGGAATTGCCTTCTTAATTTCCTTTTGGATTGGTCACTGTTATTGTATAAAACACAAATGATTTTTATTTGCTAATTTTGTAGCTTACAACTTTGCTGAATTCATTTATTAGTTCTACCTTTCTGTGTGTGCAATCTTTAGGTTTTTGTTGTTGTTGTTTTTGTTTTGTTTTGTTTTACATATAGGATCATGTCATCTGCAAACAGAGATAATTTTACTTCTTTCTTTCTGATTTGGATGACATTTGTTTTCTTGACTCATTGCTCTGGCTAGAACTTTCAGTACTTTAAAATTGAATAAAAGCAGTGAGAGTGGGCATCCTTGTCTTATTCCTGATCTCAGAGGAAAAGCTTTCAGTTTTTCACTGTTGGGTAGGATGTTAGCTGTGCACTTTTCATATATGGCCTTTATTATGTTGAGGTACATTCCCTCTATTCCTAGTTTATTGAATGTTTTTATGATGAAAAGGTGCTCAATTTTACCAGATATTTTTTCTGCATCTATTAACATGTGAATTTTTATTCTTTGATTTTATGTGATTTTTATTCCTTGTTCTCTAAATACAATGTATCTCATTAATTGATTTTCTTCTGTTGAACCATATTTGCATTCCAGGGATAAATCCTACTTAGTCATGGTGTATGATTTTTTTTAAGGTGTGTTGAATTTGGTTTGTTAGTATTTTGTTGAGGATTTATATATATATATATAAATATATATATATTTTTATATATATATATAAATAAATAAATATATATAAATATATATATATATTTTAAGGTGTGTTGAATTTGGTTTGTTAGTATTTTGTTGAGGATTTATATATATATATCTCAGTTTTTTGGAAGAGTTTGAAAAGAACTGGCATTAATTCTTTAACTGTTTGGTAAAATTTACCGGTGAAATAATCTGGTCTTGGGCTTTTCTTTTTGGGGAGGGTTTTGATTATTGATTCAATCTCCTTACTAGTTATGGGTCTGGTTAGACTTTCTATTTCTATTTCTATTTCTGAGTCAGTCTTGGTAAGTTGTATGTTTCTAGGAATTTATCCATTTTTTTCAAAGTTATCCAATTTGTTGGTTTATAATTGGTTATAGTTGTCTCATGATCCTTTTTATTTCTGTGGCATTAGTTATTAATATCTTTTGTTTATTTATTATTAAATAAATATTATTTATTTATTCCCTTTTTCTCAGTTAGTTTAGCTAAAGGCTTGTCAATTTTGTTGACCTTCTTTTAAAAAAAACTAAAATAACTAATTTTGTTGATTTTTTTAAATTATATTTCTGTTCTCTATTTCTGCTCTAATCTTTAGTATTACCTTCCTTCTGCTAACTTTGGGTTTAGTTTGTTCTTTTTTTAATTCTTAGAGTTGTAAAGTTAGGTTGTTTACTTGAGATCTTTTTTCTTTTTTAACATAGGCATTTGTCACTATACACTTCTCTTTTAGTACTGCTTTTCCAGCATCCCATACATGTTGGTATACTATATTTTTGTTTTCATTTGTCTCAAGATTTGTTCTAACTTCCCTTTTGATTTCTTCTTTGTCTTATTGGTTGTGCAAGAGTGTGTTGTTTAATTTCCACATATTGTGAATTTTTCAATTTTCCTTCTGTTATTAATTTTTAGTTTTATTCCATTGTGGCTGGAAAAGATGCTTGGTATGATTTCAGCCACCTTAAATTTGTTAAGACTTATTTTGTGTTTTGTGATCTAAAATGTGACCTATCCTGGAAATGTTCCATGTGTGCTTAGAGAAGGTATATTCTGTTGCTGTTGGGTGAAATGTCCTTTATATGTCTATGAGGTCCACTTAGCCTTTAGTGTTGTCCAAGTCCTCTGCTTACTTTTTGATCTTCTATTGGATATTCTATCCATTATTGAAAGTGGAATATTGAAATTTCCTACTGTTATTGTATTGCTGTTTATTTCTCTCTTCAATTCTGTCAGTGTTTGCTTTATGTATTTGGTTATATATACCTCTGATGTTGGGTGTATATATAATTGTTATATACTTGTGAATTGATCCTTTTTGTTATTATATAATAATATAACCTTTGTCTCTTTTGACAGTTTTTATCAAAAACAAGACAGAAAAAAAATTTTTTTTCTGATGTAAGTATGGCCATTCTTGCTCTTTTGGTTACCACTCACATAGAATATGTTTTTCCATCCTTTCATTATCAGCCTATGTGTGTCCTTAAATCTAGAATGAGTCCTAGTAGACACTACATAATTATATTAAAAAAAAAAATTCATTCAGCCATTCTATGTCTTTTGATTATGGAACTTAATCCATTTATATTTAAAGAAATTGTTGATATGGAAGGACTTACTATTGCCATTTTGTTAATTGTTTTCTGTCTATCCTGTAGTTTTTTTGTCCCTTGTCTTAGTTTGTTTAGGCTGTTATAACAAAATATCATTGACTGGGTGGCTTATAAACAACCAGAATTTATTTCTCACAGTTTTTTAAGCAGCTGCCTCATAAAACCCCTGAGGGGGCTGGCAAGTCTGAAATCTCCTGGGCAGGCTGGTATACTGGAAACTCAGGTAAGAATTGATTTTTCCATTTTGAGTCCAAAAGTAGTAGGGTAGGTTGGAAGTCTGGAAACTCAGGCAGGGTTTCTACGTTACAGTCTTGAGGCAAAATTACTTTTTGCCTATGGAACTACAGTTTTTCTTTTAAGGTCTTCAACTGAATGAATAAGACCCACTCACATTATTGAAAATAATCTTTACTTGAAGTTAACTGATTAATATTAATAACATCTAAAAAATATCTTCACTGTATCCTCTAGTTTTAACCAAACAATCGGACACCATAGCCTAGCCAAGATGACACATAAAATTGACCATCACAATACTCTACATTACATAAATTGACTGACCTAAGGTCACAGAAAATCAAAGATTATCAGATTATTAGCAGAAAAGGACACAGAAGACCATTTGATTAAGGTCTTCATTTCACAGGTGAGGGAACTAAGGAACGATAAGGTGGAGCGACTTATTGGACACAATGTGAATTAGTATATAGAGGACTTTGGAGACAGAAAGATATGAATATGAGGCTCAGGTTCATCTTTTATCAGTTGTGTATCTTTTGACAAGATATTAACCTCTCTCTGCCTCAATTTCAACATCTGTAAGGTGGGAATTATCTACCATCCTTAACAGTAACATTTTGTAAGAACAGTCTGTAGTAGAGAGTAATTACTCAATAATTGGAAATTAATTATTATCATTATTGACAACATCATGGGGACTTAAAATGTAGCTTTTAACTTGCTTAAGAAATCAGCTAAGACGTGAGAAAGAGTGTCACCATCCTAGTTCTTTGTTCCTTATCATAATGGTGCTTTCAGTAATAATGTGAAATTATGCTAACTGTGATAGACTATCCAATCAACTGCATATACTTTTAAATCCATGTATTCCTCACTT
This sequence comes from Mirounga leonina, assembly GCF_011800145.1. Taxonomy (NCBI): domain Eukaryota; kingdom Metazoa; phylum Chordata; class Mammalia; order Carnivora; family Phocidae; genus Mirounga; species Mirounga leonina. The sequence goes on from NW_023270316.1 coordinate 45,513,411, forward strand.
ATCCATACTGAAAAAAAAAAATCAGGCAATGTTCTGTCAGTTGCAGATTCATATCAGGGTTGGGAGATTCAGGAAGGTATTCCCAGGCAGAGTTCAAAAAGTATGCTGAGGACTGTTCTAGTGGGGAGGCCTGAGTCCATGTTGGATGGATTTCTGAGATGTTGATCCAGGGCTGTTTGTTTTGTGGCTCTTGTTTTCTCATCATGAATGTACTTTTGTAAGCATGGGCCTTAGAGATCATGGTACTGTCCTCTCTCTTGGAATCAGAATGTCTGCTTTTGCTACCTTGAGCCATTGGCTCACCAACTTAGGAGCTTCCCCGTGCTTGTGGATGTTATGTAAAGAAAACCTGTGTTGGCAGAGGCTGACTTAGCTCTTACTTGTGGAGAAATCTCCATCTTTTGATCCTTTACCATGTGTTGCTTTACAATGTCAAGAGCCTAAAAGCTTTGGTTTGAATGGTGGCCAAATGCCTAGACATTCAGGATTGAGTTTGATCCTTAATCCACAAAATCAAAGATTCCTCTCTCAGCCACAGGTCCTGCTTGTTGCCTTATAAAATTGGATTACGACTGTCACTAGAGCACTGCCTTTTCCTTTTATTAGTCATTCTAAAAGCTTGACTATAGGTGTGCCAATAAAATGAGACAGCCCCCACTCTCCACAAACATACCAAAAAAAGTGCCAACTGAATTTGTCTTTGAAGGTCATTTTTCTTCAAACATTTTTGAAACTGTTTAGAACTGTTTTAAAAATGTCTTGTAGTGACAGTTCTAACAAAAGAAAAAAAATTAGTGTTGTTATGTTATAGTCATAGGACATTCTTCTAGGCTCTACTGTATTTTTTCTCTTTCATTTTTTTCCTCTCTTTCTTCCATTTCTTCTTGGAGGAGGGGAAGTGGAAGAAAGAATGGGAGTCAAGGTTAAGGAGTCAAAGAGAAGCTGGGGGACCTGGATGGGGAGCATTTCGGAAGGACTACAGAGAGTAACACTTTTCAAACTTTAATGTGCATTGAAATCTTTGGGGATCATGTCAAAATTCAGATTCTGATTCAGTAGGTTAGGGTGCAGACTGAGGGTCTACATTTCTAACATGTTTCTGGGGATGTCACTTTTACTGGTCCATGTTCAGTATTCTGAGTCAAGGACACAGGGAGAGAGGGAAGCCATAGTATAAGGACCACTCTCAATGAGACATCTTACATGTTCACTCAGGTACTCCTCACAACAGCCCTCTAAAGTTACTTTTCCCTCATTACAAATAAAGTTGTAGACTCAGAGAGGTTAGGTAATGCACCAAGCAGGATACAAATGTGGTTTTTGGTGACATCAAGGGTCCCAGTTGGCCTCTCAGTGCTGCCTCTCATTGTTAATATGTGTGCTGCCCTCCTTGCTACTGATGTTCAGTTCCCAGCAGGGTGCCTACATTCTGCTCCAAAGAGATTTCTCACAGCCTTTTCTACCCTCACTTGTCCAGGGGCTTTGGTTTGGTTGCAGCCCCTTTCCCTGCCCCCAGTCTCTTTTTCTCCTCCCAACACATTATACACTACTGCCAGAGTGATTTTTATTTTTTTTATTTCTTATTTTTTAAAAAGATTTATTTATTTTGGAGGGCCAGGGGGAGAGGGAGAGAGAATCCCAAGCAGACTCCACGCTGAGTGTGGGGCCCAAGGCAGGGTTCAATCTCACGATCCTGAGATCAGGACCTGAGCTGAAACCAAGAGTCGGACCCTTAACCAACTGTGCCACCTAGGCGCCCCCAGAATGATTTTTAACGAGCAACTCTCATCAACTTCTCCCCTGTTCGAAAACGTTCGGCGCATATGGTGCGCTCTTTGGCTTGACATTCAAGTCTTTTTATGATATCCCTGCTTCCCAGGTCTCTCCTGGCATATCTGCTAGTTTGCAACCAAATGGGCTACTCCTGTTTGCTTGAATAGACCCTGAATTTCCCTGCCTCCCGACATTTGCTTATTTGATCTTTCTCCTGCAATCCTCAACCCTCCATCTCAGCATGTTAGGATCTTTTCCATGCCTTGTCTATCTCTCTCAGCCATATACCAATGCTCCCTTCTTTGGAAATTTGCAGAGCCCTTTCCTGACAGTCTCTTATTCCACCTCAAGTAGTATCAACCCCATTCTAAAGCAGGATGTGCGGCAGTCTTCATGGACATTGCCATCATTTAGTACTTGTGTAATCCCCTCTCCTTCTGGGTATCAGGGGTCCAGAGAGCACTAAACAATATTTCGCGAATGAAGTTGTGTGATACTGTAAGACTGAGAATCGTGAATGAGATTAGATGGTGAGTACATTGTAAGTTAAGTACTCTTGGAATATTAGCTTTTTGGGTTTTGTGTTTTTGCTTTTTTTGAGTTTTTAATGAGCTAATTAAAGTTCAGAATAAAACTTATATATTAAAATAGTATGTAATGTGTCCAGTGCTTATTCGCATCATCATCTGTAACATGCAACAAAGAAATCCCCTGTTCCCAGGATGGCAGGGGGATTCTCTGAATGTGCAGCCATAGAACACCTAGAACAGCACCTGGCATGTAGGAGAGGCTCACCAAATGTTGCTTTCCATCACTTTGCTCTCTAACTTACTTGTATAGGACTGCTGAAGGGATTTCTTTGATCTAGAAAGCTTGCACAGCAGTAAGAAGGAAGCGTTTGGTTTTCAGCTTTTTTTTTAACTGCCAGGTGTAGAAACATCTTGTGAAATAGAAAGTGGGAAGCCACATCTCCCTGGAAACCTTCTGATATTCTTAGACAAATCAGAAGAGCAATGAATAGCCACTGGTAATAACAACTCTCTAGGCACCATGTTCCTTTGTCTTGACAGAATGTTTTGGAAAGATTGCCAGTCTTTGTAGTCCTTCCATAAAGCAATCCTCCTGCTATGATTCAGTTTAAGGGAAGACTACCACTTCTTCACCTATGGTGGAGGCTAAAGAAGGAAGATGAAATGCAGTACAGATGCCAACTTAATAAGAAAATTATTCAAATCACCAGCCCTCTGTGTTACTAGAAATGATCTTCATGTCACTAGCACTGAAGTTAAGAGAGAAAAGATTGTTTCTGATGTGTATTGACAACAGTGACCCTTAACGTGTGCATGAGCCTTATCTGGGAAGCTTGTTAAAAATGGAAATCTCTGAGAAATTCTGATTCACTAGTTATAGGGTAGGACTTAAGAATCTAATGTAAGTGGTTCTTGGACTACTTTACAGTTTTCATATACAGTTGAGGAAACGGAGGATCAGATTATTAACCAGGAAATTAAAAAAGGAAATGCCAAGTGATTTTCCAAAGTTCACATGGATAGAAACATAGAGGAGCCAGGGTTCCAACCTAAGTTTTTTTTATGCCAATCTCCAGTTATTTCCTCTAACTCACAGTCGCCTCCAATTATCTAGGGATGTGGGTCTCAAAATTAATGTTACATCCACATCAGCTGGAAAACTTGTCAGAATGTAGACTCAGACACAGTAGGTCTGAGGGGCGAGAGAGTCTGCATCTCTTTTTTTTTTTTTTAAGATTTTATTTATTTATTTGACACACAGAGAGAAAGCACAAGTGGGCAGAGAGACAGGCAGAGAGAGAGGGAGAAGCAGGCTCTCCACTGAGCAGGGAGCCCGATGCGGGACTCGATCCCAGGACTCCAGGATCATGACCTGAGCCGAAGGCAGTCGCTTAACCAACTGAGCCACCCAGGCGCCCAAGAGAGTCTGCATTTCTAACAGGCTCCTGGGAGCTGCCACTGCTGTTCCACGCACCACACTTTGAGTTGCCAAAATGTAGGACATCTCTGAGCCTGGACTGAAACATTTAAGGAAATGAGAGATGGCCATGAGCTAAAATAAATTGGCCCTTTCTGACTCTGTAGCCTCTGTTGTAGATACCACAGGCCTGAGAAAATAGAAGGCTACTGGATAAATAAGAATACAATTTAGTTGCTGAGAGGCCCGGGGAAATCAGGTGGCGGCCCTAAGTAAATCTTGCCTTTTTCCCTTTTTGGTGTAGTTTTCATGGTGATCTGTTTCCCTGGGATGAAAGCAGCTGATTGTTCCTAGAAATATGAGTGAAGTAACAGGAAATGAAGAAGATGCATGAGAAGAAATAGAACAGAAAGCATGGTGGAGTTAATGTGATTTTTTTTAGATTATGAAATGACCTAAAAACAAAAATGAAATGAAAAACATTTATGTGTGTTCATAAGTATAGTTAACAGGGTTTCAAAAAATACCATAAAATTAGGTTATGGAGTTGAGATTATCAACCAGGAAAATAAAAATGAACACATAAAATTACCTGCCTCTTTTTTTAAGTCTTCGAGACTAGTTATTTTATACCTTTTCAGAAAAGGGAAAAGAAATAAAAATTGAAGTAGAATTACTTCTGCATTGAAGGAGAAGTATTTCATTTGGCATAACAGAGAAATTCAGAGTCTCTAAAGTCTGAAAATAGTACATTGGGGGAGGATATAGACACAACATTTTTAGAAATTTTTAGAAAGCAATGTTTCTTCTCTGAAGAACTTTAATCAATTAAGATTTGAGTTCCCATTATGTGCCAGACACTGGGCTGGGTGCAGGAATACTGCAATGATACGATACAGTACCTCCCATGGGGCAGGAAACAGATGTGCAAATAGATAACTGTAATGCGATGGAATGCCTGCAATAGTGAAATTGTGACCCAAATGCGGGAAGTCAGAGAAAGAACTAATTTTGTCCAGTTGAGTTAGGGGAGTCTTCAAAGAAGACATAATATTTAATATAAGCTTTGAGGGACAGTAAGAGATGGCCTGTAGAAGTTTGTTAATATTCACTTCAGCAAGTATTATTTATTATTACATAAAATGGGTAATAAAAGACTCCCAATGAAAGCTGACAGTCCTGAGTTCAAATCCCAGATTGTATAGCCTTGGGCATATTATGGAATCTCTTTGAACGAGGATTTTCTCTTTTGAAGAGCAATATGGTATGTCCCATGAGGAAATAAATAAGATAAATGAAGTGTATGACTTCCAGTCTTCTAGATATACCTGTATTCCAGTGTCAAGAGATTTAGGTCCAAACTAAATTCCTGAACACATAATTCTTTGGAATGAGGCTGTTCCTTTTATAAGTGCCACATTTGCTGGTTAAATTCTCTGTTCTAAGATTTCCGTTCATTTCCCGATCTAGATTTTCCCTCATGACATTTGTACTGGCTTTCATAGTGTTTCCTACAAAATCCATATCCATGCAGAACCTCAGAATATGACTTTGTTTAGAAACAAGGTCTTTGCAGACATAATTCGTTACATTACAGTGGGGTCACACTGAAATAGGATGGGCCCTAAATCCAGTACGACTGGTGCTCCTATGGGAAAAGGAAAAGGCGCACAGAGGCACGAGGAAGAAGGCCGTGCGAGGACAGAGGCAGAGACTGGAGTTATGCTGCCACTAGCCAAGGGACACTGAGGGTTACTGGCAACCAGCAGAAACTAGAAAGCCAGGAAGGATTCTTCCCTAGGCTCCAAAGGGCCTTGGGAAGAAACATGGCCCTGACAAAACTTTGATTTTGGATTTCTAGCCTCAAGTATTAGGAGGGAATAAATGTCTGTTGTTTTAAGCTATCCAGCTTGTGACACTTCGTTACAGCAACCCTAAGAAACTAACAGGACACCTGTATGTCATCTGCCTTCCACTTAGAGTCATGATGTTAGTCCCGAAGGCACATGGTGGCTTTGCAACCTGTTGACTTGACTGGGCTGGGCTGCATTCCCTACAATTCTCTTCCTTACATGCTTTTGGTTAAGGTGGGCCCCAAGAGACACGTGTGCACAAGCTCTGGGGATCGCCACTGTAACGACAGCAACCACATTGTTTCTGTGCTCAGAAACTTGGTGCTTTTGTAGCTCATACACACTGGTGCGGGGCAGCAGCTGGGCCCACAGCTGTGCTACCTTCCCCCTGCACCCTCCTTCAGCTTCTATTCCTCCTAGGCCAGGTATGTTTATCCCTGTGAGGAAGGATCCAATTTCTCTTGCAGGAGACCATGAGAGACTCTGTGTGGGTTCTAGTTTGTCCTCTCTCTCCCCACTTAACATCCATCTTCCCTTCCCAGCTGCATGGTCCGCAGACATCAAGCTCCTGGATCAGATGCAAAGACAACAGCCTCGCAGAAACTATTGCCCAGGAACCTCAACTTTGTAAGGTCAAGTCCCTATAACAAATTACTTTTGGGATTGGGTCCTCACAGGTACAGGCACGTGGTGCCCCAATGTTTAGTCCAAAGGTTTCAGATAAGGTCATCTCTCCCCTCTACAGATGAGATGGCTATATTTTTAAAAATCGGTGCACCTGAGGTTCTTGAACATACCAGGTGAAATGCCAGTGTTTTATGTGAACTTACCTTTTGGAGTTTTCAGCCTCCAGGAAATTTAGTGGCTCAGAATAAAGATCTCCCATTTCCTCTCCCTCGTGTTTGTGACTCTTTTTTTTCCCTCCTTGCTTTGCTATCAGAGAAGAAGAAAATTATAGTCAGCTCCTACACTTCTCTGCTTCTACTCCTGCTGGGAGCAGTAGGCTCCAGGGTTCATATTCTGTCTTATAATGGCTTTTTCAGCCATCATTCGGGAAGACCTTGGCTCGACTGTCAGCATGGAGCGTGGCTATCTACAGCTGGAGCCTCAGAGGAGAGCCCAGCTCTATAGCCACAACCCTTTCCCTTCATCCTTGTCCTAGATGTCCTCCCTGAAAGCCAGACAATGTAATCAGAGACGTCCTGATGCTGATGGGAAGATGAATCACGATAATGGGTGTTGCATTTTTTTAAGTTCCCATTCACTTTGTGCATAAAAGCTGGCCATGACATTTGCAGCTGGCTCTACCAGGCAGTTCTTCTTGTGCCAGCACTGAGCACAGTCTCATAATATGGCCCGCAATGAAAGCTTCATGCAATTATAATGAAGATCTTCTAGCCAGAATGAATGACTCCATTCACAGCAAACATAGAACTTGCTATGGATGTTCAATTACTTTTGATGCCTCCTGGATAGAGTAGAGGGGGGGTGAATGGTGATGTCATCTTGGGAGAAAATGGGTTGGAATAAGTAAAAGGAGCCTTGCTGTTCTCAATTCTAGTCAGCATGCCAGTAGAATGATGTCTGCAACCTGGCACTCTACATTTAATAGGTTATTGATAACAGTCTTTACTCGCTTTTTTTTTTTTTTTTTTTTTTTAGAGAATCCTTTCATAGGTTCCCTTGGCCCACAGGGCTAAGCCTCAGTTCATTAACTTAGCATAGAGGGCCCCTCCCAACCTAGCCTCAAGTTAGTATCTCCAAACCACTGACCATTTTTTTAGAATACCATTTGCTTGAATATTTCTGTGCCTTATTTACCTTAATTTTTCTGTAAGGAATTTTTTTTTTGCCTCTTTTTCTACCTTGGGAACTCTTACTTAGGTTTTAAGAACTATCTCAAACATTGCTACCTTTGATATCCTCAGACAAAATTAAGAATTCTTTCTACTGTGCTTCCCGCAGCATCTTTTATAAACTTCTATTATAATCCACAGTACAAATCATGTAATTATTGATTTTTTATCTAACTTTTTAATTTTGTGTTTTTTGGTGGAATTGATGGATTCATCAGAACCTAGAATAGTTCCTGGAACTAATGTGGAATTAATAGCTTTTCTTTTTGAAGATAATTGAGTAGCATTGGGAAGAGAACAACTAACTTGGCCAAAAATCTTTAAATTATGAGTTAGGCATCTGGGTTCTAATCTCCATATGACCTTAAAATATCTTTAATGGCTGGTCAGAGCTGAGGACACTGACAAGTGTGGAAAGTTTCAATTTCTTCTTGCCTTGATTTCTTCGTTTGCTAATTGGTGAATGTGATATCTATTGTTGGTAACTCATAGATATGTCTTGTAAATCAAATGAAATAAGAAATATAAAAATGACAACACTCCCCACTTCACTACCCATAGAGCAATGCTGGTTATTTTCAATAATACTTTCCTCATATCTTTAGCTTTTGGTAACTCTCTGACACTGAGCTGTTAGAACAGGCTGACCCAGACTGAGGGTTTGTTCCTCTGACACCCATGACTGGGTGGGGAGGAGGTCCAGTGAAGGCCAGCGGCTTCGGAAACTTAGGAGAATGAACTTTGGTGTGTGGTTTGTTTATTGTGGGCTTCTGCTGTTCAATCCCCAGGCTTGTGCCACATACTTGGTCAAGCTAGTGGTGGTCAGGAGGAAGACAGGAGTTTGAAATTCCAAGTCAGTTAATGGACTGTGCTCCCTAAGAATAGTTGTGCAATCAATAAAAATTTCTTGGGAGGCTCTGGAGATTGCTGAGAGACAGTGTGGCTCTTCCCAGGTGTTTATGAGGGAAGAGATTCTTACTGGTTCAGGATGGCCCAGCGCTCCTCTTAGTTGAGGCTGGCTCTTTCTACCTCTTCCTCAGATATGAGCTGGCATAACCATTTTCTTTGGCAATTACGCTCATGATAACCCAGGCAAAACCTTAAAAAAAACAGATAAAAATGGTCTCTGGTATCTTCACATCCCCCTTAAGTACTTTCTCCAATATTCCTATAGGATTTTACCCTTACCTTGTAGCATGCAGGGGCCTCATTTTGCCCCTTAGCTGTCCAAATATCACTCTTTCCTTTTCGCCTTTCCCCAAACAGTAGAAAAAGAATTAGTAGCTTATTGTTCTAATTATGAAAGCTGATCACTGCTTTATAGATTAAGGTATCTTTATTTTCTGTGTCTCCAGGCTTTTATTGGGGGTAATATAGCATAATTTCAAAGCAGACTATAGTGATATAAACCACAGAAGAATGTTTTTCTCTGATAATTTCAATACATTTGCTCATTAATATTTGCAGACATCTGCACATTAGATTATGATGTGTACTGTCAGAGTTTTAGTGATTTCTCTTGTGTCTATAGAGAAAAGGTGAACTTCAAACACTCTCAAAATGGAGATTCTTAAAATCAGGAAACAGTTCCTGCCTCTTGGGCAAGTCAAAATAAGATGATTATTGGATTGGGCGGGGGGGGGAGGGGGGGCAGCGGTAGACATAAGATAAAAGGAACAGATTTTGTTTTGCTTTTGTATTAATAACCCAGATGGTCACACTACTGAAGACAATCACATCTTAATAAATTATAGTTACACTGGTAGTCATGAAGAAACTAAAAATGAATACAAAGAGAAGGCATCATGCTTTCTCATGAAGTTTAGTAATAGGAGTTGCCATTAACATGACTCATTTTCAACTGGTCAGGTAAAAATAAAATTTGCTAATGAGATATGACAACCTTAAATAAGGCACATGGAGAGAATTCACATATTAGATACAGAAAAAAAAAAGAGTCTTCGAGTTATAAACACAAGATATTTGTATCTCCTCAGCAAAAACTAAGCTTACCCATAGGTGATAGCCTTGTTAAATCAGTGACATCAAGAGTGTCTTAATTGTCATAATTCTGTAGACGTGCCTTCTATGGATGTTAGCAAAATAGACTAAAAATAGCCCCCCTGTGAAAATGAATGATCTATTGCTATTCCCTGGAGGGGGATGGTTTCATTTAAAGTAGCAATAAACACCTGGCATTTGCTCATCTCTGCTTTTTCTTTTGGTGCACCTTCTCTCTCCAGTTCATAGCCTCTTGGTTGGAAAGGAACAGTAAAAGGATCCCCTTGTTCGTCCACCCATCTGATGCTTGGATCTTTTCCAAAGAAGAACAAACAGAAGGGCTTGAACTGCCCTGGCAAGTGACCTCCTGAGGTCCCCCGTTCTGCCTTTCGATGCCCCTGACTACTCGGGGCCTCGCTTTCCTGCACCTCCTTCTCACTGGCCCTGGCTCTGCTCACTGGCGCTTCCCAACATAGTGCCAACCCCTCGTGAAAACAATAGCCCCTCAAGTAACCCTCAGATCATATGCGGCCTTTTTCTTCCCCTCCAGCTAAACATTCAGTGCCCTTCTCTTTGCATGTCCTATGACGAAGTTCAGAGTCTCTTCCCCACCCAGGCCACTTTCTTTTGTCCACATGCTTCTTAAATGTGGTATCAAACAGGAATGCACCACCCTGAACGTGATCTAACAAAGCAGAACAGGACTATAATTTAAATAAGTCTATTTAAAATGAACACATACTAATGCTGCTTGAACTCAAATTAGCCCTTTCAAAGTCATATGAGACTTGATTGGAATCAGTGATTTTTTAAATCATATAGCTGCTAAACAATGTCTTCATTCCATCCTGTTCTCGTACAGTTGTTTATATGAACCCACATGTCAGACCTTTCATTTATTCCTAATAAGCTTAATTTTAGGCTTGATTCATTATTCTCACCTATCACAGGTAAAACAATATGTTAAGACATTGAGAGATCTAGTCCAATCCCAGCCGAAGCTGTAAAGTTGTTGACTACAAGAAGTGACAGGGTCAGAGCTCCTGACGCTTCATTGCATCCTCTTCCCTTTTGTGGTCCTTCAGTGCTTTTAACAACCTCTCTTCTCAGCAATATTGCCTTTTCCCTTTGGGTTGTCAAATGATTGGTTTTAAAAGCCCACTGACTTCAGCTTGGACAACTATGATAGAGCATTATCATGAAAGATGCTTTCTCTTTTCCTTTATAGAAGAAGTCTTTTTTTTTTTTAAGATTTTATTTACTTATTTTAGAGAGAGAGTGTGTGTGAGCAGGGGGAGGAGCAGAGTGAGAGAGAGAATCTTAAGCAGACTCTGCACTGAGCATGGAGCCCGATGTGGGGCTTGATCCCACGACCCTGAGATCATGACCTGAGCTGAAAATCAAGAGTTGGACACTTAACCAACTGAGCCACCCAGGTGCCCCATAGAAGTCTTGAAATGACATCTATTCCCTAAGATCCAGTCTACTCTTGACCTTTTGGGAGACAAAGTTAACGATCATGCCGATTAGTCACCACTTACCTCAAATTACAGTTGCCTTTATAATAATAACAATAAAAAGATGAACCTCTTTAGAATGTTGAGATTCAAGAAATATTAGTTCCAACCCTGGCAGCATCTCCTTGGACAAGTGAGATGATCTCTCTAGGCCTCAGTTGCTGAAACAAAAAGAGAGTTTCTTGGCCTCATGGTCAGTGCTTTGGCTATTTATAGAAATGCCATAGTTTCCTTATTAGGGAAACATGTTTAAAATTTCATCATTAAGAATTGAGTCCTTGGGGCGCCTGGGTGGCTCAGTCGTTAAGCGTCCGCCTTCGGCTCAGGTCATGATCCCAGGGTCCTGGGATGAGCCCCACGTTTGGCTCCCTGCTCTGTGGGAAGCCTGCTTTTCCCTCTCCCACTTCCCCTGCTTGTGTTCCCTCTCTCACTGTGTCTCTCTCTGTCAAAAAATAAATAAAATCTTGGAAAAAAAAAAAAAGAATGGAGTCCTCTATGCTAAGGCAGGAGTTCTCCATTCAAAACCAAATACTCCATGGGAGAGTTAATACATTTAAATTAGCAGCTAATACTTTAGAACATAGCTTTTTGGAAGTTTGCTAATTAAATAACTGAAGAAGCTTTGAATTGAATGAGAGTCATAGTAAGAAAGTATAGGTAGGAGATAGTGCAGAAGTCCCACACTGGGGAATTGCCTGGAATCAGAAGGTGTAATACGCTATATGGGGGTATCTCACCAGCTAGAGCTGGACGTAGAAGCTGTGAGCCCCAGTGTGGAAGGATGATGACAAATTACTGTAGGGACTAGAAGGGAATTAGGTAAACAGCCAATTCAATCCCCTCATTTTACGGATGAGGAAACTGAGCCTAAAGTGCCTTGCCCAAGGTCATACAGCTGGTTAGCGGTGGGGTCAGGTCCCTGTTCCTGCACGGCGCCTTTCCTCTCTATCATGAAGACAAACTACACAATTTTGCTTACAGTGGCACTGCTCTCAGGTTCCAGCACCATGCAAAGTGAGCGAGATTGATGAGGTGGTTGAAGCAGTCTATTTGGGAGTAGAAAATGCCTCTCCCTGAGGCCTTCCATTCTGTTAGTAATGTTGGGGTAAATGCATCAGTGTGGTCTGTCTCTGTAGAGATTGGCAGAGAACACACAATATTCACACACTTATATTGAGTTAGGTTTCCGTAGTGTAGTGGTTATCACGTTCGCCTAACACACACTTATACTGTTCTTCAGTGGAAGCAGATCTTACTGATTAATTGGACTCCAAGTCCTCCTGGTTGAGGACATTCACAGAATGATTTTGCTGCTGAACATGCAGTCCCCTTTCTGAAGCATTGCCTGTTTAGAATTTCTCTTGAAGCATCAAGCTTCCTCATGTGGCTGAATGATCATTGGTCATCTGCTTCTACCTGCCTTGCTCTCATTTCAAAGGAAGGCTTTCAAGGACAACCCCCGCACAGACCTAGCTCCGCGGAACTTGGAGCCAAGTACAGTCTTGTTTCTTGAGCAGCCACCTAGAGAGGTGCTTCTCAAACAAAGGTGCATTCGAACCACCTGGGCATCTTGTTATAATGTGGATTCTAATTCAGTATGTCTGGGATGGGGCTCGAGATTGTGCCTTTCAGACAAGCTCTCAGAAGAGGCCAACGCTGCTGATCTGCAGACCACACTTTGAGTAGCAAGGTTCTGGCTTAGCTTCGGCCTGACTTGGGGAGACGCTTATGAAGTCTGCTTCGGCAGGCTTTTCCCCACTCCATTCCTAGAAGAGTGTTTAACCAGGACCTTCCTGGGCCCAGAGGGAAAATTACTGAGCCTATTATGCACTAGCAGTGCACATGGATCTTTGCACCTAAGCCTTCTTAATCAAATCTGCAATATTTGTGGGTGGGACTGTTTGCTTGCACAAACACCCTACACTTGCCCACAGTAATTAGGTAATTGAATTGCAAACAGTAATTAGCTGCCTAACTGCCTGCTTGTTCATGCAGGTATCCAATTTGCTTTTGAAATGTGGGCTTATACTGGTGAGAATGGAAGGTGCCATTAAAGACTGCAGACACAATTAAGAGGGCCCATTGAAAACCTGGCTCTGAGTGAGCTGGCTGTTGCATACTTCTCCCTTATTACTTATTTTTTCCTCCCTATTTCAGTTACTCGGATTACATTTTTTCTCTGTGACTTGGAGAATCTCAGTTCCATTGTGTTACTTAAGAAAAATGAGAGGTGGTACTGGATGCTGGTTTTCATGTCTTCGGGATAAAATGAAAAACTCAGTGTTGTGTAATAGAGTGACAGCTAGTCTGCTGCTTTCTAGGGGAACTGACAAGCTTGTTTACTTCCTGGGCGCTAGTCTTTCTGCATAGCCCATTGTGAAAACAGGTGAGGGCTCCTGATGCCGTCTCTCCCACACAAGTGGGATACGTGCTCCAAACCGTGGCCCCCAAAACGCAGTTCTCTTTTAACCCGTGTTCATTTTCATAACAAAGAAAAAACCAGAAATCAGAAACATCTGCCTCTCTGATGAAGCGAGTTCGTGTCCAGCCTTCCCAAGAAGCTTCAGTGAGGATGTTAGGCGATTTCCCTCCAGCCATTTGGAACTGTTAATTCTTTTAAAACATGTCTCCCAATCCACTCTACCCACTTACCTCTAATGTCGGAGATTTGGGCTCTCCTGTGTCCTGAGCTATGTGGGTTCCTGAGCATCAGCGCGCCAAGCTCTGCTGAGGGCAGTATGGTCATCCGATTCACATCACGCCCTGGGGCTCTTCTGCAGCAGCTTCAGAAGGGTGACCTTGAAACTGCTGACCTCCAAAACCCTGTTCAGCTGAGCGGGCCCATCCTTTCTAACAGGTGAAAATCTTCGGAACACGCAATTATTCCTAATGCAGAACAACGGAGAGTTTTTGTTAGCATAGTGCAATCTTTGCAAATTATATTATGGTAGTATTCATTTACTAATACCGCATGCCGAGTCATGGGTCTTTTCAGTTCTTTCATGTAACAATAGTTTTGACTCGACTCAAGTACACAGGCTAAGTTTTTAGAAGAAAATACCTTGCAAAATCTCCTCTTCCTTTTCTTTTTTTTAAATAATTGGCACGAAGACCATTGTGTGGTCCCCAGCTTTAAAAGATGTCTATAAAAGAGGATTTAGAAACATTTAAACTAGATTGTTGAAATCCATTTAGTTTTAATTTCATTATGAAGTGTACTAAAGGGCCAGTGGTCAAGGCTGTTACTGGAGCTTTCAGAGGTGGAAATCTGAGGCATCATTAGGAAAAAAATTAAAAGGAACAAAAATCAAGGGCATTTTTATATTCAGTGCAAAAGAAAACACTCGGATACAGAAAACTATGACTATTAAAAATAATAAGGAGACAACTTAGATGTTAAGCTGAGAAATTAGAACATTAATGATGATTGCTCCCATTAGATAAAGAAGTGAAGTGTGTAGTAATTTTAAGACTCCTCCTCCCTTCTCACAATAGTCTTCAACAAGCACCCTAAAAGTCTCCTTAATATTGTTTCTTATATATTAGGGACTGCAAAAATCCCGAAGATTCCTCAGAGAGTTTCCTTTTGAATTGATTTTTTTTTGAAGAGCAGGAAGCAAGCTTTCCTGGTGAATAAATCTGACCACAAAATTGAACCTGGTCCTTCCTCTTAAGCCCTCCTGGAGTGGCCTTCGTATGGCCTTCATCATTTTTCTGCTGGACCATGACAATCTCACTGAATTAGCCATGCCCTCATCTTTTTTTACTCTTCTCACATATACTGTCCACACTGTCACCAGAATTATTTCTTTAAATCAAAAATCAGCATGTTACTCGAACGGTTCCCTGATGCTCAGAGATAAAATCCTTACTATAGCATGGAAGGCCGCTCACAGCCTGGCTCCTATATCTTTAGGTGGCTCTCTCTCTCGGCAGCCCCCTATCCAGCCATGCACCCCACACCCTGGGCATATTAAACCTCTGAACAGTCCCTGAATGTCATGTGTTCTTGTTACACTCTGTCACTTGGTCCAGTGGACAGGGAATCAGACCGGGATAAAACAGGGACCAGTTGTAGGGTATGGTCAAAACTCATAGGAAGGGGAGAACTTATGGGCAGATAATTGGGAGTGATTGTACTTTAATCCTTTCAAAGGTTTATTGAGTAGAAAGAACACTTGTCTAAATAAGCTCAGTGCATAGCAGTTACCCATATCACATTGCTTTATAACCAACATTCAAGGAATTATATTAGCCTCTTGGCTACAGAGCATATGGAAGTCCAGATGGGTGTAGGTTTTTTTCCCTTTTCATTTTGTTTAACTTGTGCTGACGGTATCAGATTTTCCATCTCCAGAGTCATAGCTTGTACTTGTAAACGTAGTGAGTTCAGTGGCAGAGGAGAGGGAAAGGCAAAAAGAGTGTTTTATGAGGAGAGGACAGCATTTACCTTCCTTCTTCATGTCTAGTAATACACAGGTATCTGTGAAGATCAGCTCCTCTCTAGCAGGAAAAATTCAAGGTTTGGTGCTCTTTAGGAAAGAGACAGTTTATAACGTCTGCAGTTTCATAGAGCTGAATGAATTTTTTGATTGAGTTAAATTTTTCTTTTAGATAATCTATAACCTGGGAACAAGAGTGGAACTTTTGGAAACAGCCTATGATCTTTCATTTTGCTGCTCATTCTGCCTTCTCCAAGGGTCCAGGGCCCTTGGTCTCCTAGCAAAGAGAAATGACCTTCATTTCTAAGAAGCTGGAGAGGAGAGGAAGTCAGGGGTCAGTGCTCATGGCAGGATCCTTCTTACAGTTGGGAGATGTCTCTAACGCTTGTTTGGTGCTTCTTTCCTGGGAATGTAGACATACAAGGGGAGTAGAGGAGTCCTTCCACTAGGAAGTAGGACCCTGCATGGGTCAGACTTTGCATTTGCATAGACCACAATAAAAATGCACATAGACACAGTCTCCTTAGAGTCACCCAGTATAAGTGAGCACATGTTCGCCCACCCATTAGGAGGGTACTTTGGGTCACTTTTCCTGAGAAATTTATTAAAATGGGTCATGTCAGATATTTAATCAGAAGAAACAAAAATTACCTGTGCTATGTAAAATATAAAAAACACAAGTACCCTTATTGCCGGCTGCCCTGTGAGAACCCTGCCATGACTGGGATTCCGACTACTCAAAACCAGCAAGTTCACTCAACAGAGAGTCAATCATGTTCAGAGTTGTCTCCTCTAGCTAGATAAGAGTATTGCAACTAGACTGTATAGAGCAATGGGGGGGAAAGTGAAAGAGCCATGATTTCTGACAAAATCAAACTGCCTTTCTTCCAGCTAGAGTGGGCAGAAAATCTGACTCTGATTACTCAGAACAGTCAAAGGCAGTGATTTTGGAAGCACACAACTTGCCTGCCCTATAACTGTACTAGTTCTAGAGCAGCCTCTAAAGGAGAGGGAGTATTCACTCATTCGGTGGGTTCCAAGTGATTGCGGTGTATCCACTACCATGCCAGGACCTGGGAAAAGCTAACGAATGTGCTAGATCTCTGTCTTATTGGGATCGATGTCCGGTGAGAAAGAGAAACAAGATGGAGCGTGATGGTGGCCAGTCTACTTGGAGATACGCTACTCAGGTAGCTCCTAACTGTACCAGACACTGTGCTAGTCAGGACTTTGAGATCCACCAGTAGATTCCATATTCTAGTTCGAGATGTCTAAAGCTTTGACTTCCATAACCCCCACTGCATTGATTTGTATAGTCATTTCATCTTTATTTCAAGAGCAGAAGGGGGATGCTGGCAACCTTCAAGTCCTGAAGAAGGTAACTCTGCCTTCGTAGGCCATGTTTTGCTAATTCTTCCTTCATTCAGGCACATCATAGAGTTGCAGCTTGTACAGTTGAATAAGATGCCATCTACATTCATCCTTCCAGCAGGAAGAATGTGAAAACTTAATCAACAGGGGAGTCGTGATCACTGAGACTAACAAGTGACCCCCACCTTGCTTGCTGTTATGGCAGAATGATTCCCCCTACCACCGTAATTCATATGTCAAAGTCCTAACCCCCAGGATCTCAGAATGTGACTGTATTTGGAGAAAGGGCCTTTAAAGAGGTAATTAAGTTAAAATGAGGCTGTTAGGGTGGGTCCTATTCAGTCCAGCTGGTGTCCTTATAAAAAGAAGAGATTAGGACACACACAGAGAGAGAGAGAGAGAGAGACATCAGGAGTGTGCGTGCACAAAGACCACGTGAAGACACAGTAAGAAAGTGGCCATCGGCAGCCAAGGGGAGAGGCTTGGAACAGCTTGTTCTCTTTCCTCTGTTCTCAGAGGAAACCAACCCTGCTGGTACCTTGATCTTGGACTTCCAGCCTCCAGAACTGTGAGAAAATAAATTTCTCTTGTTTAAGCCACTCAGTCTGTGGTAGTTTGTAATGGCAGTTCTAACAAGCTGATATACTTGCCTTTGTATCTTTTGAATATGCTGTGGTTCAGTAACTTGATGGACTAACCTTTCAAAAGAAAAGAACCATACCTCTCCTTAGTTCCCATTCAGACAAGGAAAGGTGCTTGAATTATTTTCTAACATCTCTCAGGGTCACTAAACGGGACACATCATGAACGCTATATTTACTATTTGGCAATCTCCCAAATCCAGGGGGCACTATTAACTTTGTCTCACATGGATTGAGTTCTTGAAGAGTAGAACCTGAGACGTCTCCCAATATTTGATATTTTAATATTGACATGCTTGGAGAGAGGGCTCAGAAATAAATGACCACTTCAGATCTGTTCTGGCTCAGTGACCCACAAGTATATATACCTTGAAAGAACTTTGATCTCCTCCAAGCCTATAAATTCAAAGTAGTTAGTATTTTAAAAATATCATCTGCCATTAAAATTATTTTTTCTATTGGATGCGGTTGAAAATCACATAGGTAATATTTAATAATCAGGAGACTGACATGTAAATCACCATTGTTTGAAAAAGCTCACTGATGCAAAGATGTAATTTTCTCTCTCCTCCCCAAACCAGGAAGAAAGCAAATAACAACCTTCTCGTAGTCCTGTGGTTAATAGATTGAAGATGTGTGTTGGGGGGGGGGGTATAAAATTGCTTTGTTTCTGGTGCTTTCTGGTTGATAAAGTGTTAGATAACCCAGGCTTTTTACCGAAATTCATTTCCTCCGCTTAATGACTACTTGCGGCAAAGGAGACATGGTTTCAAATCCGTGTCTTTTCTATTTTGCATTTTTTCCTTCTGATTCCTGGATTTAAAATTCCAGTTGTGCTAGAAATCATGAGATGTCTAACACTTTTTGGAAATTATAGAGATCAAAAGAGAAAGCGTGTTCATAAGAAGCTTTGATAATCTCCTTCTAATAACCCCCCCTTTTAGACATTTTTAATTTATACAGAAAAGCAGCGTTCAGTTGGGAAACGCTCAGATATTGTGCGTTAAAGCCTTAATTTATGTGATCAGCTTGATCCACATGGTGCACATTATCCCTAACTTGTTGGCAGAGGGAAAAATTTAGCCTGATAATATTTTCTACCCTTTGTGAAAAGAAAAGATGCTTGTTAAGGAACCCAGGAGGCAATGTTGGGCTGCTACTAGCAGAGGGACCAGCCCAGTGTGGGCAGAGTTGCTGTGGGACTGCTCAGGAGACCTTGGCCTGTCCAATTTTCTGCTGCTCCAGTTCCTGAGAGACCACTAATTCCTTTTTTATGCTATAGCCAAATCCAACAGCGATGAAGACAACATCTACGTTCGATAGGTATATTTTTGCCAGCTTACATTAAATAATTCATTATAAATGTTTGAAGGGCTGAAATTAGCCTTTATTAAATCTAGAAGTAGGCACCATCAGCAGTCCCTGATGAAAGCAATCAACCCCTTTAATGATTCCTCTCTCCAAGTGGTATTGTCAGGACTGTTTATTTTAATTATTTTAGAGCATTTCTTAGGGGTTATAGGTTATGAATCATGTCACCCCCCACCAAAAAAAAGATGTTAAAGTCCTAAACCCTAGTACCTGTAAATGTGATCTTATTTGGAAACAGGATCTTTATAATGATCAAGTTAAGATGAGGCCATTTGCGTGGGCCCTCATCCAGTAGGACTGGTGTCCTTCTGAAAAGGGGAAATTTGGACAGAGAGACAGACACGCACGGAGGGAAGATGACACGAAGACACAGGGAGAAGGCTACAAGCTGAGGAACACTTGAGGTTACCAGAAGCAAGGTGAGAGGCACAGAACAGATTCTTTCTCATAGCCTTCAGAGGGAATCAACCCTGTAGACACCTTGATTTCAGATTTCCTAGCTTCCAGAGGCATGAGCCATTCCATTTCTGTTTTTAAAGGCAGTTTGTGGTACTTTGTATAGCAGCCCCAAGAAGCTAACACACCAGCTAAGTCTACTCTACCACGGTCAGGATATTTCCACACATGTGAAGTCTTTGCATGGATGCCCTGTGCTCACATTGAATAATCACGTCATTTAAAATGGCACCACCAGACATTTACCTCTATTTTTCTCCTCAGCATTTACTGTTTAATGCACAATATATATTACTTATTTATCCTTTTTGTCATCTTTCCCCTCACTAGAATGTGAGCTCCACAAGAGCAGTGAGTGTTGACGATTTTGCTTTCCCCAGAGTGCACAAAGCTGATACTCAGATAGTTGCAAGATGCATGATGGAAACAATTAATTCCTTCCTCGTCTCACTCCATTCCAAGTAAACTTCACCACCTATCTTACTCTGAACACTACCACTCCACAAAGACCACTGCAAGGGAAAAACAAAAAGGAGGAATGAAAGGGTGTTGCCTATTTTCATGTATGATTCTTTTTTAAGATTTTATTCATTTATTTGAGAGAGAGAGAGAGCACACAAGCAGGGGGAGCAGCAGACTCCCCACTGTGAAGGAAGCCCAACGCGGGGCTCAATCCCAGGATGCCAGGATCACGACCTGAGCCGAACACTGACGCTTAACCAACTGAGCCACCCAGGTGCCTCTGTTGGCTACATAGTTCACTGATATGTTTGTAGCTTGTTTTTTGCTTTCTTAATGGAATTTTTTTATTTATTTATTTTTTTATTATTAACATATAATGTATTATTTGTTTCAGGGGTACAGGTCTGTGATTTATCAGTCTTACACAACATACAGCGCTCACCATAGCACATACCCTCACCAATGTCCATCACCCAGGCACCCCAGCCCCCAGCCCCCTCCCCTCCAGCAACCCTCAGTTTGTTCATGTATGATTTTTTTTGTTTGATGTGTATGTACTTTGTTGGCAAAACATCAGATTCAATAAATGAGATTCTTTTTGCAAGATTAAAAAAAAAAGGATGTTGCATAGGAGATGCTGGGAAATTTGCCTAATCTAGGATGTAGTTCATTTGAAGTTACGAGTAGTAGGAGAGTAAGACAGATGTTTTTATCTTTCATTTCTATTCATCCCTATACCTTGGTGTCAGCCCCTTTCAAGTCTATGAGATTTCAGTAATTTTTGAATAAGTAACATTTCCGAAAGGATAGCAGAGCAATTTTGAATGTTCTTGTTTTATCTGAAATCTCTGGTTTTAGATTAACTGCTCAAAGGGAAAAGTCAAAGATTTATAATCTGCTTGGGTTCAGATTTTCATCCAGGTCACTTCAGTAGCCACTATGTGTGAGTAGGTGAGTGATTGTTTTTCATGCCTATGACCTTATGGTCTCATGGGAGAGTGAGCAATGCTCCATAATACTGGTCCCTGGGGGCAGGGTGTTCTATTATTTGGATAAGGTTACGGTGTCCCAGGCTGAGCCCCTTCTTCAATCTCTTCTAACCTAGAATAGTATGGTCTGGGCTGCCCCAGGGTTTTATTTAATTTCTGTCAGGGTTGGTTCAATATAGTTATGCCTAACTGATCACCATATTTTCATGTTGCTTAAAGTACAATTTTTAATTCTCTTGTGAGTTATATTTCCAATCCTAGAACAGAGAAAAGCAGTGATCTGGGATCAGAAAGTCTTACCACTCATACATATGGCCTTGGGCAAATTATCTAGTCTTTTGAAGCCTATGAAAAGGAATAACAATTGCTAACCCTACAGGATTATTATTTAGAGAAAAAAATGTATATAAGGTTCTGGGACATGGTAGGTGTTCTGCAAATGACAGAGATTGCCATTTTCCCTGTAGGCTGGCAAATTCAACACTGTATTTACTTAACCTACAGGCTCTAGGCTGCTCAGATTTCAGCAGAAATATTAACAGGGGAGCCTTTCCTCACAGGTTCAGGCAGCGAGGTTATGCCTCCGATCCAATTTGCCTCTTTCATATTACAGATATGGATGTGATTCTGTGCAGGGAAATTTGGGTTGCAGGTGCCAAGAGGAGAAGAAAGTGTATGTGTAAATGCTCAGAAAGAGGCTGGAGAACTCTCTGACAGAGTCTTCCATAAAATCCCACTTGGACAACGCCCCAGTGACCAAACCAACAAACAAAACCCAAACACCCCAAAACCTCTTGCTTTGACAGTTGCTGAGACTGTCCCAAGCCCACGGGGGATTTGTGAGTCCACAGCTGTATTGTTTGGGCAGAAACACTTACTGTGTCCTTGAGCTACAAGCTCCCCTGTTCTTCTCAAACAGTACTAACTCCCAATTCCACTGAGGTGGGTGGATGTTCATTAAAGCATTTCACTAGCATACAGAGAAAAAGGAAATCAACTTGAAAGATAATTTATGAGCAACCTTTTTTAGTGTTTGAAAATATGCCAGCACATCTAGCAGCAGCCACTCAGGTTTTTATGGATTTTTTTGTTGCTGTTGTTTGTCATTTTGGTACGATAACCACCTGCAGTCATTAACTCTCCCCATTTCTAGCACAGGGTCTCAAACTTCTGCCACTGCAGCCAAAATGCCCCTCAACGGACTTCAACTTTATGTCCCTGAAATGGGAATTTCATCTCCCATCGTTGGAATTAGGCATATGTCTTCTTTAGCGGGCAGCCTGGTGATTCTCAACTGCAGTTCTGCCTTCCTAAGGCAGTTTGTACCCACGCCCCTCCTGGTAACTGTGCTTTTGTTTCTCCGTAGTCCCGTAAGTATCTTCTCTCTCCTGCTGGACTTCAGGCACACCGGGGGCAAATAGAAAATTTCCTGCAGGTATTTTTTTTTTTTTTTAAGATTGCTTTTTTATTACATCCACGTTGTTGCAGTTCATGACCAGCACAATACTTTGAGAACATTTTTGTTTTTAACAATAAATGAAAGCAGCTCTTTATAAGAAAAAGGCACCTGTTCCTTCAATAGGTCAGAAAAGCCTCCCATCCCTCCCTCCCTCCCCTCCAGCTGGAGCAGTCCCCAGGGGGACCCAAACTGCTACCCTAGAAACATTCAGCAAAGCAATCCTTAGCCTCCCTGACCCCCTCCCCCAGCAGCTGGGATGAGGGCAACCTATGCCTCATGGGTCATTTGATCTTGAGGTCCTTCAAGGCTGATTCCAAGCTCTTCACGTCCCAGATGCTCACGCCGCCATCCATTCCTGTGGTGCAGAACTGGGAGCACTTGGCCTTCCCCCCGCTGAGCACCGCGATCTGGCTCACGCTGTTCTTAGGCAGCGAGTCCAGGCCAGCGCCCGAGGCCACACTGCCCTCCGAGCTCGCCTTCTTGTCCGGGTTCTGGAAGCGCTCTCGGGCCGTCAGGCCGCGCTGTGAGCTCTGCTTGGGCACGTCCAGCCGCCCGCCGAAGCTCAGCGTCCCTGTGGTGCCGTCGTAGGTAAACAGCACCGGGCAACAGTGGTGGCCCGCTGCCACCAGACCGCGGTCCGTGATGAAGGTCAGGGCCCCAGCGGCAGCGGTTCAGAGGCCAGAGTCGCGACGGCCATTTTCCTGTCGGCATCGGCCAGGCACACGGTGCTGTCGTGGCTGACCCAGGCCGCACGGCTGCCACTGGCCGAAAAGCAGACGCCGTGCACCCAGCCGCAGCTACTGCTGGACTCCGACATCAGCTCCCCAAAGGGCATCTTGGAGCCCCCGGGGTGGGCGCTGGCCGCTCCTCCTCCCCCTTGATGTAGGCCGAGAAGATCCTGCACTTGAAGCCACAGGAGCCCGCAGCCAGGAGCACGTTGTCGGGGTGCCAGTCCAGGCTGAGGACAGCGGAACGAAAGGGCTTCTTGATGTGCTTGCACACCCACCAGTCATTTTCCTGCTCGAAACAGCAGATGGAGACGGCGCGGGAGCCGCTACCCGCAGCGAACTTGTTCTCCCGGGGAGCCCAGCGCACACAGCGAGCAGCCCGGTTGATCCTCAGGATGACGAGGGGGGGGTTCCGCGTGCGGCCCTTCAGCGTCCACACGTAGGCATTGCGGTCTGTGCCACAGGTCACGATTCGGTTACTCTCGGGGGCCCAATCGATGCCTGTCCCCTGCCCATTGTGCTCCTTGAGCTCGTGCACCTTGACCCACTTGGCCCCGCTCTTCTCCTAGATGTGCACCTCCTGGTTGTTGGGGCAGATGGCAATCTGGGTGCGGTCCTTGTTCCAGGCGTGGCAGCTGATGGGTTCCACCAGGAAGCTGTGGTAGGCCATGGCCGCTGAGCTCCTCGGGGCGCCCCGGCCGCGGACTCTGGGCAGCCGACGCGCCGAGCCGGCTTTCAAATTTCCTGCAGTTTTATTCTCATTCTGCAACAGCAGAGGGGGGGCTCAGTAAATGCTTATTGAATATGTTTTGCATATGGTTCTGTAGACATAACAATACTGCACAATAACAGACAGGGGAGGAAAGAGAGGGAAGAAACTAAAAGAAATCTCCTTGGTTGTTTCTTTCCATGAAATGATTTTATATAGTCATATGTTGGTCAAGGTCCTACATTTTCACAGCTGTTGGAATTATCCACACTTATAATAAAGGATGAAAACTCTATGTTTATATATAGGAGGTTGGGTTTTGTTTTTGGTTTTTTTTTCCACCCTAAACATAAGTTCTCAAAATAAAGGATGCTAGATTGGATTTTCCCTGCAAATGGTTTATCCTGGAAATCTTTTCTTTCCTAAGGACAACGCTGGGTATTTACAGCAGCTACAGCTCATCAGTCTCACCCCAGTAAATTATCCTGAGAGATCACAATATTGAGTCTCAGAGGTTTTAAAGATATTATTCTGGTATGATGCTTCTTTCTTTCTTTCTTTCTTTCTTTCTTTCTTTCTTTCTTTCTTTCTTTCTTTCTGTCTTTCTTTTTCTTTCTTTCTTTCTTTTTTTTTTCTAACTGGAAAGAAACTGATGTAATTTGACCTTAAAATATGAAAATGCGATCCTCCATTCAGACCAAACAGAGGCTCCGTATCTCATGGACCACATTTCCTGTAAATTCCCTATGTGTGTTCTAAAGGATGTGTTTTTCATGGTCCCTAAGTGAAACTCAAATCATGTGTGCTCAGAAATGTTGCCTTTCCAGAATATCCTGAAGGCTTAAAAAATATTTACAAGTATGAACCTCATTATGTGTATAATTTACCATCTAGGTGGCTGATATTCTGACTAAAGAATAAATGTTTTTTTATTTTCTTTAGATACAGATATATTATTTTTATAAAGGATGACTATTATACTTGTGCGTTTATAATACCAAGAAATGTAGAAAATTAGGCAAAAAGGCAACGGTATAATTAAGTCCACATATAGCTCTGTGGGATTCCCTGTCAGGCTGCAGTCACTGTCCTGGTATGCACACTGCCTTTGTCCAGGCTTCACACAGGCAATTTCTAAACGGGAAACCAGATAAAGCTGGGGAAACCAAAATTTATTGGTTTCTCTTAATTTAAGACATAAATGATCAGGACATCATCTGTAGTCGCCAAGGACAATGCTGCCCAAGGCCCCTTTTTAGGCCTTTCAAGATTGCCCTCCTGGCACACTTACTGAGCTCAGAAAAGATCCAAATTAATCTGGAGAATGAGAAGTGTTTCTAATGTCAGGTCATTAGCAATGGAAGGTAAAGGAGGTTTTCACCATTCCTTTGCTGCAGGCTCAGGATTCCTGACCATGTCCAGTCTGTTCAGAGAGCAGGAAATCAAGAATGTAAAGAAATCTTAGTGAGCATTGCCTTTTCGAGCTCATTTGCCTTATGATTGAGGCCAGGAGATGAATGTGAGTATTTATGTGCGTGTGTATCAACGTATGTGTTGTGAATGTGTCCCTGGTATGTCTACATGTGGTATATTTGTGTGTATACATATGTGTGATGCTGGTGTGTGAGTGTGCGGCTTGTTTGAGTATGTGTATATGCATGTATGTGGCATGTGTGTGTGTGGAGCATGATGTGTGTGATATATGTGTGAATGTGTGTGTGTGTACATGTGTGTGGTGTGGGGGTGCATGTATTTGTGTGTGTTTGGGGTATGTGGTGTATGGGTACTTATGTGCAGTGTATATGATATGTATGTGATATGTAAGCGTGTGGAGGGTTATTGGTAAATATGTTTTTACTGAAAGAAAAATACCTCCAGTTGTTATCCCCTCCAATCCATGCTCCTCTCTGCTCCAGGTTTATCTTTCTAAAGCACAAAGCTGAGTTTAGAGTATCCCTGCTCAAAAAAAAAAGAGGAAGAAAAGAAAGGGGCTCCCCAAAGTCTAGAAAAGGCAATCAAGGGCCCTTCTCAGCCTGGCCCCAACCTCCTTTTCCAGCCTTCACTGTCAGGCACCCATCACCTGGTCCTGCCCTAGCCCTCTGCATTTCACCTGCAGCCTCTAGGGAGACAGGCAAGTGGTGGCTCAGAGCCAGACTGCCTGAGACTTTGGGAAGTTTTTGCCATAGAGGAGCTGCTTGACTTTGGGCAAGTTACTTGATCTCTCTGTTTCCTCCCTTATACAGTGGGAATGATTATAATACCTCTTCTTATTGGAGAATGAAGATGTCTTTGTGAGGATGAAAAAGCTAATATGTAGAAAGTACTTAGAATAGTGCCGGGCACCAAGTAAGTGCTATGAAAAGACTTGGCTATTATTTATATTGTCCCAGGACTCATGCACTGGCCTCCATATTCCTTTGGGATGCTTTTCCCCTTCATGTACATGTTAAAAAATCCTTTCTGGTCCACCTTAAATATCATCATCAGAGCCAAGTATAAAGCTGAACTAAGGAAGTATTGTAGGTCAGTGGTTTAGTGCTTGGGTAGGGATCAGAGAGATCTGGGGTCAAATCCATTCTCTATTCTATATCGACAACTCCTTTTTCAAGTGTAGTTTTTTCATTAGTGAACTGAAGGTACAACTAGGCCCTCCCTTTTTGGGTATTGCCATTGTTCAATGAGCTAATGTATGGGAAGCGTGTTGTGAAATCATCATACCCTTGGCATTTCTTTTTCTTCTGGACACATACAAAGAATTATCCACCCTGTGTTTTACTCGCCTGGCGCAGGTCTGGATTATATCAATTATTTTTCTTTCCCTCCATCGTTTAGTCCAGTGCTATGTTCATGATATACCATCAGAAAACATTTGCGGAAAAAATAAATAATGAGAATGAAAGAGGAATCAGAAAGTGAATCATGAACTTCTAGGGTCAGCCTAAAAGCCATTACTGTAAGAATATATAACGATATTGATAAAACATTCAAAGAGCTGCCTTTAAAATTTCATAGCTCAAAGATACCCTGAAATCTTTGGAAGGCAAAAAAGACTTTCAAGAATCTTCTTTAATTTGTTTTCATCCCCCATTTCTTTTGTTGCCATGTGGTGAGGAAGGCTGATTCTCAGGGTCATTGCAAATTGATTTTGTGCTGTGCACTTAAAAGAACTGAAGTAGGTTCTTAGAGTTTTGTTCACTATTATTGCTCCTAAGGATTCTCATTCTGATCATTGATTTAATTTTTTTTCTTTTGGTAATAGCTTTTTGAACTACAACAAAAAATTATTTTAGCAAAAGTATTAGCCCTGTGGATAATTGCTATGGGATTTTTTTGGTGTTGTAAATATATGTGTAGATATATTGTAATTCATATGATCCTCAAAAATCAAATTTGTTGAGTACAACAAATATGATATCTTTCTGCTGCTTATGTTTTGAAATGTCTCTAAAGATCTTTGTACAATTTGTTATAGAAATTTTCATAATCTGTGGTAGTAGTCAAAGTGTGGAAGTTAAGAGGGAATATGTATAAAATACTATATTTTATCATTTTATTACTTATATACCTTAAGAAAGTGTTTTAAAAACTGGTATTTGGTTCTTAATTTTTCTCATTATACTTGAAAAGGGCTTTCAGGTTGCCTGTTATAACAGTTTATAGCAAAACCCAACAATCGCCTTTTTAAATATCAGAACTGGTACATAAACTCCAGAGGGACCCAATCTTTAGCAGCCCAAGTTGGTCACTGGGAGATTGATTTTATGAATTGGTATTCAAAGTGTTTCTTGCCCTGATAAAATGTAGCCTCTTCCTCCACCTGAATAGGGTTCTATAATCCACCATTTTCTCAGATTCTTCAGCTGTTTTTTCAGATAATATTCTGCTGGGAGGCTGTGTCCAGCCATCCTACGAAACAGAAATAAATGACTGTTTGCCCTTTGCTGTGGTTTTAGTCAGCACCTTGGAGAGTAGAGGTTAAACCTTAAAAAAGGAAGTGATGGAAAATAAAAACGGAAATCTCACAAGGTGATAAAACAAATCATTCCAGTTATAAGTGGGAGATGTATACAAATGCTCCATTGATGAAATGGCTTTCCTTACTGTGTGAAAATTAAAGAATCCCTGGACCCAAACCCCTTTAATACCCACAAACAAGACTCCTGCCACGGCAGGAAGTCAATTATCTCCATGGCAACCAAAACAAATAGTGAATATTGCCTTAGCAGACAAGATGGATAAAAGGTGCATCTAAAATTAATTTATGTCTTGGGATCAGACACTTGAGATGAGAGAACTGGTCCATAAAGTACCCAAGAGGAGCTATTAAAAGAGAAACAAAATAAGTCCCTTGTTGAGTTCCCAAGGGAGCTGTGGTTGGAGCATATAAATCCTTTTTGCTCTGCCTTTAAGGGAAAAGTTGTCAATATGTCCCCATTTACATGGCAGCTTTGATGATGGCCCCCTGTAAATCTCAGGCCTGCCAAAGAATGTTTATTAAGAAGTGCCTTCAAAAGTGATCTCTTAATCCATCCTCTTGTACATTTGGGGATTTATTATTATTATTATTATTCTTGTATAACTCAATTCTGAGATGCAGAGATGCCCTCAAAGATTAAAGTTCAGAAAATTTTGAGACTATAGAAATCTTGCATTAAAATTAATAGGAAGAGGAAAAAAGAGAGAACACCATCACAAGCACACAGAATCCTCGGAAGCAACCATGGAGCTGTAAATTTTTCATTAAGTGCAAAAATTAAAAACACTAATTAAACCACTGTTTGGAAAATAACTCCAAATATTTAAAGGAGATTTTCAGGAGAGACAAAGTGTGTCTGCTCTTCTGTGCCTAGAGATGTGGCTTTTGAAATCAGGGAGACTCCAGCAGGCACCTACTTTGTGGGGAGTCCATTTCTTACCCTGAGTAGGAGGATGGTGGGACAAGAAGGCTGAGCAGGATGCAGATCCCAACCACTCCCAATTAGGGCAGAGTTCTTCTCCCCAGGCTGGAATCACATTTAAGACTTAAGCTGATTCAGGTTTCCTCTTTCTAGTAGATCCATCCCACACCCTTTCTCCAAGGTCACAGTTCCCTCCATCAGATGCAACATTTAGTCAGTCCCACAGGAGCTGTCTCTTTCTTTCTGGGGTCTCTTGTTAGTTTCCCTTCCTTTCTATCCACCCTTATAATTGCACAGCTGGATGATTATTACAGTTCTCTAACTTACCTAGCCACCTTCTTGCTCTCCTCACTTGTATCTTTCCTATGCACTTGGATTCATTTTTCCAGGTCATTTTATTTTTCATTCCTTTACTAAAAACACGACAACGAAACAAAACAAAACAAAACACAATGACTTCCTGTTGCTTGTAGCATAAAACCCAAATTCCTCTGTGTGACATTTATGGTTCTCCACCAGCTGACCTTAACTTGTACACTAACATATCTCCCCACCGATTGCTTCCACGAATCCATCATTCTAGTCATTATCACCACAAATGCCTTATACTTTCCCATGTGTCCTTACTCCTGCAATTCTTGTTACTTACTGGAATAGCCTCCCCTATGGGCTTTATTTCTTTCTCCCCAACACAAAGAGCACCTCTTATATATCTCTTAAAAGCCAACTCATATTTTACATTTCTGAACACTTCCTAACCTCCCAGCCCTCATGATCTCATTTTCCTCTGAATCCAGTGGTACTTCATATCTGTGGTAGGCAGAATAACCTCAAGTCCCTGGAATCTGTGATGTGTTACCTTATAGGGCAATAGGGACTTGGCAGGTGCAATTAAAGTTACAGACCTTAAAATAGAGAGGTTGGGTAGATGGTCTCAATCTAATCACACGGGCTGAGCCCTTAAAAGCAGAGATGGCTGCAGTCAGAGAGATGTGATAGAAGGGAAAGGTAGAGAGATTCTTAAGTGTGTGGAGGATTTGAGGTGCTGTTGCTGGCTTTGGGATATAGGGGCCTACATGCGAGAAATGGAGAATGTTCTTCTAAGAAGTTAGGAGCTAAGGGTGGTCCAGAGTTGACAGCCAACAACAGAATGGGAGCTCAGTCCTTCAGCTTCAAGGAACCGGATTCTGCCAACAATCAGGATGTAAATAGGAAGGTTCTTCCCAGAATTTCTCAATAAAAGCCCAGTCTTGATTTTAGCTTTGTGAAACCTGGGGCAGAGGAACCAACTAAGCCAACCCCAACTTCTGAGATAAGAAATTTGTGTTGGTTTAAGCCATTGAGTTTGTGGCAATGTGTTATGAGAGCAACAGAAAATTAGTACAATGTCCTTACTGTGCATTTCACAAAGTGGGGTGTTCAAGAGACTAGGGTTTAGAATTGGACTTTTGGGCCAGAATTCTGCTTCAATATGCACAGATTGCATGACCTTAAGGCAAGTTACTGAATCTTTTAGGTTCTACGGTTTCATCTCTAATAAGGAAACCCACCATCACTCATGATAATTCATAGGATTACAATGAGAATCAAGTTAGATATGACATATAAAGGCATTAGAAACATGCCTCCCACATACTAACAGTCAATAATGCTATGCCTTGTGGCTATTTATATTAATAATGAGTTTCTACAAGTAGATTCTAAGTTCCTGAGATATGGACAAGCAATGGATTAAAAATGATCACAAACTCTTCACAGTTCTTCCCAGGAAGTGACGAAACTGCTTTTTCTCCATCACTTGCTTCTGGGCTGGTCCTTTTGACTTTTGTTGCCCAAAAGAATATGATGGAATTGATGTCACGAGAGTCTCAAGAGGACTTGCAACTTTTGCTTCTTTGCAATGCTCTGCTATCATGTGAAGAGGCCTGGGGTGAAAGACAGGCTGGAGAGAGGCCTGGCCATCTCTGTCACTTCAGACATCCCCACTAACCATCCTCCTAACCAACCATCAGAGTATCTAGCACCAGCCAAGCCCCCAGCTCACTGCAGCCGCAGAAACCAGCACAAGAACTGCCCAGTCTGCCCACAAGATCCCGAAATATAATAAATTGCTGTTTTAACCTGCTCAGTTTCACTTTTGCTTGGGCAGCAATGCATAGCTGATACTGGCAATTATCTTAACCTGCTTTGCATTTTCTCCAGTAGTCTCCTTAGAACTTAGCTCAGAGCCTTGTACATTATCAATACTCAAGTGTTTATTAATGTAATTATTACCTACTCTCTTTCCTTGATTTTTTTCATATTCAATTTATTTATTAAATTAAAATTTTAACTTCATCTGGTTATAAAGAAACCTAAACATGTATTTGCAAACGAGTTTCATCATTTGGGTAAAAACACACTTATCCTTAAACTGTGTAGTCAGGATAAGGCAAGTAAGAAAGGTGTCACTGACTATAACTGGATAAATGTGTGAGTAAATATATCTTTGACTTATGCTGATTCTGTGCAAGTCATGTAGCCTGTATGGGCCTTGGTTAGCTCATCTGTAAGTTGAGAGGCTCGTATTAGAAGTTCTACAGTCTTGGGGCACCTGGGTGGCTCAGTTGTTAAGCGTCTGCCTTCAGGTCAGGTCATGATCCCAGGGTCCTGGAATTGAGCCCCACATCGGGCTCCTTGCTCAGCGGGAAGCCTGCTTCTCCCTCTCCCACTCCCCCTGCTTGTGTTCCCTCTCTCACTGTCTCTCTCTCTGTCAAATAAATAAATAAAATCTTAAAAAAAAAAAAATAGAAGCACTAGTCTTTTCCAAACCCCACATTCCACCATGGAACCCTCTGTCTGTAATCTGGCATAGAGAGCTGTGTCAAGGGGGCAGAAGTGCTGAGTTCTTTCCAAGTTTAAAGCAGTTGTCAGAGAGGAGAGGCTAGCCTTTGTGGTACAAGCCAAGACCCAGTGGTCACTGATTTAAGCAATTCTGCTTCATGATAAATTTTGTCATTTGTAGGGAAGGAAATTAATTGGTGATCTTTGTCTAGCTTCCTCTGTCCATATCATAAAGTACATCACAATTGGCAGATGGCTGGCAGCCTCAGCAGGGAGAAGAGAACATGGACTCATTTTAAGAATGAATGGGCCTCTTATACCTTGCCTCATGGCACTTTCTTTCACATTTGTGTTGCAATAAACACATGTTGCAGCAATACTAAAAGACGCTAAGACTTGTTCTATGTTTGGTCAGTAAGGGGAAGGAAGAAGATAATTTTCTTAATCTAAACTAATCTAAATAATGTCTTATGCCTCTAGGGAGATAGTTTATGAATACAAATTATTTTTTGTTACATGATTACCGTGCTCTCCTAGTAAGTGCATGCTACTGATCACAACAGAATGAAAATGATCCGTCCCTCTGGACAAAGTATCTAAGAGCCTCCTAATGGAGAGTCACCGAGGTGTTCCATCCACTCCCAGGTCTGAGGATATATAGAGCTGCTGCCTCTGGCCTCCTGCTCTCTACTCCAGACCTTCTTTTTTTTTTTTTAAGATCTTATTTATTCATTTGAGAGAGAGCACAAGCAGGGGGAGAGGCAGAGGGAGAGGGAGAAGCAGACTCCCCACTGAGCTGGGAGCCTGACATGGGGCTCAATCCCAGGACCTGGAGGTCATGACCTGAGCCAAAGGCAGATGCCCCACCATCTGAGCCACCCAGGCGCCCTACTCTAGACCTTCTAACTGTGGCTGGCTTCTCTGGTCTCCATCCCATAGCCGTGAATGTGACCCTTCTTTCTTCCTCTTCATCATTCCCACCCCCTCTTCTAATTCTATACTAGTGACCTACAGTTTGAGAGCCACTGACCTTCCACTTCTGATGTGAGTCCGGGCTTCTGGAACAAATACCTTATCCCTGGACTAGGAAGTAAAGATAAAACTTTTTTTTTTTAAGATTTTTAATTTTTTTTATTTGAGAGAGAGAGCAGGAGCAGCTAGGGGCAGAGCAAGAGGGAGAAAAAATCTGAAGCAGACTCCACACTAAGTGCAGAGCCCAATTAGGGTCTCTATCCCACAACCGTGAGATCATGACCTGAGCCAAAACCAAGAGTCGGACGCTTAACGGACTAAGCCACCAAGGCACCCCAAGATAAAACATCCTTTAAAGTTCATGTGGCAATAGAGAAAAGTAAACTAAATCTCTTAAAAGTTTTCCATATCTCTAACATGGCACACACAAACAGAATATACTTCTACAAATCAATGAGATGGAAGCAATTTCAGAACGCAGCAATTTCCAGTATTTTTCATCATGAATTATTACAGACAGCCATGTGACACACACTTGCACAATTGTATATAACTTCAGCTCAGCGTACTTCCCATAGCAGTCTTACAAGTAATTACCAAATATTTTTAGACTTAAAAAAATCAGTGTGATCAAATAAATGGTCACCAGGCCATCAGCCAAATGTTAATATAGATTTAAAATTATAATACTTTTAGAAAAATTTTGATGACCCTCTTCCAAAACAGTATAAATTGAGGTAGACTAAGGAGTTGCCATGGTCACTGAACTTTAAAAATGCAAACACTAGAGATAAAAATATACTTCAAAACTCTTGTGAGTACTTATGCTTCCAGCAATAATGGGCACAGGGACCGTAATTACCCTTAAACAACTAGAAGACTGGATGAGATGTATG
Source organism: Mirounga leonina (assembly GCF_011800145.1). Classification (NCBI taxonomy): domain Eukaryota; kingdom Metazoa; phylum Chordata; class Mammalia; order Carnivora; family Phocidae; genus Mirounga; species Mirounga leonina. The sequence continues at coordinate 45,546,575 of NW_023270316.1, forward strand.
AAACAACAATGTCCAACCATTGGACCATATGTAGAACGTAAGAGTGGTTCCTGAGAGAAGGAAAACAAATGAGGTGTTTTCTATAATTGCCCCAGTTTACTGACTGGAAAGAGTTTTCAGGCTACAGAGAAGGGAGGGAGAACCAAAACAGAGCCTGTGGGTCCCACTGACTTTAGGATACACAGCTCAGAATTTAGGATGGATAGGATCAGTGCCAGGACAAGGGTGAGGAAAGTAAGCACCTGCCTTAAGCACAAAATTTAGAACAAGGCCCAAAACTGAGTAATCAAGATAAATAATATTTTAATCCAATATTTTAAAAATCCAAATTAATGTTAAAAATCACAATGGACAAAATATCAAACTTTTAAATAAAGACAAAATCTGACTCTGAACTTGCATGCTTTGGCTTTGCTTGCCTCACTCTAATCCTGGCCCTGTCAGAGTTTTTAATTTTGATGAAGTCCAATTTATCAATTTTTTTTTTTTTTTATGTAGGCTCCATGTGGAGCTGGCGTGGGGCCCAATGTGGGGCTTGAACTCATGACCCTAAGATCAAGACCTGAGCTGAGATCAAGAGTAGGACGCTTAACTGACTGAGCCACCCAGGCGCCCCTATCAATTTTTCTTTTTTTATGCTTAGTACTTTGCCAATCAAGTTTACAAAGATTTTCTTCTATGTGTTCTTCTAGGAGTTTTATTTTTTTCACTTTTAAATTTAGGTAGGATTGTTATCAAATTATTTTTGTTTACAGTGTGAGATGGGGTCAAGATTCGTTTTTTTTCATACTGATACCTAGTGATTTGAGGACTCATGAGAAAGCCCATCTCAACCTTTGGAGCCCTCACTCTGTGCCACTTCTACCTCTGGGGTCCTAGCCCTGTAGAATTCAGTGGCTTCAGCTGCCCCAACTCTGATCTCTGCCTTCCCAGCTCAGATCAACTTCCATGATCTGCTTAGACTCCAGCTTACTGCACTGTAGTCAGAAATTTGTCCCCAGTCAGACAGCTACGTAATAAAAAGACACACATCGTGAGTTCTTTTTCTCAGGGATCCCAGCCACACACTGCTTGTGGTCCAATGCCTGAACACATATATTTGTCTCAGTGTTATGCTTGTTTATGATGGGAGTGCTACTTTGGTACCAATTACTCCCCTGTTGTCAGAAATCATCTTTTTTTAAAGAATTATTTATTTATTTGTCAGAGAGAGAGAGAGAGAGAAAACAAGCAGGGGGAGTGGCAGGCAGAGGGAAAGGCAGGCTCCCTGCTCAGCAGGATGCGGGACTCGATCCCAGGACCCTGGGATCACGACCTGAGCCAAAGGCAGAGGCTTAACCCACTGAACCACCCAGGCATCTCAGAAATCATCTTTATATAATATTAATGAAGGAGCTCTTTTATAGTTATTTGATATAGTATTTTTTAAAAAAGATTTTATTTATTTATTTGACAGAGAGAGAGAGCACAAGTAGGCAGAGAGGCAGGCAGAGGCAGAGGGAGAAGCAGCCTCCCCACTGAGCAGGGAGCCCGACGCGGGGCTCGATCCCAGGACCCTGGGATCATGACCTGAGCCGAAGGCAGCCGCTTAACCAACTGAGCCACGCAGGCGCCCCTTGAAATAGTATTTTTAATCATACTGATCATGCATCATATATGATGGTCATATATCACTCCTTTGCATACATGACAAACAAAATATAAGTGAAGTTAGATAAGGTATTCCTGGAATTTCAAGCTCTTTTGAATTAGTTTAATTTAAGTTGTTGGTGCTTGTATTTTTCCATGCAGTAAGTGCTCTCTAGGTCACTGAGATCACTGGCAATGCAGCATTCCTCAAAAGACTGATCTATTGATTCTGTGTTTCTCTTCCAAGTTTCTGTCACTTCTGAATTGTAATGTTGGTACTTTTAAGGAGGGTCAATGCACAGGCAGTGCCACCATGTTACAACTGCCACCTGGTCCATTGTAATTATTAGATGTCATGGACAGTAAAAAGGCATCCAGATTTCAAAGATATTAAAATGTAAAAAAAGAGTGCATATTAGAATTAGTGTGATACACCATTTGATGTTTAAACTATATGCATCTGAATAGTGAGAAAAGTAGAAACCAACTATTAAAAACATAAAAATATTTTTCTTATATCATGGGGACTATAGTTAGCATAACTCTAGAACTGATTGCCAATCTTTACTGTTGCAACAAACACTTATTCCACTGGTAATTTTTATTACTGTGGCTAAATAGAGAGTAAAAATTATTTTGAATGTCACTGTGAAAAAGAAATGTGTAAAAGAAAAAAATAATAGCTGTGTAAAAGAAAAAAATAATAGCTACATAAAAGAATCGTCTCCTGCCAAGAAGTCAGGAAAAATGAGTTCTAAACTTTTATATTAATAGCTAACATGTGCTGCCACTGTTCGGTGAGCTTTCAGTAGGAGCTTCCTTAACCACCTGCATTTAAAGATTTATTTATTTATTAGAGAGAGAGAAAGAGAGAGAGGAGGGAGGGAGCACACATGAGCAGGGGGAGGGACAGAGGGGGGAGAGAGAGAGTGAATCTCAAGCAGACTCCCCTCTGAGCGTGGAGCCTGATGCAGCTCAATCTCACTACCCTGAGATCACGACCTGAGCCGAAATCAAGAGTCAGACGTGTAACCGACTGAGCCACCCAGGTACCCCAACCACCTGCATTTAAAAGACAACTTGGCTTTCTGCATTCCATCCATAAAGCACACTGACATACTTATTGCACATCAACAGTTCCAGGGTGGGCCTGTCTCCTGGAAGCTGATCACCAATGCTACCTCAAGTCGAGGTGTATGTTATCAAGAATCAGAGGTGTTTGGACCCAAATCTGATTATAACAGTTGCACCTGTTAATGCAATTGCCTATTTTATTGAATATAACACAATGCAGTGAAATAAGAATCCCCATAGAAAAAAAGGTTATTTTTATAAAAACTAAGTTGAATGCACTGGAAAGATTTAATCAATATGTGTTCTAAAAAATGCTGTTGAATTAGGTACAGGTGAGATGACCATTACAAATTTGGAAACTGTAAAAAGCTAAAAGAATCCTGTGCTTAGATTGACTCATGAATGTCTTTAAAATTTTTGCTCTCCTTTAAAGGAAGGAAAGTTTATGGATGACTAGAAACCCAATCAGAGGGTCCATACTCAGAGAAAAGACCTTGGCCCTACATGAAATATAATTGAATATACACATAGATGTACACATACATAAAAAATATATAATATATTTTATATTTATAATATATATTATAAGAGTATATCATATATTAAAATATATAAAATATACTATATAACTGTTAATAAAAATATAATGATCTTATTAATATAATATATATTAGGTTTGTATGCATGTGTTAGATTAAATATATACAGATGCATATAATAGGTTAAAATACATAATTTAGTGTTTGTATTTATAGTGTATCACTGCTTATACTGTAATTTTGATATACTGTCTTTATTACGTTGGATAAGAGGGCTTCTACACTGCTACTATTGTCAGTTTTACAGATGAAGAAAGAGATTGAAACCAAAACCAAGAACATGGTTTGGTCATGACCACCAAGTGATGAAGATAAGATGCCCACCAGGCAGTACAATTCCAGAGCCCTTCACCCTCAAGCTTCATAGCCTCCCACTGACTTGCTATGTACACTTAGAAAAAATATCAGCTTCTCCAAACTTGAGTTTTTTTATCTGTAAAATAAGAGAGTTTTATCAGATACCTTAGGTCTCTTCTATGACATAATCCTAAAAAATTAACTTCTATGACCTAATTCTCTACCACGTAAGTATGGCTCTGATGCTTATGTTCTTCATGACTACTTTCACCAGATAGGTCCCTACAAAGAACAGGTGAGGAAAAACACCTTCAGTCTCTACTTGAGTTATCACTACCTCATACTGATAACAGCATGGCTACATTAAAACAATCCTACTAAGAGATTCTGAGCTTTTCTTTGATGATTTTTCACTTATTCCAAGTTTCAAAATCTTTTTTTTAAGAGCTCAGAAGTCAGGACAGTGATGGGGTAAACGAGCTGGAGTCTTACCATTGATGGGTTTGAGATACGAACCTCTGACACAGAAAAAATGACTCCTACCCAGGATGGCCAGTATTAATCTTTTGCCTCTCCTTAGGATCTTTCTCATATTAGAGCTTGCTTTAAAATTCCCCTTGTCAGATGTCCTATAATTAATGCCATTCAACTTTTTGGTGCCTGAGTTCAAATACCTTTTTTGAGTAATGGTCACACGCTATTCCTTTTGTGGCCTTATTAATCTTTTCTGACTTTGAATAATGAATGTCCTTTGGTGGATGTCTAAGACCACAGTCTGGTAGCACAGCACTTGTTACTGAATCTTCCAGCAATATCTCTGTGTTGGTCAATATGTATTAGACACCCTCATTCACTTCAATCATAACTAAAAAATTCACTATTATTTAATTTCTTCAAAGATTTAACATTGTCGGGGCACCTGGGTGGCTCAGTCGTTAAGCGTCTGCCTTCGGCTCAGGTCATGATCCCAGGGTCCTGGGATCGAGCCCCACATCGGGCTCCATGCTCGGCGGGAAGCCTGCTTCTCCCTCTCCCACTCTCCCTGCTTGTGTTCCCTCTCTCGCTGTCTCTCTCTCTCTGTTAAAAAATAAATAAAATCTTAAAAAAAAAAAAGAAAAGAAAAAGATTTAACATTGTCAGCCTCTATTGGGCAGCATATAAAGATGAGATTTTTCCATAAGACTGTGCATTTTTGGAATCCTAAGTGTCCTTATAAGTAAAATTGGACTAAACATGTATACAAAATAAATGATGTTGATCAGTATAGAATATCATTAAAAATGTATATAACACTACATAATAAAACAGATATCACCAGGAAAGTACAGTTTTGCAGTGTATGAAAAAAATTCTATTTTCACATAATTTGTCATTTGATTTAGGTCAGAGAATTTTCTAATTAATTCCCAATCAATTTTTGGCAAAGTTTGTTGCTTCTACTTCCAGAAGATAAAAGGCATAGCAAGAATAAGCTATTTCTGAATTTTTTTTCATGTTCTTGTATTCTATTACCTTAGCCTTGCATTTATCTCTAGGTGTTCATGTACAATGATCTAAATGAAATTTTTGAGATGAATATTAGTTTTTCACAACATACCAATATCTGTTCCCAGTCGAAGTAATAGGGTTATAGTCAACGGGATATAAACAACTCATGGAAACATTCATGTTGAGAAAGAACCTTCTGGGAAAATTGAAAGATATATTTGTAGTTTCCTCGGTGAGTGCCTTCCATTCGAGACTGGGGAAGCATTGCTACTGGAAGGCAACGCAGATTAAGGCTGATAAGAAGATAAATCTCAGGCACGATCTAAGATCAGCCACCCACAGAGCTTTGTTTATTTTTAAAATGGATTGTTCAGATATGGTGTTCCTTATGTGGAAAAATGCAGTAAATGAAAAGACAGAGAGAGAAAGGTGACTATTCTCAGATAAGCCTGAAAAATTTATTAAACATCGTTTTATCTTAAATATTTCACCAGGAGAGTATACGTGTAACATAGACTTAATATCAGGATAGGGACTGAGGAAACTAAACAAGCATATACTATAATATTTATCTTTAAATGAATTTTTAAATTATTTTAAAAGGAGACTTTGTTTTGATCCATGTAGAGGTCATAGGTTTGAGGAACAATATGGGGTAAGTTACTAGCAAAGGGAACTGAAATAATTATATACTGTCTTAGCTTTTTGTATTTGTTAAGTTTGCTTAATTCCAATTTAAAGTGCTCTTGTGTCCAACGGCATATTGCTTATTATTTTCAGTGTAAAACCCAAGTAAAGGGTGAGGCAACGTGTTCCTGGATGCTCTGGTCTCAGAGACATTGTTTTCTTCTGTCCTGAGACAAACGCCGTAGGAATGTTTGCTGCATCCCTTTTCCCACAACTCCTCACTCTCCCGACAGAGATCACAAACTACGCCTGAGGATATGATAAGGACTGTTGCCCCCTTTATCCGGGGGGGTTACATTCCAAGACCCCCCGCCCCCGGCAGTGGATGTGTGAAACCGCCCATAGTACTCACCCCTACATAGACTGTGTTTTTTCCTGTACACACACGCCTATGATAAAATTTAATTTATAAATTAGGCCCAGAAGAGATTAACCACAATAACTCATAAGAAAACAGAACAGTTATAAAAACGACTGTACTAAAAGCTCTGTGAATGTGGCCTATCAAAATACCTTAGCGTCCTGCGCTCACCCTTCTTCTTGTGATGATGTGAGATGATAAAATGCCCACATGATGCAACGAGGTGAGGGGAATGGCGTGGGCACCCGGACGGAGCGTTAGGCTACTACTGACCTTCTGACGCTAAAGAGAGGGAGGATCATCTGCTTCCGGGCCAAGGTCCACGCGCTTCCTTTGTCACAGTTCTTCCAACAGTGTGACTGGCTCCATTTCCTCATTACGTGAAAGAAAAAAAAATGTTTAGTCTATATCCCTTGGAGCATGCATAGCCTCTGGAAATATTTTTGAATAAGTACCGTTTTTTCTCAGATGACTGTTTTCCCCTTAGCTCTTTGTCATTCTAGGAGATTGATATCCCAGGAACTTGGCTTTGAGGCTTTTCTCTGCCAAGAATGCAAACAGTGCCACCCAATTTCAGTAATCCTAGCAGGGATAGCTACTGCTTTCTCAGGGAAAGTTCCTTGGTCACTTATTTGAGATCGACTAACCTAGGCACTGCTGAGGATTTCTCCTCCAATTTAAACATATGCAAGTCTGTGGAAAATAAAGCCTCCTTCCTTCTGCCTTTAGCCATTCCCGTCTATGCCTATCCTAAGTGGAAATAATCTATAGGTTCTGACCCAGTACCTCCTGGGCGGTTCACCTTTCCATTCCTCTCTCTGCCTCAAACCAGAAAGCCCCTTTTGAAGCTGGGATTGTTTTTAACCAGAAACCTCAAAAGGGAACTCTAGAAAGGAAATTGTGTATGTGTGCATGCCTGTTCAGGGATAGAAGGAGAATAATACCTTTTAAGAATTTCTTACAATAAACTGTTAATTAGAAAATTTCAGAGTTCACCTAGGTCCTAGGGGAAGTACATGGACAAAAGCAGGCCCGAAATAGTTGGATTCTTCTAGGACCTAAATTATTCTTAGGGTTTTATCAAATGGCTTTATCCCTTAATTATATGAACAGTTTTTGAACATGGGGTAAGTCCTGTGAGGCACCACTTAGTTCATTGTAGTAGTAATTTCAAAAACGGCACCCAGGTAACTTGACAGATTTTATGCCTTTTTTTTTTTTTAAAGATTTTTATCTATTTATTATTGAGAGAGAGAGAGAATGATAGAGAGAGAGCATGAGAGGGAGGAGGGTCAGAGGGAGAAGCAGGCTCCCTGCCGAGCAGGGAGCCCGATGCGGGACTCGATCCTGGGACTCCGGGATCATGACCTGAGCCGAAGGCAGTCGCTTAACCAACTGAGCCACCCAGGCGCCCCTGATTTTATGCCATTTTTAAAAGTGCCAAGTTTATACTCAGACACAGGAAAAATCTGGAATGTTATCTGCATATACCTTAAACAGCTCCTTCCTCAAAGAGACGACAATTACGAATGCACTACAAAACCAGGGTTTCTGAAGGTGTTGTCAATGCCTTTTCACTGAGCTCTCAGGAGCAGTGACCTTGGATCACCTTGAAACTATGATGCCTTTGCTGTGTGTTTTACAAGGGTTTCACCTCCATGACGTGCTTTCACTGCCCGGCTCTTAACTCAGTGGAGAGAGTCCATGCCAGTGCCCCCTTGACATTTCAAGAGGGTAAAGGAAAGGACTCTCATCTTGGGTCAGGTGTCAGGACTCAGAGACCTTAACACCAGGCTCAAGGCCTGAACTCTGGTTTGAACAGGACAAGTCAAGAGGAAATGGCCCAGCGTTGTCATACCTTTGCCTACCAAGTCACTGTTATTCAGAAAGCCATGTAGAGAACACATTGGCATAACACGGAACAGGAGGGTGTCGAGTCGAAGGACAAAGTATAGAGAGGGTAACCGGCATTTTCAGAGATGTTGGTGTGAATTTAAATAACTTAAAGATTTTGAGCTCTAACCCTACCCTCAAAGCTTTCTTATTCCTTACAGTTTTGTTTCCCCATTTATTGTAATATCCTCCTTCCGGGATTATATGAGAAAAAATAGAAATGTATTTAAAGTGATTTTTTTCCCTCTGAAACAAAAATATTGCTATTTAAACGTGAAATAAGAGTTTCTGGTTTCATAATTTATTTTTTCCCATCTAAGGTTGGAGACTGTTGGAGACTGAACCCATCAACCCATCGAAGATCTTCCTGAATCACCTTCAGTGTTCAGCCTGGGTTGCAAGAAGTGTTTCCAGAATGCTCAACAGATATTCAGTAGAATTACTCATGCTTCAAATTCTGTAACACCTGGCTAGTGATTAAATCTTTTTTAAAGTAACTAAAAAATATATCAATTATAGTAGATTTTTTCCCCCTTACATGGTATGTTCATAGCAGATCTTTTGTAGATTTCTATAGAGAATGAGCTGTGCACTTAATTGCGTGCATGAGAATGGAACACATGCAGAATCAATTTCAGCCCTCAGTATAATGGATGCATCATGTATTCCTCATGCATTCATTCCCCAACTCCCATTATCACATTATACACAATAAATGAGTTTGGAGACTTGACTTTCTTCCCTCCACCCCAATAAAAAAGAGAGCATAAACTTTGTAAGGTTATTACCATGCACTTCTATTCATGGGACTTTTTGGTTATAGGACCGCCTCCCTCCAAGTCCCTGTGGCCAAGAGCTTGATGATTAAATCTCTGAGGGAAACCATTTTTGGCTGGGGCTTTGTCACAGGGCTGTAGGACTCTTTGGGAGTCTAGGTATTCATGGGACCTAAGTATTTGGTGGTTCATACCAACTGGACCTGTCTTCTTCCCTGGGAAAACAGACCGCCCTTGTTTAGGACGGTATTTGAGTATTAGGTTTACTCTTGAGCAGGAGAATTCTTCCTTGTGGGACACTTGTCCTGTGCCTTGCAGAACATCTAGCAGCATTCCTGGCCACTCTTCCGTAGATGCCAGTAGCCCTCTCCCCTGCTCCCAGTGTGGCTATCAAAAATGTCTCCAGACATTGCCGAATATCTCATGGGTGACAGAATCACTCCCCCCCCACCCCCCCCCCCGAAAACCAATGGGTTTAAAGGACTATTTCACAACATCCTGATGTTAGTACTTGGATTTTCCATCTCATTGGAGTTAACACATAGTAACAGTGTATTGCATATATAATTTGCAAAGTGCTTTTCACTTAGAGCATTATATTTAAGTCTCCCAAGAGCTCAAGACACATTTTGTTGATGTTCTTCTTTTAAAACTGAGAGACTGGCTCAGGGTGGGTAAGTAAGTACACTCTTAAAGTGACAGGTGACAAAACACTTAAGGTGGGATTTCTGAAACATTCATTTTGGCCCCCACCCCCACATTCCTGTCTTTCCGTTTGTCTGATGTAACTGCGCACTGGTTTGTCGTATTAATTTCTCTTATGCTAGTGCTGGAAGGGATTGTAGAGTTTCTCTGGTCCATCTTCCGTCTTGGGAGAAAACTGGGCTGTAGATGGAGGAACTAGGTGACTTGTCCAAGTAACGAATGTGACAAAGTCAGGACTTAAAGCCCAGTGTTCTTTTCATTAGGTGCTGCTTGGTCCATATTACAGAAATAAATGAAGAAATAAGATGCAAATAAATACATTTCAGGGTGTGTGTGTGTATGTGTGCGTACGTGCGTGCACTGATGAGGGTTGAGCTACTGTGTTCTTCAGTGTTCAAAATGGTTGTGGCTGATCTCTTCCACTATTATTAGGCATCATATTTCTGCCTTGGAATGAATATCAGAGGGTGAAAAAAGGTGGCGGGAGGAGGGGAGCCCTTTAGGAAAAGACTAATTATTGTGCTTAAGAAGACAGCCTTTCTAGTCAACCTCTTTCCACACCCCAACTCCCTAACCCCTCCCCTTTCTGTCGATGAGAAACTGTCAAATCCTATAAACTCAGCGGGTGTGGTGAAGGTGCTGGATTGTTTGCCAGGCTGGGCTGTCTGAAAATCCGAATGCTCTATGCTAATAGTACTCTAGTCATGCACACTGATCCTTTGTTTCCGTGCCCCCAAAGTCTTTGCTATGCAAATCAAACCACCGGGACACTTTAACATGTAAATCACATAATCTCCCTCACGTGGGATGGATTGACAGGATTTTAAGCTCCTTGACTGTGGGGAGGCAATGAACGGTACTTATTTAACCGGCATTATTGCACTGGGCGCATCTCCTACACTGGGCTTCTTTACTCGGTGGTGCCGCCACGCCAGGGGAAAACTGGTACAATTATTAACATCGCTGTCAAAGGAACCAGAGGACCTCAAACCTCAGAAATTCGGACCCCCTTTGGGGAGGAAAGAAATGGTCAGAAACGGTGCTGGGTTCTATGTCCCCCTTGGGGGCGGGTTTTTCTTCTTTGATTAGTGAATGAACACTGAACCTTCCTGGGAATGGCTGTTTCCAGCCTGTTTCACAGGTAACTGAGCCAAGGAGAGTGAGAGGGACATTTCCGGCCCCACAGCTGGGAGGGAGTCCAGGCGGAGGTGGGGAGACAAGCCGCGTGGAGGCGGGGGCAGGCTGGGCGTTCACCAGCTGCTTGCTGCAGGCTTGACCCCTAGTTTGGGGCTAAGTCACTTCAGCGCCTCATGCCAGCTTCCTTCCCAGTAAAACAGGGATAATGCTAGGGATAGAGGGAGCAGTGACCAGATCCTGTTTGTAATGACAGTTGAGCTGCCTGGGCAAGATGTGCTTGTTCCAGAAATGAAGTGTGATTCCATTAAAATGTGTGATCTCTCGAAACAGCCTACCTTGTTTTGGAGTGTGTGGTACTGGATTTATTTGTTGGGAACAAATTGATGAGAACAATATTTTGCCCTCCAGCGTCAGTTTGCACCGGGCACAGTTAAAAGGCAACTTCAGCTCTTAATGGGCTGATGCTCTCCCTACGTGTGTTTGAAGGGTTTGACAATTATAACGTGCTCGTTGCAGCCATTACCTGTGCGGCCAGCCCCACCTGGGCACTGTTCCAAGCCTTCTTTTGAGCTTTTGGAACTCAATATACATTTTCCCATAGAAACAACGGCTGTAAGGCTTCTTGGACGGTGGACAAAAATCAATTGGACCCAAATGTAGCCGAAATACTGTGCATTTGCAATTAAAAGCTAGCAATAAAAATTAGAAGCGAGTATTAGAAATTCCTTTTTTTCTAAAAAATATATATATATATCACCTAATCTATTTAAACCTATCAAAGCACTGCATTAAGTTTTGCAAACTTAACATCACAAGACCCATGGCCTAAGCCGCCTGCCTTAGTCTGACACTTTTGAAGGCGCGGAGACAGGAGTCCATTGGAGCACTCCTCTAACACACCACTAGAATTTAGGGCAGAGGAAAGGGGATAAAGGGGATGCTGATCTAAATAGAGAGGGGAGAAAAAGCAGCTAAATGGCCCTCAGCCAGATTCCCTCTACCCCTTGGGCTGCTCCTCACATTATTGGGGTGAGAGGATATGGAAGATGCTTGGGGCACCGTTCGAGTCCCCCTTTGGTCCAAGACACCCATTCCCCAGATTCTGGGGGTGTCTCTGCTGAGGCCTCACAGTTGAGCCCTCCCCAGAGATTGCCTTCCCCAAGGTCATGACCCTTTGCTGGAGCAGCCATCACCTAATCACCTCTCAGTTTAGGAATATAAAGCCCCGCCTCCCTGCCTTACTATGGGACAACTCTGAAAGGTGATGCTAGCTTCCGAGTTCCCTGTAAGATCTGCCTCTCCCGTGATTCCATATCAGTTCAACTTCTTCCTCCACCTGAAACCTGTTTGCTTCACTTCCTTGCACAAGTTGGTGGAAGGGCTGATAACTAATCGAGAGGAAAGAGGAGAACCTGGAAAGATATTAGCAGAGAGAATATAGCACTAGAAGTGATAATAGCTATTCTGGCAGGGTACTCATTTAATATCATTTCTATATGAAATAGATCCAATGCCTTGGCCAAGCTACCACAGAGCCTTACACAAAGCCTGGCAGAGAATTTCAAGCGAGCTGGTCCTTTCCGCCTGCACCATCTGATCTTCCTCCAGAATTTCAGCTGGGTTGATTGACATAGCTCTGTCTCTGAAGTAATTTGGGAGTCTCCTTGCTTTCTCAGGAAGATTCTCTCAGTGAGTTCCAAGCCTGATGTTTCTGAATAGGATATTCAAAGATCACTGATCACAGAAACATCTTTTCTCCAAACGACTTCTTGCTGTCAGCTGCAATCAGCCGTGGTGCCAGGTTTGGGTGGGGCTTTTCTCACCTTATCAACCTGAGGTTTGAGCCACAGTACTCATCCCATAGCTCTAGTTCTTAGTTTTATCCCTCTGAGCTTTCCCTTGTGCACCAGACACACACTATAGGAAATGGACGGTTTGAAAAAGTATTGTGAAGATATCCGAGAGCTAGCATCTTCCCCAAAGGCTGAGACTAAGGTATGTCCAGCATGTAGTGGACTCTCAATAGCCTTGAGTTCAGAGAGCTGTGGGGGGATTTTGGAGGTATCAAAGATCCTGAAATCAAAGTGTAACTATCTCACATGCTTGGGTGGCTGGAAGGATATACCTAAGAAACTGGCTATCAGGGTCCATCAACTCTTGTTTTCAAAGTCTGTTTTCCTGAAGATCAAATGTGGTGCAATGCTATTATGGGAGTTCACAGAACAATTCGAAGGCCAAAAAAAAGGAGAATTTGACCTGACATGCTTGGCAGACCCCTGAACAAAATATTATTTCATGCTCTGATATTTAGCTATTGTTTTCCGGCAGGATGAAAAATGTAAAACTGTAGTGGTAATACTCATCCAAGAATCAGCAGCTTGCAGAAGGTGCAAGAATACACAGAACTGTTCTGGAGGTCAGAGTGGATGTTTTAAACTTGATCTTCACAAATCCAGCACTGTCTTGGCTGGTCTGCAAGGGCTCAGTTTTAGGAGGCAACCCGAACGTGAACCTGAATTTTAGGGCAGAGTTATTATATGGATTGTTTCAGAGAAAGACTCTCTTACAATGTCAATAACAGATTAAAAAACCCTCTGATTTGGAACGTGGGCACACTGTGATGGTAAGACAAGGATTATAATATCCTCAGAAAAGGCCTAAACCCATCATTTATTAAACAAATGTCACTGAAAGCTAACCATGTGGTGCTGAGCAAATGTTTGAAAAACTGCAAAAGTGGAAATTTCCTTCCAGATAGTTTGCAAATTACATAAAACAAATGATTCCAGTTATTATTAATTTTTAATATCGTAGGAACATTATAGCATTTTTATGGATCTCAGGGTAAAACCTAAACTTCTTATGAAGGTTTATAAAAGACCTATTGTGCCTGCCACTGCTGATCTCTTCACGTGCTGTGCCCCTCCCACTTGATAGTCCACTCAGGGTGCACCTGCTCTTCTCCTCGCTTGGCAAACCGTCCCCACTCAGTACCTTCCCCCAGCCCCTCTACCACCTTTCCCTTTGACTTGCTAACTCTTACTCATCCTTTAGACCTAAGAGTAAATTTCATTTTCTCTTAGGAGGACTTTTATGAACTCTAAGATGGGGTTAGGCGCTCCTGTAACGCTCTGCAATTTTCCTATTATATTAGTCAGCTAAGGCTGCCATTACAAAACACCACAGACTCGGTGGCTTAAAGAACAGAAATTTTGGGGCACCTGGGTGGCTCAGTCGTTAAGCATCTGCCTTCGGCTCAGGTCATGATCCCAGCCCCGCATGGGGCTCCCTGCTCCGCGGGAAGCCTGCTTCTCCCTCTCCCACTCCCCCTGCTTGTGTTCCCTCTCTTGCTGTGTCTCTCTCCGTCAAATAAATAAATAAAATCTTAAAAAAAAAAAAAAGAACAGAAATTTATTTTCTCACAGTTCTGGAGCCTGGAAGTTTCAGATCAAGGTCTCTCAGCATTGGTTTCTCGTGAGATCTCTCCTCCTGGTTTGTAGACAGCTGACTTCTTGCTGTGTGCTCATGTGTTGGAAAGAGATCGTGAGCTCTCCCTAGTTACGTCACTTCATGTAAGGACACTAATCCTATCAGATTAAGGCTCTACTCTTTTGACCTCATTTGACCTTAAGTACTTTCATAAAGGTCCTATCTTTGAATATAGTCACATTAGGGATTGAGGCTTCACATATGAATTAGGAGAGGAGACACAAACATTCAGTCCACAATACCCATTATATTTCTCATTCAGAGCACCACAAACATTATGGTTTGTATTTCAAGGAAAATGCAAATGTACGCTGACAGAAAACAACGTGCCCTCTAAATAGTGCACTCAGCATATCACACTGTACTGCAACAGATTGTTGACTTGTCTTTATCCTTCACTAGAACTTAAGCTTCAGGCAGGCAGGATGATGCTTATCTTTTTTATCACTGTCTTCTCAGTACTGACCACAGAGCTTCATCAATATAGACACTCAATGAACATTTACGAGTAAATGACCTTGACAACAAACACAACGTAATCAAACTTGTTTGCAACATTTGTTCCATTCCTTTGGGGACCATTGATGTAATTGGATCATGAGTTCTGGTACAAAGTCTTTAGCTACACCCTCCTGTCCTATTGTTTTCCTCAAATGGATGTCTTTATCAGTTGCACTTTCTCTAGAATGTACTTCCTTCTGACATGTTATTTCCTCTCCGATGTTATCTTCCTCCATCAGCTTACTTTTTCCTTTTGTGCCTCACAGGTTCCGACTATCTGGACTTTTAATCTTGACTTCTCCAAATGTTTCTCTGGAAGTTTCTATAGGTAGAAAGAAACCCACGGAGGTTGAGACTTCCCCCAAAGCCATTTGGTAATGCAGAGGCAGTGCTAAAACTGGAAGCTGGGAGAGTTTTGAGCATGGCAAGACAGAGGTATTTGCAATCGTTTGGAAATTCCCAGGCTTTCTTCTCTATATTAGGTCAAGGGGTGGTGGGGGTTAGGCTGGGGAACCAGAAACAAGGTGGGCAGTATAGTGTACTGGAAAGAGCACTCCGCTAACCAGGGGCTATTTGAATAATTACTACATACAAAGCACAGAGCTAGGTGGAGTAGAGCTATAAAAAAACATTCTTGGAGATTATAACCATTTGGAAGATGCACATTTATGAAAAGTTAATCTTTGGTGCAAGACAGGATGTGTAGGACTGAATGATTATCCAGGGAGCTAGAATATTAGGAGTTAAAAGGAGGGAGACCACCCTGGGCAGGATAGTCCAGAGAAGAGTCGTGTATGAGGTGGAGCTAGAACTTTTCCTAAAGGATGGCTTTAGAAAGGTTGACTTTAAATGCCTCTCAAATTCATCCTTTCCACTCAAGGCCACAGAAGTAGGTCACTTGGTCATTATTTCTTTAATTTTCTGTCTTTAAATTTTACAACTCAAAATTTTCATTTAAAAAAATCAGACAGAATATATGTAGTAAAATGTGAAATGACACATAGGCACATAAATAATGAAGATTAAAAAAAACTAAAACAAGATCATATTATACAAATTATTTTGCAATGAGGTTTTATCCTTTAAAAGTATTCCTCTAAAATATTTTTTATGTCAGGATATATAAGCTCTTTCTTTTGACTTCCCTTCTTGTGTGGATTCTGGTGAAAGACTGTTCTACTCACTTCTGGCCTCTCTTGGTACATCTTTTTCCCAGCTGCTACAAGTAATATTTTTATAAAACATATATAGTGTTATGTTGCTTTGCTTAGAGTCTTTCATTGGCACCTATATCAGTTAAAAATCTTTTTCTTAAAAGTAACAGAAAACAGAACTCAAACTTGTTAATATAATAAATAGAATTTTATTGGTTCACGTAATTGAAGATCACAAAGTAGGTGGACTTCAGGCAAAGTTAGACTTAGGGGTTCAATATAGTCATCAGGAGCCTGGTTTCTTCCTCTCTCTCCAGTGCCTGCCAGGATGTCGACTTTATTCTAGAGCTGTTCTCCCTCTTGGCCACAAAGCTTTGTGTACAGTTGTTTCTGCATCATCAATAACATTCCTGGGTTTCATTCTGTTTGTACGGCCCTTAGGGCTATGCAAATCTCCAAATGAAAACAAGGAGCTGATAGAAAGTGTTGAAGGTATGTTAAAGCAACAATCATATATTTACACTAAAGCACTTTGTTGTTTTAAGAATGAAGTGCAAATTCTTTGGCATGGTTTGCAAGGCCATTCATCATGTGGTCTCGTTTATCTTTTCAATTTCATTTTTCTGTCTTATATATACTCTATCTACTATGGCAGTGGTGCTCTTACAATTCCATATTCGTTTCATGTATTCTCATGCACTTCTTCTCTTTTCTGAAGTGACCTAGATTCAACATGACCTCTATGAAGCCTTAATTAACCTTTTTCTGTTACCAGCAGGATTGCTGTGTATGGCTTCTTGGGTGGTGCATTACACCCCTCTAGGGTTGTCATCACTCACATACACTGGGACATAAAGGTTGTCCCCTGGATTGTGCAGTGTAAAACCTTCACAGCTATATGTGGTGGCCCTGGCCTGCTTTCCTTAATATCACACTACATTCTAATGGTTTATTTAAATGTCTACCATCCTTCATGTCTGTGAGCTTCGTGAAGGCTGGCACTGTATCTTAACAGGATAGCTGTATTACTTGCCTCTTCTAGATTTGTATTTTTTTGTCTGTCAACTGCTAAAAACAGTGAAGTATTTGCTGAACGAGTGGATGAATAAATAGCTATAATTTTTGAGTGCAGTTATTTCTTTTAAGTTTATTTAACTATCACACCACTCTTAAGAAGTAGGTATTATTTCCTTTATTTTGCAGTTGGGGAAACTGAGGCTCAGAGAAGTTTGGTCAGTTGTCCAGGGTTATACAGCTAGTAAGTAACAGAACTGAGTCTGTTTCTGTTTCTCTCTCTCAAGTTAGAGTTTTTTCATTGTGATGAATGGTGGACAATAAAGTTTCAGCATTGAGAACGATCATGTCTTGTTCAGCTGCCTTAATTACATAGTGGAAAGACTAATCATGCAATCTACCTCACCAAGTTCCCAGGATTAAGTGAGATTAGGTCCGTGACTGTGCTCTGAAGCACAGAGGTACATAACACTATGCAAATATAAGGTATTATTTTATAATGATGGCTTGGTATTAATAGCTTCCAACTTCATAATTAGTTTTGGATGCATGTTTTAAAGAGATGCATGTTTTAATATTTTTATGGATGCACAAATGGAATCTTCAAATACATTTGCAGATCAGTGCTGCGGTCCCAAAGGGAAGCAAGGCAGCCTAATTTTATGGCCCATATACAGGACCAAGACGAAGCAGCTTTGCTAGACGTCTTCCTTTGCTGTTAGTTCTCATTAGCTGAATTCAAATTCCAGTGGTGATAATACATAATTCTTCAGCTGCATATAGATTCTGCCTCTATAAAAGGAAAAAAAAATCTATAAATGTAATCATCTCTCCCTTGTCAGCTAATGTAACACAGTAGTAACTATAAAACAGTTTTCTTTAGGCTCTTTTGTGCAATTTGTTCCTCCTGGCATGGATGGGGATATGAGCAGCATTTTGTTTCAATAGAGCCTTTCTTTAGCTTTTAACCAGTCACAAAGGGTGTCTTTCTGTACCTGGACACAATCCGGCCACAGAAATCAAATAGGCTTTTTAAGCCTTGAAAGAAAAGAAACTAGAAGGCCAGTGGCAAATATTTCATCATTTTGTGGGGCAAATATTATATATCTGGGAAAAAGATTTTTTTTAAGTATATAATTTAGGAGTGTCTAAAGGTGTTTTGTTAGGTCAATTGTATATCAGGAATTTAAAAGGAAGGGCCTATAGATCTTTAAATGCCTCCCCAGATAAGGTGAGCCTAATCTATTGTAAATTACACTTCCCACTCTCTGATCTCCGAGAAAGGCTTTCTGTCTCGCTTTCAGTATTTAAAATCTGAAATAATATAGACCTGACTACCCAGGGGTCTGCCTCTTGGCCTGGTGCTTTGTCACCACAATTGAGACGGGCAAGTTGGAAGCAGCGGCATGTCCCCCAACGTAATTCATGAGAGCAAGAGGTAGTGTTGTCTGCGATTTTTCCTGAGGCTGGCTATAACTACACTCCCCTTGAGTTTCTGCCAAGGCACACCACTAAATAAGGAGGTAAAATAAGGATAAAATTTTAACTGCTTCTTTCCAGGGAAGCTTGGAGACAGTCTCGCTTCCTTTTTTAAAGTTGGAGGCAATTTTATTTGTTTAGGCAAATCCTATGGGAAATGAATAAGTAAAGTACCAACTGACATGCTTCACTAGGCTGAAAATAGATCCCAGTACACGATTTCTTTTTTATTTATCCGCCATATGTATTTATTTCAGGTTTCCTTCTCACAGACTCCCAGACTGGGAGAATCAGAGATAGTAATAGCTAGGAAGCACAGATTATTATTATTTTTTTGGTTTGTTTGTTTTGGGGGTTACCTTCCAAACTTTTTACTTTGAAAAAAATTTAAACCTACAGAATAGTTGAAAGACTAATATGAACATTTTGTACATTTGCTTTCTCTCTCTCTCTCTTTTTGCTTATAGTATGAAAGTAAGTTTCATGCAGAATCCTGATAGCTCATCTCTAAATACTTCAGCATGTATCTTCAAAGAACAAAGACACCCTATCATGATCATACCCAAGGAACTTAACATTGATATAATAATATGTTGTAACATACAGTCCACATGCAAATTTCCCCCAGTTGTCCCAACAATGGCCTTTATAGCTATTCTTCTGTTGAATGCAAGATCCAAAGAAGGAGCACACATATGTTCAGTTATTCCACCTTTTTGGTCTCTGTACATTCAGAACAGCCCCCCCACCCCATTCTGCCACCTAATTTGTCAATTGCAACATTAATATTTTTGAAGATTCCAGGGCACATGCCGTATAGAAAGACCCACCTCGGAACTGTCTGGTAAGTTTTCACCAAGTGTGTTGTCAGACTTCTGTGTTCAAAACCTACTACTTTTCTGTGTGGTTATATCATCAAGTTGATATATGGTTAGGTTCATTTGTTTCTGTCTGTATTCAATTTTGGGTTTTGCTTTTGGTCTATCTTTTTAAATTTAAATTTAATTTTTGGATATGTAAAACATTTACATGGCTCAAAAGGCAACAATTAAAAATAAAATTAAACATTAAAAATATCTACCAAGAGAAGTCTTCTTTCTATTTCTGTCTTTCTCCCAATTCCCATCCACCTCTTATGAGTAACTATTCTCATTAGTTTCTGGTTTATCCTTACCATATTTCATTCTGCAAAAACAAGTAAATAAGTTACATATATATGCATATGTATATATCTTTATATGTATAGCTATGTGTTTATATATGTGTATAGAGATATATATGTCTGATTTTCTTTATGATAAAGGTTATATAGATATATTATGATATTATTTTGCATTTACTTTTTTCATTTAATATATTATAAAAATCCCTCCATTGCAATTCATAGAAGTACTTCTCATTCTTTTCATAACTGCATAGTACTTCATTGTGTCAATGAGTCTTCTGTGATTACCCATTTTGTTTTTTTTCCATTATCTTGCTATTACAAATAAAGCCTTGACAAGTAACCTTGTACCTATGTTGTATTGTACTTATGGAGGTGCCCTTGTAGGTGTGATGCTGGGCCAAATGGTGAATGCTTGTGTAGTTTTGTTATATACTGCAAATTCCTCTCCATAGGGTTGCATTATTCTGCACCTTCCCAAAGAATATATGAGCATGTCTGGCACAAATAGGAACACTTTACCTTATCTTACTGAATCCTCATGACAACTTTCTCAGGAAGATACTTTTATTACCCCCATTTTATATGTAGGACGGTAAGGCTCAGAGAGCTTGACAAACATCTCCAGGTTCACATGGCTAGAAAATGGCACAGTAGGATTTGTACCCAAGCTCATGCAACTAACCACCTCACTGTGCCATATGTCGCTGCATTAAGCTACATGAATCATAATTTTGTGTCTTGATAAAATTAATGGAAATCTTTTGTTTCAGAAATGGTGTTCTTGAAAATATCAAGGAATACTGGGGAATCAAGAGAACTTACAATCTCAAGGAATGTTGGAGAAGTAAAAGAATAATCTTCATGTTTCTTAAGGAGGTCAGTGTTCAATCAAAGTTTCTAGGTACAAGCCAAAGATTCTGACCTCATGAGTTTAGCTATGATAGCAAGAGTTTCTTAAAGATAAGAAGTTTCAGGAAGGCCCCTCTGTGGAGACAAGGCATGAAGATATAGGATGTTATGTCTAGTTCTGAGACAGAGGGTGCTAGTAAGGGGAAGACAGGGATTAGGGCCAAACATGATCAGCTCAGGATTTTAGACAGGTTCCAGTCCCAGCAGAGAGTTGAGGGAAGAGACCAGAAACCTGGAGAGAATCTAGGGACCAGACTTAGATGATCAGGATGGAGGAGAAAGCCTCCCAAGGTGGAGAGAATGAGGCTATCCAGGGACTCATCCTAAGGCAGACAGCAACAAGTAAATAAATGATGTCAGATACAGATCAGGCTCTGATCCAGGGCAATGGCATGGAGAGTAGTTAGGATGTTTAGAGAAGACCTCTCCAAGGATGTGTCCTTTGAGGTCAGACATGAATGATGAGAAATAGCAGGCCATCTAAAGATTTGGGGGAAACAACTTTCCTGACAGAGGGAACAGCAAATGTAAGGGTTTTGAGGGGGAAAATTAGCCTTGCAAGTCATGTAACATGAAGACTGGTATGACTATAAGATACTAAATAAGGCAGTGATCATTTATGAGGGTGGGTGCATGGACAGATCAGGTAGGGCCTTGTCAGTCAGGTAAAAGAGTCTGGATTTATTCTAAGTGCATCTAGGCAGGTTTAGGGGAGGCTAGTTCCAATGGACTTCTGGAATGAGTTGCATTTTAGTCATTAAGAAATGTATTTAAATTCAATTCTATGAGGTATGATGAGTTCCAAGGAGATAGAAATAGAAAGAAGTGCTATTGATTCCCATATATTTATTTATTTTTAAGTCAGAATTATTTTTTGTAAAGCAGCCTATAAAATGAGGCTGAACATGAAGTTTGGTCAGCAGCGTGGTTAAAGGACATTTACACAAACATAAATACATTGCTATTTACATTTACCACCTCCAGATGATTCATCAAGAGATGCATGCTCTTCACTTTCAAGTATGAATAACTATTTGTTTCAGGGATATATGCATAGTAAACATATTTCATTTCATGGAAAGAAGTAAGAATTTAAAAATACCTTGTAATGTGCCACATGGGAAGCTCGAAATATATGCCACTGATGAATTGAAATAGTACCACATCCCCATCCTGTTCATCAATCTTCATATTTTTGTGAAATCAGGTAACAGAAACTTTCTTTTGATTTTATCTCTCATTTTGCACTTGGTATTTTTTATAGATTCCTGAAATCAAGGAAGTTTGTAACATGAAGTAAGAAATCAAGCTAAGTTAAAGACATAAATCCTTCAGAAATAAAGAGTGAAAAAAGTTAATGAAATGAATGACAGTAAATATATTTAAAAAGTCTGGGCGCCTGGGTGGCTCAGTCGTTAAGCGTCTGCCTTCGGCTCAGGTCATGATCCCAGCGTCCTGGGATCGAGCCCCACATCGGCCTCTCTGCTCCGCGGGAAGCCTGCTTCTCCCTCTCCCATTCCCCCTGCTTGTGTTCCCTCTCTCGCTGTGTCTCTCTCTGTCAAATAAATAAATAAAATCTTAAAAAATATATATATATATATTTAAAAAGTCATGAGAGGTACATCAAAAATAAGGATAATTTAGTATCAAGTCAACTTACAAAAAAAAAAAACCCAAACATAATATTTAACTTTAAAGCAAAATCATAATTAGCCTTTAAAGCAAAATCATAATTAGCCAAGTAAAAATTTAGCAGGAGCACTAAAAATATATAAATATGCTTTGAATCTCCCAATTTTCTTTCTTTCTTAGGCTGATCTATAAGATATATCAAAGGTCCAACTATTTTTATTTTTGTTTTTTTAAAGATCCATTTATTTATTTTAGAGAGAGAGAGAGAGCATGAGTCAGGGGAGGAGCAGAGGGAGAGGGACAAGCAGACTCTGCACTGAGCACAGCGCAGATGCAGGGCTAAATCCCAGGATCATGACCTGAGCCACAATCAAGTTGGACGCTTAACTGACTGTGCCATCTAGGTGCCCCCAGGTATTTTTAAATATCTAGGTGTTTGATTTCATGTAGACCAAAATGCAGACATTTGAGTGAATTTTGTACTTTCAGCTGGCTATTTGAAATCATATGGAGGGACGCCTGGGTGGCTCAGTCGGTTAAGCATCTGCCTTTGACGCAGGTCATGATCTCAGGGTCCTGGGATTGAGTCCTGCATGGGCTCCTTGTTCCGCAGGAGCCTGCTTCTTCTTCTGCCTGCTACTCCCCCTGCTTGTGCTCTCTCTCTCTCTCTTTTTCTCTTTGACAAACAAATAAATAAAATCTTTTTTTTTTTTTTAATAAAGATTTTGTTTATTTGACAGAGAGAGATACAGCTAGAGAGGGAACACAAGCAGGGAGAGTGATTGGTGAGAAGCAGGCTTCCCACGGACCAGGGAGCCCAATGTGGGGCTCGATCCCAGGACCCCGGGATCATGACCTGAGCCAAAGGCAGACGCTTAACATCTGAGCCACCCAGGTGCCCCCAAATAAATAAAATCTTAAAAAAATAAAATAAAATCATATGGAAATAGACTAAGCCACCTTTTTAAATCTATAAATTAGGCACAGATAATTTTCTTTGTAGGTAACATATAATGTAATGAAACCTGAAGAGTGATCATGCAATCAGCTAAAAATTATAACTGGTTGATTATGGAGGAACACTACCATAGATCTATTTAATAAGCAATTTTTAAAAAAGTCTTTCTGTGGAAATGAATCTGATAGATATGTGTGGTTGGTGGAAATACCCACTGAGACAAGAAAAATATTCAAGTTATTTTCAAATTATTTAAATGCAAGTAAAGGATACAACTTATTGTATATAGATGGCCTTCTCTAAAGAAGTATAATAACCCTCACTGTGAGAATGAATTTTTCATGGCCCTCAAATCCTCCTGAGGATATCTGATGGCTCCTGATAGCATGTAACTGGGGTGAGGATCACTTCAAGCTCTTCCAAGAAGCTTGCTCCATTTTTGGGGAGATTGCCTCTTGGTCTCTATGACATCTATGGAGACTCTGGCTCCCTGTCTTCTCTCTCCCTAGTATAGCACTTTCCAGAGTGTTTGCTGTGAGATTGGCTGAACCATGGGCCAGCTTCCCAAGCATCTCATTCCCATAACAGGTCTATTCCTATAGGCTGTTACCAGTTCTTTTTTAAAATAATGATCAGATCTACAAAATGGAAAAGTCAGTTCAAGACTATAAAATGTAGTCAGTCTAATTGGCTGAAGCCTAATGAAACCCAGGATCTGAGTTAGGAGTTTAGATCTGGTGTCTGGTAGGCAATAGGGAGTCACCATATATTCCTGAGGAAGGCAGTGCTAAGATGAAAATGATGTTTGAGAGACCGATGACCTCTGTGGACTGACCTGGAGATGGGAGAAATGGAAGAGAGGGAGAAGAAGTGATAACAATGATATGTATAGTTCTGTCTACTTATCTTTACTACCTTTGGTTTCAACAATTTTCTCAGCTGTGTTACAAGGCTGAGTACAAGGCTTTTACAGGTGATCTTGCAGAGAGGTAAGAAGCAAGGGGAAATGATTGGTGGCAACCAGGTATAAGAGACAACAGTCTAATAACTAGGAAACTTGGCATAGGTACTAGTTTGTGTGCTGGGTGTCATAAATAAAGCGGAGTGATGAGGGGACACTTGCCATGGGCATTCTTTGACAGAACATGATTGAGACAAATGATGAGCTCAGGGCCTCTTCCAGAGCAAAGACATATACATCTTGAGATTAGGAGAAGCTGATGGTGAATAATCACAATACTGTCACTAACACCATTTCATAAGCACCTTTCATGTGTTAGGGAAAGTTAGGAATATTATCTCACTTACTTTTCATATCCATGGAATGAGGGTAGATATTATTATCCCCATTTTGCAGATGAGGAAAGAGGAATGAGGAGGGACACCGAATATGATTGGTAGATCATGATTCAAACCAAAGTCTTTCTGATTCTAAAGCCTAGGAAGTAAACTAGTATTTGGGTTTGATTCATGATTTTTAGCTCTATCAAGTTCCTTAAAAATAGCTATTGGGTATTGCTTTAGTAAATTTTCAACTATCAACATGGGAGAGTGTGTCTAGAAGAACATGGAGAGAATCAAAATTTGTCTTGAAAATGGAAAAGCTCATTCAAAAAACGGTAGCTATTGCATGTGGGGACTTTGTGGCAACCCTGTGAATGTTCCATAAAATTGTTAAAAAACAACAACAACAACAACAACAAAAAAGAGAAACAAAAAATGAAGCACTGCTTTTTCCTATGTATGTTTTTTCTTCTTTCTACTTGTTTGTTTTGGCATGTTGTAAGTCTTCCTCAAAAGTTTGATGATATTTGGTTGATTATTCATACTTTAGTGTGAGGCACTGAAAATCTGATGAAATCTGTGTTTTGTTGGTAGAGCTTATTGACTGGGGTCTTCTGGCAGTTTATTGACTTTTTGGGGGGAGTCTCTAGATATCAGTAGCTGTAGGTATTTTCTCTGAGTACTAAAAGAGAAAAAAATTAAGTTTACAGAAACATTTTAAGAATAGTGCAAATACACCTCCCCCCCCACCCCGGCACCATTTGAGAGTAAGTGACTGCCATATTTTTGTGTGTATTTCCTATATACCCTGTAACCAAATTGTATCCATCAAAATCAGGACATTAACATTGCTACCATTTGATCTCTAGACCCATTATGTCCATTATAGGAAGAGTCCAAGAAGAATTATGTTTTGCCTTTTGTTGTCATATCTTTTAGTCCCCTTCAGTCTAGAAAAGTTCATCAGTTCTTGCTCCACTTCTTTGTTTTTTTAATATTTTTGAATGTCAGTTATTTTGTGGAATGTCTTTCAGTTTTATGTTTTATAAATATTTCTTCATGATTTTTTTCCAGTTATCATCTTCAGCAGGAATATCACAGTGGTGGCTTTTTATTGCATCTTCGCCTTGTGGTTGTGCACAATTTTGATTTGTCCTATTACTGATGATATTGAGTTTGATCACTTGAGTAAGGCAGTGTCTGCCAAGGTTCTCCACAGTAATGTTACTCTTTTTCTCTTTGTAATTAAGTGTTTTGTGTGGGAGGTACTTCAAAATTTGTAGATATCCTGTTTTTCATCAAATTTAATTAGTTAATGTTGGAATGAACTCACAGATTTATATTTTGTTCAATGGTTATAATTTGTTACTATATTATTTCTTTTGATGCTTAAATTGTCTCAGATTTGACCAGTAGGAGCCCCTTCAAGATGACCTCTATTTCCTTTTTTTTTTTTTTTAAGATTTATTTATTTATTTATTTGACAGAGAGAGACATAGCGAGAGCAGGAACACAAGCAGGGGGAGTGGGAGAGGGAGAAGCAGGCTTCCCGCAGAGCAGGGAGCCCGATGCGGGGCTCGATCCCAGGACCCAGGGATCATGACCTGAGCCGAAGGCAGACGCTTAACGACTGAGCCACCCAGGCGCCCTGTTTCCTTTTTTGAACCTCAACTGTTCTCATCCTACTTATTACCTAATTCCCCATGCGCTGTTGCTGTGGCTTCCCTCCTTCCTCATGCAAAACTACCTGCCTGGGCTGCCCCAGCTACTGATTTGAAGTGAAATTTTCAGGAAGGGAATAGAAGAGGAAGATCTAAGACCCATATTCTAGGTGAAACTTTCAGAGGAATGAAGAAACTTCTGGAATTTGGAATGGGAAGGCAGAACCACACTGTTGAGCTCCACTATCATTTCAACTCTAAGAATACATACACACAGACTTATGTACACATATACATAGTATACAGTCTCTAAATCAAGTCAATTATACTACCAGGTCCTCAGCCAAAAAGGAACAATTTGTTTCCATATTCACTGAATGAAAACACGGCTATAACGGATTTATCTAAAGGTGTCTTAGTTTGAATTCCCCAGAAGCTGACTCTGACACGAGCATTCAAATCTAAATAACGTATTTGGGGGTGGGGGGTTTCATCCCAGGAAATACTGGGAGAGTGGAGATGTAAATCAGGAAAGGGAATGAAGACAATAAAAGGTATGTTCTGTGCCAGTTATCTGAGGATATCCAGCTCAGCCCCTCAAGGGAACTCCGGGAGACAGTGAGAACACATCTAATTTATTCTGACTGATGGCCAAAGAAGCAGTGATATTTACCTTTCAACTCCTTGTTTGTCATTGGTTGAGGATTCTGAGAGACATTAACTCTCCAGACTTCTGGTTGACCTCCACCACAGGCTGAGGGTGCTCCCACTGCCAGATGAAAATCCTTACGCAGAGAGTTGCAGGTGTTTGCACGCGGTAAGTGACGCACAGAAGGGTATCAATAGGGCAGTGACAGTTTGCTGAAGATGTTGTTTCTTTTCAAGGCTCTGCACCTGAGAGAGTACATACTACTTTAGTGAGATTTTCAAGATCATGTTAGATTATGTTATAATTTTTGTTATACTCTGATGAGACTCCAGTGAACCAGAAAGAACTAATAATATATACATATAATATGCATAATAATAGCTTATAACATCTCATATTTTGAGAGCTTACTATAGTATTGTCATGTTTTTACAGATGAGTTAATGATCAAAGCAACTCCTTAAAGCCAGTACTGTTAAGTATTTACGTTCAATGTATAAGGAAACTAAGACTTTGAGGGGATTAGCAACTCGCTCAAGCTGACACTAATGGTAAGGGGTACTGTTGGGTTATAAATCGAGGCTCACACTCACAGTCATTTTCTTGGTTTACTAAAGCAAAGTCCATCAGAGTTTCCTAAAAAGCAATAGGAAGTAGACCTCTAAGGAGGAAACCTCTGAAATGCTCTCACAAGCAATCATCTAGTGGAGAAACATCGATCTAGTGATGAAGAGAGCTAGGATTTAGACAGGAGGCCTCTAAATGCAAGTAATCAGCCTTAGGTTCTAATTGGAGCCCTGGTGTAAAATTTTACCCTGAAGAAACCTATTGAGTTCAAAGCATCAGTCCCTTCTGTGGAACTTATGCCCAGCTTCTGGGAACTGCTAATGAGAGCATCCCAACAGATGCAACAGGGATCGCGAGGCTGGGGAAACACTGTTTGTGGCTCCAGCACTCAATTGAAAGTTGCTAAGTGCAAGCTGTGCGTTTGGGATCATTCACTCATTTTTCGGTTAAAAAAAAAAAAAAGTTGCCACGCATGTGCCTTTTGATCCTGATTCTGACAGGGTAGAAATTCTTAAGCAAGTAAGACTCTTATTTGCAACGTAGAGAAATAATTCTTGTCTCCAAAAAATCTAAAAAAGAATGGAAGATGAGTATTGATTGTAGAGTTAATCTAAGTTTCATTCTGAATGGAAGTGATTGAAATCCATGTTAAGATGCTATAGAATAACATACCGCATTTTAAATGTCTCTACGAAATTAGCAAACCGTCCTTGGAACATAGGTGCAGTATGATGTGAATATATTTTTGGTTGAAACTAGGTCACTTCCTATTTTAACTGGGAAACTTTTGTTTCAGCTTTAGTGTATTTTTACATACTGTATTGAAAAATACAGTTGTTCCGTCATTACTTATATCTGAGCTGATGATCACTTTAAGTATGTGCCTAGGAAAATGAGTATAGCTATGAATCTGATAAATGTGGATCTGAATTGAAGAGGTTAAAGGAGTTTATTAATCCAGCTTAAGCAGAAGCATTTACCAAGGGGAAGTAGATAAAAATTACTGGGGAATCAAGAGGAAAAAGAAAACCGTGGGAAGGATGATGCTAACCTGACATCAAAAAACTATTTATAACATCCATACCACTGTCCACCAGACTTTTCACACCGTAAAGCTATCAAACAATTATCTAATATTCTAGGTCCTCAACTGGACTAGTGCGTAAATCATTTAACTTTGATCACAGTGAGGACCCAAATGGAGCAGGAAGATGTTTTTTGGTTATATTCAATCCCATGGAAAAAAAAATGTGTACAAAGAAAAAAAAATCAAACATGTCTGCACCTTTTTTCCTTGAGGAAGACGGATACATTTTGGAAGTGCTGTACTTGGTTTTACTGAGACATATACTCCAGTGATCTAAGTGAGTAAACGCTAAAAATTTCCCACTTCCCTCTACAGATTTTGAGCAATTGTCTTAGCTTCTTTCTTAGCCCTGTAGAAGGAAACTTTCAAATAGTAACCACTAAAATCCCAATAAAGTAAAGAAATAATTAAAAAAAAAAAAGAAAATGTTTCCATCTGTAATCTCTTCAGATTTCAGGGTGAATAAATTGGCAGATACCTGGTAGAGCCCTGGGGCCAAAACTGAGCTTATTTTGTTTCTGTTTTCATTTCTCCTTTTTTTGCCTTGTCAGTTGAATAACATCTCTGCTGATTTTCTGGAGACTCAAGTCTTCCCAATGGCCATTTGTCACTCTCTCAGCTTCCATGGCTGCTGGCTATGGGTACTAAAAAAGCATCAAGGTGAAGGAAAAAAAAAAAAAATCAGGGAATAATGTTTATCTGAACATTCTCTTCCAGAATTTTGACTAAATTTGGAAACCCAAGCCAAGTGGGAAAGTAAAGATTTTCTTTCCATGGATCCTGTAATTGCCCCCAAAAGGCAGCCCTTGGGAGCATTGCGGATTTTAAGCATTCAAGGTGTGTTGACTGTAGACTGGTAGTCATAAGGCAGATGGCAGGGAATCTGCTGGAAGGCTGAATTTTCACTGGTGCCAAATAGGGCTGACTGCACAGTAGTTAAGTGGGTTAGCTGTCAAGGAAAGAGACGCTTTGCTTTCCCTCCCCTACAGGGACAGTTGAACCACACACTTCCCTCCTTCTCTGGTTCCCAGTTGCCCTGGGCATTTTTCTCTGTTACAGCATTTCACTCCTGAAATGAATGGCACTTAGCAGGGAAGGTGTCTTTGGTAAGTATTTTACAACAGTGCAGGAGTTAACAGTTTCTTTTTTCATTAAAAGTGAGTTTTTGGTGGCTTTGTGACTGGCAGCCTGGAAACTTCTTACTTCCCTTTGATGCAGTGATCTCATAAAAAGTCTCCTTTTCCCAGACATCTGCCAAAGGGAAGGTTATGCTCCTTACCTCCCTTCCTTCTGCCTTTGTTCCCTGCTTCCCTTCCCTCCCAAGAGTCATAGGAGAGATTTTTGTAAAATTCCTGTGAATATGCACCAGCGGTAGATGCCAGATAATACCACAAACAACACACAGACACCAAATGAATCGTTTACTAAGGGGTATGTGTATGTGTGTGTGTGTTTGTGTGTGTCTGTGTATGGGGGAGAGTTTCCAAAAAAGCGTTGGGGGACATGGGAGTTACAGCTCATTATAGAAGATAGCATAAAGAAGAAAAGAAGAGAAAAGTAGTATTTAGCCATCTTACAACATCAGTGGACATACCAATGGTAACTTTTTAAAATGTAGATCTGCTGCTGTTAATATTCCACTTACAGCCAATTAAATATTGACAAGGTAATGCTATTGCAAGGCGGATAATGTAGTGTTCCAAAGTCAGAATGTGTCCTCCTTAAAGACGGGCATTATATCACACTTATTACTGCTGCCCAGAGCTTACCACAGGGCTTGGCACAAAGAAAGCTCTAGATAAAGATTTGTTAACTTGAGTTGAAAAAAAAAAGTTAGATCACTACATCATGAACTCCACAAAAGTATTTATGAGAATTAGGATAGTGATTATGTGTAAGTGGAAGCTAATTTATCTGTTATTCTTTTGACCTACACTTCATTAGCACTATCAGTCTTCTGCAGGATGATGCACCTGAGACATTACAAGGGTTTAAAGTATCATCTGAAATGTCCAAGAAAAATTTGATTATATTCTGTATAATTTTAGTACTTTTAGTCTTTGGGGTATTTTACTAGACTTTAATTCTTTGAAAATTAGCAATCCATTAATGATATATAGGATAAATTGCTCTAATCGGAGGCTATAATTAACCAGAACTCCGAATGTGTAGCGATTAAAAAAATGTTTTTAGGTGGACAGAGCTGGGTTGGAATGTGGATTTGGCTGTCGCCACCTTTGTGATCTTGGGCAGACCCTTTAGCCTCTCTACACTTTGGATTCCTCGTCTCCGAAAATGGGGAGAAAAACACCTTCTCTCTCCAGGGCTGTTGGAAGATTAAAGGAGATAATGTATGTGCTTGGCATGGTGACAGGTACTTGGCAATCCCTCCTAAGTACTTGGAATAGGAACCAGTAGCCACCCCGTGTTCCCCACTTACTGTATGGACCATGTACTGGGAAAGAGGAAACCCTGGGTGTATGCCATTGGGCACCCTATATTCCTGCTCTAGGACTTGTAGCTTTATACTAAAAAGGGAAGTGCTAGGTACTGAAAAAGCTTTCCCGGTGTTTGGCAGCATGTTATTAGTATCACAAGTGGAATTAGTCTAGATGTATATTTTCCAAATATAATTTGTTATTTTCTAAGGTGGATCTAGACACATACCTGTATTTTTTCCTCCAGTCCCACAGGCAATTTTAGATCAGTACACGGAAAATGCCATCTGTTCTTCGTAGTCAGAAATGAAAAGAAACTGAGTTTTCAGCATCACTATGAGATTTGCATTTGAATAATAGGTGTCAGATACATTGGTACCCATTTCTTTTAAGTGTGAAGTTAAATGCTGGTGACTTCACTAAGTGTTGGGAAGCAAGATGTTAATATTGTAATTATCTTTTTCCTTAATGAGATATTGAGAAGCAGGTTTAGAAAAATTTACTGAATAAGATGCTGAATAGGAAAGAAAGATGAGTTGGCTGGCTTTCCTTTTTTCTCTTAGTGGAGCCCAGGTTAGAGAGATGGAGAAGAATCTATGTGTTGTTGCTTAGAAACTTGGGCTACCTTTTGCGGATCCCCCAGACCCCTTTCTGTGAGCTGGATAAGGACTGAAAGTCTGAGGACACTCTACCTTCTGACAACAGTGGCATTTTGTGGGGACAAAACCCTCAGAAAGCCACTGCAGACATTCTGGAGACTTCCATATTCTCCCCCATCCCTCTACCCACCTCCACCTGCATTTTCAGGAGTCCCCAAGACCACCCTCACTTCTGACACCAAATGCAAGTTCTAAGTTCCCCAAATCATCCCCAAGTTCAATAATTCACTAGATGGACTCATAGAACTTAGAAAAGCTGTTATACTTAGGGTTTGTTTCAGTGAAAGGATGCAAATAAAATTAACGGAGGAAAGACTAGGCATGGCACTTCTGGTTTTCTCCCAGTGGAGTTGTGGGAGGACTGCGTCTGTTTCTCTCAACAACAATGTGTGGCAATACACATGAAGTATTGCCAACCAGAGAAGCTTACTTGATTCTGGGTGGCCAGAATTTTATTGGGGCTTGGTCACAAAGACATGGTTGACCATTTATGCAGCTAACCTTAGTCTCCAGCCCTAGCTGATACCATGTGGAACAAGGCTTTCCACCATAAATCACTTTGTTAGTTAGCATAGCCTATCTAGTGTGGCTCAAATCCCGCTGATGAACAAAGACATTCATATCAGAGACGACATTCCAAGGGTTCAAAGATTACTTCCCGAGAGCTGATGGCAAACGCTAAACCTCGATCTGGGCAAAGATAATCCTCTAGTGCACACGACCCTGTCCTCTTCCAAAACAGAAACATAATTTAAGATCCTGATATAGAATTCAAGTGAGGGGGCTACACAGAGCAAGTCAAGAAGTATCACATCCAGGCTAGGTTCAACTTATTTCCCGTCCTTGATCTCCTCAACGAATTTGCAAGTGTCAGTGACACTTTCTATGTAGGTAGGATCCTGCCAAAATTGAGGAAAAGGACAAATTTTTGTAATTCCACTGCCCGTTTTCCTCAGACATTACCTTACCACACCATAAAACACAGTCTGAGAATCCATGCAATTTGATTTAAGAGATTATAAGTATTATTTTCCTGATCCTTGAGCACTGGAAAGCAGCATCCTCGTATTTGAGACAATGTGCGTATCCCTGCGAGTGTCTACTAAAGGAGAGCATTCTTCTAAGTATGCAGGCTTACTCATCCCCAACACTGCAGAAAGCTCTCTTGGGAAGGACCAAGAAAATAGAATGGCTTCCTTCCTTTAGGTCATCCTATTTATTCATCCATATGAAGAAGGTGTGGGAGAGTGAGCCTTAACCAAACTTTGCATTTTCTTACTGCATTTCAACCAAACCTAGTATTAGGATGTTTTGAGCTATTATCAAAAGCTCATGTCCCTCCATATCTCACCTCCCACTTGGGTCCAATTTTATACTCAAGAATCATAAATCCAAATGCCCATGGAATTAGGTGAGCATATCAACATGTGAAGTGTAACAAGAATGTGACAATAGATATTACTGGAGAAAGGAGAGTATGGCAAAGTGGAGATTAGCAGACTGTGTGAAAATTCATATACAAATTTTAAAATATTTTACAGGCAAATCAGACACATCTTTTGGTGGACAATGGCCCATGAAGCATTGGTTTGGGACTCTCGTAACAAGGATAGAAGAGCAAATGCCCAAATATTAGTAGGATAAAAGATAGAGCTTATCCTTTGCCTCAACATTTCAAATATTTTCAGATTACACAATCTGGCTTAATGTTGACTATAAAGATTCAGTTTTCCAATTTTCCTGAGAAATGTAAAAGAAAAGAGAGTTAAACAAAGAAATGTACTCAATACTGAATGGGAACATCAAGCAAAAGGAATTACCTTTGCTATCCCATTCATCTTTTGTTCTTGATGGTATGGATTTGACCCAGAAAGGGAGAGTCAATGAAGAGTTTTGATTTAAAAGCACCTAAGCTGCTCTGTGATGGGGATAATAGAAATACACATTATAAGGTAACAGGAAGTAAGTAATAATATCTAATCTTTAAATTAAATTCTAGACAGTGAAACAAGAGTGGTAGGGAGACTTATGCAGTAATATTTTTGACATTTCTAGTCTAATTTAAGGTCACACGAAATATACAATCTGTAAAATATATTTATGAAGAGTAAATCTGGAATTATGGAGATTGAAGTAAAGTCCAGCTTTTTGCATTTCCAGCACATAGTAGGCATCCAATAAATCTTTACTGAATGAATTAAAAAAAAAAATACCTTTTTACGTCCTCTCTGAGAGCCCTACTGGGTTTTCTAATCATGCATAGCCCATGTCAAATGAAAGATAAACTGTGCACAGTGAACAATGGCCATTGTCTTTTTACCTTACCCAAAATAAGAAGTAGAAAGGCCAGTGTTTGAGGGGAAATTATTCTCTTGATAAAACTTCAAGTACTTGAACTTTTATAAGGCAGGCCTTCCCAGTGAGATTTTAGATCCAAGGAGTTTCAGTAAAGAATCCGCATAAGCACTCACAAGTTTGGGTGCTTATCCAAACTGAAATTAATCTCTGAACCTTTTGAGGTTTTCTGAATTCTAAAGAAAGCTGAGAAAGCCAGAGAGGGCAGAGAAAACACAGAGAAAAACCAAGGAGAGTGATCATAGGAAACGCTGCAGAGGCCAGAAAGATCACAGGGGTGCGGGGGTGTGTGTGGGGGGCATAGAAGGGGTTACCGAAATGGAGGAGGAGGAAAACCGGGGAGCAGAGGTAGCTTGGAGGGAGCCAAGGAGTCCAGAGCAATCACAGCAGAGATGCTGAGGGCAGAGGGAGCACTAAGAAAACAGAGCTGAGTGGAGATTACACAGGTGCAATCAGTTCAGAGGAGGAGGGCAAGAAACGTGCCCTCAAGAAGAGCTCGACTCCAAACTCTGACTGCTTAAAGGGAAGAATGGCAAGAGCTTTCATTTGGATGTGATCCTTTGAAATCTGGAAAAACTTTTCCTCTCCCTCCCTTTCCTCTCTTTTCTTCTCCCCCCATCTCCTATAAAAAAGAGGTAAGAGAAGAAAGAAAGGAGGTGATTTGATTTTTTTTTTCCCATAGTTGTTTTGCAGTTTGATTACCAATATGTCATGCAAGACTTAAGATGAAATGCAATGTGAGGCTTAAAAGATGAAACTGACTTGAAACAGAATATAAGCTATCTTTCTTCCTTTGGAATATTCCCCATCCTTCTTCCTTCCGAAAATTCAAGGTGAACAAACTACTATATTTGGGAAGAAGCAAAAAAGCACATTTTTTAAATAAACAAAATGCTAGTAATACTACAGCAAACTAACTGTTTTGAGTATTAAACAATAATATTGTTTACTGGACAGACCCCCTTCATTCCATGATAAGAGAATAGTTTGAGTGAATCACGTCAGTGAAATGCACTCTGTTGTGGACTATTTAGGCATGCCCCTGTGCCCCGCATCACAGCTTTAGCTGATCTCCTTGGAGTGTATAGTGTATATCTTTTCCCAATTGGATCCCCTCTTTTACAGTGGAGAAATAGACATCCAGAGAAAATGGCATGCTGTCTTAAGGCCACTACTGAATAGTAAGACTTTAAACTCTATCTGTACTAAACACAATTCTGACAAGATGTGTAACTTTTTACACCTCAGTCTCTGAATCATGGTTCATTTGTAGGCTGTGTTGAGGTAGGCTGTCAGAGGTAATTGAAATTAAAAGCAGAAAAGCAGCTATTTTAGTCTGACCCATAAAATAACCCCCTTGGCCTAGCTTCTGGGTACTCTTGGTGGGATGTCTGTTCCATTGTAACATGTTGATAAAAGCCAGCTCTCTTTCTTTTCCCCAGATAGGTCTCATATGGACACCCTAACCCAGTCCATCCGGGTTTGTTTTGTTCTGTTCTGTGATTGTAAATGTGTGATGTTTATTGAGACTCGGGGTGGGAGGAAGGGGTCAAGTAAGAGAGTACATGAATAAACCATACCTACCACCAGTATAAAAATATGCAACTAAGATTATAACAGGGAAAGGCAGTTATCTTCATATTCAAAATACCATATGGAATTTTTATCATTATAAAACCTTCCTATTCTCTACCTTGTTTTATTGCTGAATAAGAAACCATAATGGCATAGTCCTTCCTCTTCCTGATTTCTTAGACTTGCTGGCTAAGCACATGCCACTGTTGAACTCCATCAATAATTTTCATTTCAGACCTTGGTCCTGAGTTAACACAATGGAAACTTTTTTTTTTTTTTAATCTTATTATTTGAGGGACAGAGAGAGGGAGAGAGCAAGTGTGGGGGAGGGAGAAGGATAAGCAGACTCTGTGCTGAGCAAGGACCTCATTGTGGGGCTCAATCCCAGGACCCTGAGTTCGTGACCTGAGCCGAAATCCAGAGTTGGACACTTAACTTACTGAGCCACCCAAGCGCCCCCAACACAATGGAAACTTTTAAAATGGCTTCTAACTTGCAGCGGCAACTGGATTACAATGGCTCCTCAAACTACAGCATTATTGTACTCATCAAAACAAAGCTTTTTCTATCCGTTCCAAGATCCTTTCAGCGACCTTATTATGCTATTTATTCTTTTCTCAATAATAATTTAATAATTTCTTTAGTATTAATCACATGCTAGTCATCTACTGGAGTGAAAGGATTCAAAAAGTTGGAAGGTGGTGACCATTTTCAAGTGTCTCCCCAGGAAATAAGTTGGAGCGATATGAAACCTTGTTCTCATTTATATTGACTTACATACATCTGTCTCTTCTTCAAATTGGAAGCTCTTTAAGTAGAGAGAGTTTGGTTTCTCCTCCTTATCTAGCTCCTTATCTAGCCCATGGTATGGCATACAGAACACAATCTTATGATTTGTTGGCTAACAGGCTTCTGCCTAGCCTCTCCAGGATAAACCATCATTTCTGTTCAGCAGAACAGAATGGTATGCGCAAGCCAGCTTGAATTTTTTCAGTCACTGTTCCATTGTTTTCCCTCCTTCTTATATTTTCCAGAACAGATCCTGGTGACTATTGTCTTTGATTTTCCCATGCCTAGTTCTTTGTCCTTTTTTCTGAGAAAATAACACCTATATTACTTCGTGGATTTGCTGGGAGGACCAAAAGCAATGCTGTATACATTTGGAAGGTAGCTATAGAAAACTTTACAAGCAGGTGTTATTTTTATAGAGCTGTTTCCTTTGGTGTGAAAGTAGAGAATATAAGCAATGTACTTGTGAAACTGGGTACAAATATATTATTCATAAATTTGGGATATAGAAATGTTAGCAATTCTATACATTTAATAACAATTAGAAACAAATTCTTATCAGGCCAACTATCAGTCATGGTAATCATGAAAAACAACAGGTAATAGAAAAGCAATTTTGTTTTACTACAGATGCAAGCACCACTTAAGTGTGCATGATGCATGATCATATGCACCCTCCGTTATCCTTGCAGGCTCAGTAAATATTGTCAGGTAAGAGTGTAGACTCTGGAGCAAGAATGCCTAAGTCAGAATCTGGCTCTTTCACTTAGCAGGTGAGAGATCTGTCTGCCCCCTTGTTCCCTATCTGTGAGAGTGAGGGGATGGAAATGAGAGTACCTAAATTTTCAGGTAGTTGAGTTGATTAAATGAGGTATCTATACAGTAATAATTTTAGAAAAGGGTCTGACATATAGCAAGCACTATGTAGTTGTTAGCTGGAATTGTTCTATTATTTCAGAACATCTCAATGAACGTTCAGAAGTGTAGCCAACCATTTTAGGTTTTGTTAAGACATTTAACATTAGGCCAGGTGAATATATCGATGGTAAGGTGGTGCTGCACGCTCACTTCCAGCCCTGGTTGAGCTTTCCTGGTGAAGGCAGGTGTCAGGTTCTGGATTCTGCTGATTGAGGATGAGGATGGGAAGGAGCAGAACACAGTAGACTGATTCAATAAGTGAATGTTGTACAAGATGAAATCAAACTAGATAACCTGCCACTGCCAAATGGCCAAGAGCACAAGCATTGGAGTTACCCCTGAGTTCTGATCCCAGCTCTACCCTTTGACCAGCTGCATGGATGACACGTTCCAAACTGGGCGGCTGGGTTGCTGTGGGCACAGCACTGAACATGAAGCATGGCTGCTAAGGCATCTGCATGAATGTTAGTTTCCGTTCAGTGTGGCCAACTACACATGGTTCTGTTTTGTTTCAACTCTCTGGCTTTGCTTTAATGACTTGAGAGAAATAGCAGATTTCCATTCCTTTTTGCAAATATTTTAGCACTTAAAGATTGTCATTCGCACAGTTGTTACATCGATAACAAAGCGAGCCTGAGCCCTGCTTGAGCAGGGTCTGTTCCTGGGGAAATAGCTTGTCTTTCTGCTTTGCCTCATCTGCCATGTATATTTCAGTTGTTAATTGGAGATGGAAACATTTCCAAGTTTTCTTCTTCCCTAGGTATTGATCTCTTGGGTGAACATAAAGTCTTAACCCCTTAAGCTTTATCACCATGCTTCCTCTACCTTATCAATTCAAATGGATTTAGCATGTATTATCGGTATTTAGATCTTGAATTTCTTTCTACTTCTTTCTCCTTTAAAGCAATCTGTCTAGCTGCAAACCTCTTGTTAGAAGAGATTATATGATTGTTTTTTGGTTTTATAATCTGTTTGAAGAAGTGGCTGCACACTTAAGGATTTAAAATGTCTCAACAGGAAACAGCTTCTCTGTTGAAAACCTGATTTCTCACAGAGCTGCTTTTTCTTTCTTTATAACAAAATTTTCAGATTTGATCACACTGCTACCAGGACATTTCGTTTTATTTAAGTGCGACAACACAAACATCACTAATCTGGTTTCCCCAAATTCATTTGCGCACTCCCTGTCAACAATGGTTTTATCAGCCATCAAAAATCTAATTGAAATGGCAGTGCTGCATGTAGTCATCCAATAATTATAAAATAAACAGACTGAAAATTCAGATGCATTTGAACAAAAGCCATCAAAGTAACATTAACAGGAGAAAAGGTAATTAAAGAGCTTTCTCTCTTCAGCTTTCAACATTACAGGTTTATTTAAATGCAGCTCTAGCAGGAGACCTGAGATGGATTGATTGGCCAAATTTGTTGGCTGACGCTATTCCTAAATGTGTCCCATTAAAAATGAGGTGAAGAAATTTAAAAAGCACGATAATCACAGCACCTCAAAAAGCATGCTTTACTTCCTCCTCTGAGAACTTCTATGGTCATGCGCACAGATGACAGATAATAATGGATGACAAAAGGCACTGCCCTTTATTTAAACAGCGCATCTTCAGAGGTTGGGGCAGATAGAGCAGTCTGGTCCCTGACTACAAAAGCATGATGTCAAAGGGTTGCCCAGCATATGCTGCAAACCGCCACTTGAATTTTTCACCTGCTGGAGAAAAGGAAGCTGCCTATCAGAGGCTGTAATGCTTGCATGCAAGCAGTTTAGCAATAAGAGATTCAAACTTTTGAAAGAGAGGTAACAAAGCCCTAAGAATAAGCCCCGGTCGGTCATGAATGTATATATAGTCCTAGGGCTGGTTGGCATAGCAACTGTTTCTGAGAACCCCGGTGCTGCTTAAGTAAACAGCTGAAGCACAGAGCGTGCCTCAGCTAAGCTGGGTCCATCTGTAGTATCAGCATGTGAGGATCAGAACAGGAACATTTTCTCCAGGGAATCGATGATATTTTGGTATCACCTCCTAATAACTCCATTGTTCTTAGCACGTTGTGGCAAGCCTCTGGTTCTCTCTCTTCTTCCGCATGGCCATTTTGTCGAGCAATCTCAATGTAGGTGAATCTGACTGAGTTGGTTTGGGGATAACTAAAAGGGATCTAAGCTTAGTACCTTGCCTCTGTTATTTGTCGAGAGCTTGCAAGGAAAACAATCGATGCTTCAACAGCAACTCATTATGATGATCCAACAGAAATGATAGCTGCCCAAGTTCTTACTTCAAAGTCCAGCACACTGGGTCATTGCAGAGGTTTTGGAATCAGACAAACCTAGCTATAGTTTGTGGTTCCACTATGAAAAGTGGTGTGACATTGAGCATATTGGGCATGTTCTCTCCTTTCGGCAACTGTTTTCTCAAATGTAACATGAAGATAGTAACAAACACCTCATGGGCACTGGAGGATTAAAGAAGATACTGTATTTAAAATGCTACATGCAGTACTCAAGAAATGGTAGTGCTCACACCCCCTGCTGGGTTCTTACCCAATGGCATTTTAGAAGGACGTGTCCAGTGCCTGCCCTTTTTCATGTGATTCAGCAGTAACTCCTGACTCCTTTAAGCCAAATGTTGTGGTCTAATTCCCCTCACCAGTGGCTGATTTGTGGTGGGTGTGTGGTCCTAGTTCTTGCCACTGATATAGGAGGGGAGTTCTTGGAAGACAGGTTAGTGGTAAGATATTAGATCCACTTGGACTATAGTAGTAAGAGGTCCCCACAGGATTTAAGGTACAGAATAGATGAAAAAACACATTATAAGAGCTTTAATGTGCTTGTAAGTGGATGCCCTTAGATATCTAGGATTTGTAAGTAACAACTGGAAATTTCTGTTTGGGCTGGGCTTCATTATTTGTGATATTCTTCTGGAACTGAACTATGCAAGCCATTGTTTTATAAGCATTTTAAAAGTACACACTATAATGCTTGGAAAAAATATGTAGTTGAATAATTCACCTGTGTCTTATCCCTGTGGAGAAAGGCAAAAAAAAAAAAAAAAAAAAAAAAAAGCAGCTATAGC
The DNA here is from genome assembly GCF_011800145.1 of Mirounga leonina. Taxonomy (NCBI): domain Eukaryota; kingdom Metazoa; phylum Chordata; class Mammalia; order Carnivora; family Phocidae; genus Mirounga; species Mirounga leonina. The sequence goes on from NW_023270316.1 coordinate 45,586,584, forward strand.
TCTTGGAAACTTGAGTTCTTTCTGGAAAGTTCTTTTTGGACATGTGAGAGAATGTAAGGGTTATAACTAGTGGGTCTTTCCTTCCTTGAGGATCTTCTCTACCACCCATTTCTGATGCGGGAAGAGACTTTAATGGGAAAGAATCAGTAGTAAGGCCAATTGAAGTCTCTTTTATTGATATCAAAACATCTGTGCTTCCTGAGAAAAAAGAACGGAGAATCATCATAATTCTGAGTGTCTGGAAAAGAATTCTCAGTGTTTTATATTCACACTCCCATTCTTTGATCCCCCTTATAAATCTTTGCCCCCAAAAGAGTCCTTATCAGTCCAAAATGATTTATTTTTATCTTGCCTTTACCCCGATAATTTGAAAGTGTTGTGTTTCCAAAAATTTGTATTGTTTTCATGAATCACATCTTTTTTCTGATTATTGTAAGTTAAGATTTTTCTTACTTTGTACAACTCAATACTCTACAAACAAGGATGAGATAACAAAGGATGAAAGCTGGAGTCTGTTTGTGACCCATGAGTTCTTTTCCTTGGTAGTTTCACTGAATAATCTGCCACTAATATGATGCATGATATTGTCTTGGCAGTTTATTATTTTGAGGCAATAGAACACAACAGATTGGAAGGAACTATCTTGATCTATTATATCAAGAATCCACAATTTATAGCTCTGTCTATTTACTGGTAAAAAGACACTCCCTGAGAGTAGAAGGCATGTGCATCTATGTAGTGATAAGACTGTGGTCCTTTAAAAATTTTTTGATATCCTTACATTTGTACAGTGTCTGTGATTAGGGACAAAATTCCTTGTATTTTATGTAAACACACGAAATACATGTATTTGTTAAATATATATTATTACGTTGACTCTCCACAATAACCCTGTGAAATAAGTTCTGTAAATTGTCAATGCAGAGATGAAGAGCCTGAGATACAGAGGAAGTTAGATAACTTGCCTAAAGTCACATAGCAAATGAGTGGCAGAGGGATTCCACCCCGGGGTCTTTTGATTCTTAATGATATTGTTTAATTTATTTTTTCTTCACAGCTGCTTCTACGAGGGCTTTTGCGGTTTAGCCTAGGGCTAACACTATTTATTCATAACCACTTATAATATAATTTTTTGGAGATGCTGTCTTTGCCCAGTTTAAAGTCCATGGCTAAAGGCTGGTCAGTTTCCCTTTTCAAAGAAGAACAACTAGTTAAGTCCACATCTCAACCCTTATGGAACCCCCACACTCGGGCTACTGTGCATCCACCCCAATCGCAGGCCAGACACCAGACACCCCCTAGGGCAGCCCCTATGCCCTGGAACACGAGGAATCATTCAAATTATCCAATCCACAGGAAGCTCAAAAAACCTAGCTAACCCCACCCTACCTGCCTTACTTATGCTCCCTCCTCCATCTCCAGCCTGCTGTTCTTCTTCCATCCAGTTGCCTATGTGGCCCTACCTGGCAGACTTCTCCCATTTGGAGTCCAAGTAATAGAGTTTTGCCTTTCATCTACCCAAGTTTCATTGGGTTGTGTCTCACCCTCAAAAGAATCTTTAAATCTTATACACCACCACTTTGGAGTTTAGATTTGTCTCCAACCTTTTCAGATACACTGTGATATAACTGGAAAAGCTTTGGATAGAGAGACAGGTGTCTGAGCTTCTACTATAGGTTTGGTGTGGTCTTGAGCAGGTTTATTTAACCCCTTGGAGTCTCAGCATCTCACCTATAAAATGAACAATCACCCTCAATGCAGTGGTTCCTGTTCTGGATTGATCTATCATTTTGTGGTATAAATTTCTTTCATTTTGTGGTATAAATTGGTGTTGCCAAAGTACAAGGGTATCTGAGGACAAATTGAAAGAGAAATATTCAACCGGAAAGTAGTGCCTATGTCCTCTGGATGTGAATCTCTCAGTATGGCTGATTCACATTGAAGTCATGACAACATGATAAAAGGTATCATGAAGAAATCCTTTTGTCAAAATGATAGAATAGCACACAAAACTGGACTCTAGCTAATAAAACAATAATGACTGGTAACTCTCCAGGCTGGTTGGTAGCCCATCATTATAGCAACAGAAACTTGCTTGTTATTGGGTTTTGAAAGTCTCCTTTCCAGAATGTAGCCTATGAATTCTGAGACCATTTGTTAAAGTTCCTTTGAGATTGTATTTTTCTTTTTTTCATTCTCTCCCTCTCTTTCTTTTTCTTTTTCTTTTATTTTTCTGGTCAGGAACTTCAGAAGCTGCTGAAGCTGCAGATTTTGGTGTCATTGACCTGCCTTCCTCTTTGTTTGGTGGCTGATGAATCCTTGGGGAGAGGTGTCCGCAACCCTGATGGAGGGCTAGAAAATAGAGCTGCTGTGAACCGCACGCAGTTCCTGGACGCCTGATTTTTCTGAAAGATAGGCTCTTGATCAGGCAAGCAGGGACTTAATGATTTATGCCTTTATGCTCAACTCCAGATAAAGTTAGACTATATCCTAAAGCGTATATAGGAGGAAAAGCTATTACAGCATGTGGCTTGTCAGTGATAAATTTTAAAAAAAGAAAAGAGAGAGGGAGAATGAGAGAGAGAGAGAGAGAGACAGTAAATAGCCTGTACTTGAAATGATTTCCAAATTTCAGCAACCTAGGAATAATAATAGAAGAGAGAGACTTTTTTCTTTTTTTAAAGATTTTATTTATTTATTTGACAGAGAGAGAGAGAGGGAGAGAGAGGGAGAGTGGTAGAGGGAGAGGGAGAAGCAGACTCCCCACTGAGCAGGGAGGCCAACTCGGGGCTCGATCCCAGGACCTGAGCCGAAGGCAGACGCTTAACCAACTGAGCCACCCAGGTGCCCCTAGAAGAGAAAGTCTTAAAACACTTGTGTGGCCTCATCCTCTTTCACCAGGATTTCTTTTTATTCAAGGTTGAGGTCAGAGTTTTATGATGTATTTGTATTTTAGAACCAGAATGGATAAAAACTAGCATTGCAACGGCTTGGCAGAAGCATGAGTTTTTTGTTTTTGTTTTTTAACCTCTCCCTATCTCTTTTCCAAAGACAAATGATTGTGTTTTAATAACCTAAATAAGAGATGGGTTCAAAATCTCTCATCAAGATTAGAAATAGAATTAAGAGTCAAAGTTATAATACCAAATCATTCTAGAGTGCCTGAGAGGTTCTGCTAGTTTTGTAATTGGTTAGTTCTCCCATTTAGATTCTTTAAAATACTTTCTCCTTCATGTCTAGCCTAATTTTCCCTCTCCTGTAAGGGTTGGTACAGGTGAAGAGCCATCTCCTTGAAAGGAACTTTCTCTAAAGAGCAGACCTTCATACTCTATGCAGATGGTCTCACATCTCTTCACCATTTCTGTGTTCTCTGTTGGTTTCAGTGTGCTCTTCCTTCTGACCACGGACACCTGCTTTCTTCTTTGGAGGACTTCCCTCAGGCTACTGGAACCACTTTGCCTGCATGCTCAAGAGCTTCTGCAGACAGCTGGAGTGCCCGGGCACTTACCTATCCTTCAGGGGCATTTGGCCAGCGGGTGACTGGTGTACAAGTATGGAAGCGCATCTCCTCTGCCTCGGTGCATTCCAGATTTCCCATGCAGGATCAGGTTGAAGCCATCATCTATGAGACTTTGAAATATTACCCTGGCTTGGCTTCCTCCCCCTTCCCTGTCCTGCTTTCCTCCTTCCCTTAGCCCTTTATTTTGAGAGTACTTTCATAATGCAAATCCTATCTCAAGGTTTGCTTCCGGGGAACTTGACTTAAAACACAACCTTTCTGGTATCCCTTTTTGTGGAATTCTAATAACAATCTCTACATGGTTGGACACTAGTATTAGACCATGTCATAGGACTTGCTCTCTTTTCACTCCAAGGAAACTGTGATCTCTCTGATGGTTGATGGAATCCTAGCTGGTGTCTACTATTTTTACTTTATTGTTTCATCCTGCATCTATTTCCAAAAAAAGTCTGTAGGAGCTTTACAATAAATGAGTAGGTAAAATAAAACCAAAATCAGTGGACAGAAGATAAATGATGGGAACCAAAAAATAAAGGGAGGAGGAAGAAGGAAAAATCACCAACTCCAGACTGAGGAAAGCAGCCCAAATCAAGAATAATATTTAGATTGTACTTCTTAGCAGCTAGGATAAAGATGGAAATATGATCTTTTTTTTTTTTTTTTTGGTAGTTTTCAATGTTTAGTAGCATGAAGTTGTCTTAGTTATCCATTGCTGTGTAACAAATTATCCCAAAAGTAAGCAGTTTGAAACAACAAACATTTATTAGCTCTCACAGTTTCTAAGGCACAGGAAATGGGGAGCAGCTTAGCTGGATGGTTCTGGCTCATGGTCTCAAGCTGCAGTCAAGCTGTTGCGACAGCTGCAGTCACATCAAGTCTTGACTGGGAGTGGAGAATCCATTTCGAAGCTCACTCATGTGGTTGTTGGCGGGCCTCAGTTCCTCACTGTTTGTTGTCCAGAGGCCTCCCTTCTTTGCCACATTGCCTCCTCACATGTGGCCTGAAAGTCCTCAAGACATAGCAGCTGGCTTTCCCCAGAATGAGAGACCTGAGAGAAAGCCAAAACAGAGCTGCAGTCTTTTCTAAAGTACCCTGGACTATGATAACCCACCACTTCTGCTCTATGCCACTGGTCTCACGGAAAAACCCTCATACGGTGTTGGAGGGACTACACAGTGTACCAATGCCAGGGGGTGGAGATCCCTGGGGCCATCTTGGAGGATGAGGACCACAGAAGTATATTGCATGTATTCATTTCTCCTGAAAGAGTGAAAAAGATTGTTCAAAGGAGGACCCCATGTGTACATTTTTTTGGTATGTTCCATGTACTTGTCATATAAAAGGTTCTCAATGAATATTATGGATACTCAAATATACTAGTCTTCCAGGATGTTTTCTCCATAATGAAGAGTAAGACAACTAAAACTATTGAGGATATAGTATCTGTACTAGATACTACATTGGATGCTGATTTGGGTACTTATAAGTCAATCTTTAAAAAAGTATTGTAGATATGCCACTTCTATATTTCTAATGCTCGCACTCTAAAGCAGTGCTCAGATCGCTTCAATCTGAGCTTCAGCAGCCTCTCAATGTACCTTCCTTGGTCTCAATTCTCTTCATCTTATATTTCACTTTCATCATCATTATTGCTTAATGACTCATTACTAGTATAATAAAATCCAATGTCCTTGACTTTTCAAAAGCAGAATTCAAGTACCCAAGTCTCTATCCCATTGCTTCCATCATGAGCCTTGTCTTCAACCTGGTTGAAGTATTCTCACTGTATTCCAAGTGTCCATGCTAATTTTTAACTAATAACTTATTCTTGCTGCCATTTCACCTACTGAGAGTTTCTTATTCCATTATTTGTTATCTTCAAATCCTTGTTGAATTGTCTTCCTCAATATTTCTTTATCTTCACCACTTCTGCATTAGTTCAAGTCCTAGTACTTCTTAGGTGGATTACCTTCTTTTTTTTTTTTCTCCCATTTTTTTAGGTCCTTTCTGCTCCAATCCATTCTCCATATTGCTCCATTATTTTTTATAACATGTCACACTGATTACTGATTATATCATTTCCTTGCTTAAAGTGAACAAATCACTTTGAGGGCTTGACATTTAGTAGGTGCTCAGTAATTGTTAATTGCATGAATGAAAGGACCAGGTAAAGTCCCACTCTCTATTGCCATGAAGTCTTCCTATAATTCTGACTCTCACTTTGATCTTTCTCTCTTTTGAGGTCCTGTGATTGTCTGTGTTCTCTCTCTCATTTTGATGTTCTCCTGTTAATCACTTAACTCTTTCTTTCTTTCTTTCTTTCTTTCTTTCTTTCTTTCTTTCTTTCTTTCTTTCTTTCTTTCTTTCTTTCTTTCTTTCTTTCTTCAAAGATTTATTTATTTTAGAGAGAAAGAGAGCTTGGGGCTTGATCTCAGGACCCTGAGACCATGACTTGAGCCAAAATCAAGAGTCTGATGCTTAACTGACTGAGCCACCCAGGCACCCCCAACTCTCTCTTTCATTCATTTATTCTTCATTTGTTTATTAACTCCACACATTTCTTTAGTACCTACTATATGCCATATACCATGCTAAGTCTTGGGGTACAATTATTAGGAAAAACAGAGGCTTTCCACCTTCATGGCCCTTAGAGTCTAGTTGCAAATAAGGATGAAATTAAATAATCACATCAAGGAAGGTATAATGACAGACTGAGGAAAGTGCTGCAAAGGAGTGGTTGTATGGAGGCATGTCACACAGGACCCAGCCGTGGACTCAGACCTGAGAGAGGCTTCTCTGAAGAAGTGACTACTTTTGAGCTAAGATTGGAATGATGAGTAGAAACCACACAACAAAGAGGACTGGGGCAAGGAGTGAGGATAAAAGACCCTGTTGTAAGCAATGCAGTGGGAATACATAAGGACTGTGTAATGGGATAAAAATTTAAAAGAAGGCCAGGTTGATTGGGCCCAGGAAGAAAAAAAGGACATTAATGGAAAAACTGATGAAATCTGAATTATGCATGGAGTTTAGTTAATAGCAATGTACTAATGGTAATGTTAAAGGTTTCTAAGGTTTGACAAACATTGCAGTAATGGAAGATGATAATGTTAGGGGAAACGGAAACTGAGTGAGCAGTATATGGGAACTCTCTACTCTCTATGCAACTTTTATGCAAATCTAACATTATTCCCAATTAAAAGTTTATTTAAAAAAATAATAAGGCCAGAATGAAAGAAGCTCAGTGTGTAAAGGAAGAAGGGTGCAAGATAAGGCTGAAGATTAAGACAAGGCCAAGATTTCTGCAGACCTTGTGCACCATTTTAAGAATGTTAGTCTTCATCTTGCAGTAAGGGAGGACCATGATAGTTTTAAATAGAGGATGTCACAGCAGAGCTGCATTTGAAAGTATCGCTGGCCTGGGGGCAGTGTGGACAGTGGATTAGAGGGATACTGGGGTGGGACACTTGTAGTTAATCAGACAAGAAATTAATTAAAGATGGGGCAGACTCTTAGCAACGTGTATGTTTTTGGACTTCATTTACCTTTTATTTCTCTTTAATGTCTGTCACAGGATTCTGCACATAATATCTATGGGACACATTTATTGAACGAATAAATGAATAGGTAAATAGATGAATTCATGAAAAGGGATCAGATCAGGTTAAGCAGCCCCTTGGCAATATCATGGTGGCACGAGGGCTGGCACTGGTGATTTCTGAAAGAATCAATAGACTTTCCCTCATGGTTTCCCCTCTTGCTTTCAAAAACCCTTCATTACTCCAGAAATGAGTGATTTCTTGTCTTATGTTTGGAATACCTAGTGCTTGCACAAAGGTTTAAGGAGGAACACTGATGGAAAAGCGGAGGTTCAAGAACACTTTGAAAGAAAACTTGGAAGTGTTTGATACCTGGGAATGCAAGAAATAAGTCAAGACGTGGTGAGTCATCAATCGGCACAATGGCTTCTTTTTTTGAGCATTTTCATTCTGCATATAATTCATATTTCCCCCTTTTTCGGCACTAGAAGTAATCTTAGCTTTCTTAGAGACATCCTTAATTAGGAGTTCTTCTCCTAAGAGAAGAGGAAGAAATTAGGAGAAGACTCCTAATTTCCCAGTAGATAAAGGAAGCCCAGGGAAAGGCTGTAGCGTGTGTATGAGGAAGGCGCCATACCATGAGTTCTGTTTGCTCACTTCAGCTGAGAGCCAGCAGGTTAGGCAGTGGCAGGTCTGAGTTTTCTGGGAGCCTTTTAGCACAGGTTTCTGAAGAACATCTCTTGAGCTAATTGGTTTGAAGATCAGGAGACTGCTGAGTTCCTTTCAACCTAGAGGAAGAAGGAACTAAGAATGATTAACATTCCAAGATTGTTTCAGCCAGGCAACCCTAAAGATCCCGGTTTCTGTCCCAGAATCTTAGCTCGGAACACTTGCGCTCAGTGTTTGGGGAAGTCTATCCCTACCCATGTTTGTTTTCTAACACACGACCAATTTTAGCCAATGGAGCTTATATCATGGATCTCAGAGGTTAATCTTTTCCCTTTCTTGTCTCCTCTCCTTTCCAGACATGCATTCATTTGACTGGCAGCCTGGAAAATTGAAAAATGCCACAGGGGTTATTAAGGTTGAAATCGTTTCTGCTTTGAAGCTCTGCAAGCTAGTTATTGCTGCACTCTAATATCCAGGCCTCAGAATAGCACGTATTGTTCTTAGGCTTGCCTGACATAGGCCTGTACCAGCCGTAACACCCAAATAGAATGAAGGGGTCTCAAGATGTCATTTCTCCACTCTGAAATATATCCCTTTAGTCGATTAAAACAGAGTCCCTGAAGTTATTAGAATGTATTCTGTGTCTTTGTGCACACACGTTTGATTTACTTTTGTTCTTATTAAAAGGGTAAGCCTAGAGAAAAGGAGAAAAGAGAATCTTCCATAATCCATATTTTAATAATTGCCTGAGTGCACATTTACTATACAGAGACTTTCCTGTTTCTGTAACTATTTACTTGGCTCTTCTGCAAAATGTGTATTACTTACCTGGCCTGGTAGACCATGACACAGCTTCTGGCCTATCATGTAATCCTGTATTTGGCTCCCCCTGAGCCATTATGGTGTTCTGAGTCTGTCTGTAGGATGGAGATATTATTTTAATGGGTCTTTTTTTTTTTTCACAATAATGGTTCCATATTGTATAAATTGTATTGAGTCATTATGATGTTAACACATAAATATTAAGAAAACCATTGGGAAAAAGTAACTGTGTAATTGAGATAGCCTATTTTCCAATGTTAATAACTTCTTCTTTCATTTTTTTCTCTGTAAAAAATATCGAGGGAGTTTAATCCACATTAAAAACTTACAAACATTTATTAAAAAAAAAAAAAGAAATCATTTCATACCCTACCTCAATAACAGGAAATAATACCACCTCAGCCACTGGAAAACTTCTATGAATCATTTAAACAAAACAAAGAAGGAAAAGAAAACCACCCCAAAACCAAAGTACACCATGGTAACAAGAAACTTCAGAGATTCTTCAGGAGAGAGAATTTGTTTCAATTTAGCTTTAGGGCAATAATCTTTTTTACCATGTTGCTTCAGGCAAACAATTCAATATTAGCAGTGCTTATGACTAAGAATAGGAAGACGTAAAATAATCTATAATAACAAAAAACCCTGATCATGAAAGTGAACTTAAATTCATGTTCTTCAGGGGCACCTGGATGTCTCAGCCAGTTAAGCGTCTGACTCTTGGTTTCAGCTCAGGTCATGATCTCAGGGTCATGAGGTTGAGCCCCGCATCAGGCTCTGTGCTCCATTTCCATGCATGTAGTTGGCTTACTCCTATATTGGTATATCAATCAGGGTCCCGGTAGGAAACAGAACTCATTCCAGATGGTTCAAATAAGACTTTAATAAAAAGATAACTTACAGAGGTATGGGGGCTGCCATCCAACAGGAGTGCGTGAGGAATGGTGAAGTGTTCCCCTCAGGGAATGAAAATAGGAAGCCATTACCACACCCACTGCTGAGTGCCCAGAGGGGGAAGTGGTGTAACTGGAACCCAGTAAGCACTGGAAGGGCGGAGGGAGGGCTGCTGTCACAGTGAATCAGCACAGTTGTCACCGTAGCTGTGGCATGAAAATAGAATGAGTGGGGAAGAAATACTCCAACTTCTGTCCTTCTGCCACCCGTCTCCTGCTGTACATCTGTTGGACAACCTCACCCAGGAGGCAGCCGGAGAGAGAGCCCAGGAGATGTAGTCTGCCAGGGCCACCTCCTGAACATCAAAGTAAGGGGGAGCAAAGAAGGAAGGTGGCAACAAAATGGGAAATGTTCAGAACAGTTGGTTTTTGCATCACTAAAGTTAGCATTATTGATGTCTAAAGAAATTACTGCTAAGGGATTACACTTTTTATCCTTCTTGAGAAAGAAGCTAGAAGTTTCATATGTTCTTTCACGAGATAAGAATTTCAAAATGATCTTCGGCAAGTTTTTTTCTTGCTTTGCAAAAATATTCAAAAATTTATCCAATAGTCTAATTAATATCCATATAGGAAATTGCAATTTTCAAAGGATTTTATCTTTGAGATAAAGTATCTCATTTAACCCTAACCCAAGCCCTAAGAGGTAGCTATTATTTGATTTATTTTCCAGCTGAGGAGACTGGAGCTCAGAGCATCAAATGACTTTCCCAATATCCTAAGTCAGAATGAACAGCATCAAGATGCAAACCTGGGTCTCCTGACTCCAGCCACCTGGCTCTTGGCATTATACCACTCTGCCTTTCTCAAAATAAGAATGTCATACACTTGTGACAGCAGACACACTGAAAGAACAGAACTGTCCATACCTTGCAGGAAATCGCATTTGTAGGGGAACTAGGCATCTTTGCATCACACAAGCTCGGTCTCAGGAAGTCAAGGGCAGTCTGAAACATCAAGGCCAGTGGAAGGAAATGGTTCAGGGAGAGATGCGAGATTTGAGGCAGAGACTGGAGGTATATCCTGAGGAAACAGTAAGCAGGAGTCTTTCCTGAGGAGTGTACATTCCTGAGAGTGGTTGGGAAGAGAATATTAAGGATGTAAAGCAAGGCTTCTCAAGTGTTAAACAGATGGCTACAACATTTCTCAAAATAGTGTTCATGGACCACTTCAGTCAGAATCACCAGGGTTACTAATTAAAACAGTCTACACTGGATCCCCCTCTGACTTACAGGGTTAGAGTCTATTTGAGAGGAACTACACGGTATGACATTTTGACATGTCCTCTACATTAGGCCCCTACTCTCCCACCCCTACTGCATCCCTCCCCAGCTACACAGACACACAGACACACAGACACACACACACACAGAGGTTGAGAACAACTGAGAGCAAATTCAGGCAGCTTGACTAAAAAGAGCTCTGTGATGGGACTGTAAATATTTGGTCTGGCATGGCTGAAAATAAGCCATCTGATTACTCATCTATCATACCAACTTCTGTTTCTTTGCTTCAATCATACCTTTTGAATAAGCTTTTGAAATGTATTTTCTAATTTTATGCTTTAATAAACAAGGTATTAAAGACAAAATGACTTTTCAGACTCTTACAGTGACTTGAGTTAAATATTTTAAACATCAATTATGGTGAACGTTGAGGATATTTACATCTTTAGTAAATCTGTAGTAAATGGAGAAATTTGGTTGAAACTGTGGATGCTAAGATTGCTTTTAAAAAGGAATCCCTAAGACAGGCATGTGTTCTTGTTTTTTAATCTCATTTTCATAAAAGTAACTTGAAAAATAAGCAACTGCAAGAACTCTAAGGTGAGATAATATGGCTGCCTTCTTCTTTTGTAAAATTAATTATCGACAACAGATGAAGTCATCTGCAAGATGTTTTCTAATCAACACTAAAAGCTTCTTTTCTGTTTTTATCATCATCCTTTTGCAGTATTCAAAACACTATGTATTGTTTCGGCATCAATAACACTTCAACTTCCTGTCAGCTTGCTTTAGGACTCAAGTTTCTGGGTGCCAGATTATCTGGGGTTATCGTGTTTATGGTATGGGATGGAATATTGATTTTCATTCTTTTCAGTAAAGGTTTTGTTGTCATTTGGAACTTCATTCTGTGGAATATGGGTGCTCTACCTTCCTACCCTTTGAGAACTTCCTTGTCAGTTGGAACCCTATAATCTGAGTCATGTCTCAAACAAATGGCATTTTAAATCCTATTTAATAACAGTTTTAAAACAGTGACTAAGGCTGACTATAATATAACTTAACTGTGAATCTACAGGCCACATCTACAATCAGCCCTGCTGATTTATAGAGAGGCACAGATACTTTATAACTGGTAACCTTAGGTTGAATTTGAGCCAATTGTAGAATTTTCCCTTTTTTATTGCAATTCAGAATGGCAAACATATAGTTTTTTCCCCCTAAATGATGGTAGCATTAGCCACAAGAACAAGATATGCTGGTTGATTTTTTGCCCCATTAATGGATCATTAGGGAAGGTCTATATACTTGGAATTGTTTTTAGGGAGGGTCTATGTACTCAGAATTGTTTTTCCAGTAATGGTTGTGGGTTTGAGTTGATTCATTTATACTAGAGGGTAGTCCCTCTTGGACTAACATCTGTAGTTTTGAGTTGGCTGGCCTGGGTTGAAACTACAATTTATAGTCATGGAAGTAGACCAAAATAAACAGCTTATTCCAGAATTACTCAAGAGTTTGACCTCATTTGCAACATGCTCTACACCAGAGTTTATTGGTTTTAACCTAATGGCTATTTTTAAAATTAAAGTCCTTATCTTTGGGGACTTTTCCAGAAAATCCACCAATTACTTTTTCAAATATCCATTATTTCTTCAGGGACATATTTGATAAGAGACAGAAGAAAATATAAGCATTATATATTTTGGTATAAAGATAACAGTGCAATCTCTATAGTAATTTCCTGTAAGTTCTTATCAATGCAATTTAAAGCAAACAATTGGAAAGTGAAAATTAAATGTGATCACCTTTTTAGGAGAGGTGTGTTCACAATGCCAAATAATCAATTTTATTCATTTTCCCCCTTTCTGAGCTGACCAGTTGCTCTGGTTCCCCATAGTATCACCTTAGCATGTATCTCCGAGAGCTCTCTATAAATTGAGAGATCTTAACAGGTGTTACCACCGGACCAAGCCATTATATCTACCATAGCACTTTTATAAGACATGACACTTACTTGAGTATTATTAATTCTTAGACTGGTACAAAAAAAAAAATCATTCAGCTATTCTTTTAAGGTTTAATTACATATATGCACGAGTGTATGCTGTTTCTCACACCCAATTTTCTTTGCCGTCTGTTACGCTATTACAGGAAAGCGGATGTTTATTATGAATTATATTTCTTTAATATATAACAAAGTAAAGATATGGGGTTGAATTATTTATTTTTTGAACTTCTGCCTAAAACATTAAAACTATACTAATATCAACTCTGTAGAATCTGTTTAAAAATAGGAGCAACTGGGGTGCTGTATTTCAGGACTGAATGCCAGAGCTTTCATACTGAAAGAAAGCCGGGAGGTAGGAACAATTGAAAGACTCCAAATGCATCATGTCTAAAAAAGCCAAAAGACAAGCTAAGTCTATAAAGACTTCCTGTCATATTCATTTCTTTTTTCCATCCATACAGTAAGGGTACTGTAAGCCTATTGAGTTCTTTCAAATACCTTGGGTGGAAATTTATTTTCAAACTATAACAAGTTTGTTTGTTTTTTTTTTTTTAGAAATAGAGATTCTTTATTCTTAATTTGGTCATATCCTGAAATTAAATAAAATCAAGGTACAGTCCAAGACTTTCTCCCAAAGTTATCTTTCTTTGCACTATTGCTGAGAAAATCAACAAAGAACTACTGATTGCCATCCCCTCTAGTTGACAGTCATTGCTATTTTTCCTTTTTCTGTTTACCATTTGAAATTTTGGCATTTTTCCCCCTTATATTGATATGAAACAGAAAAGCCTGACATAACAAGAAATTGAAACTATTTATATATTTCTTTCCTTGTGGTTTAAAACATACACAGGTCTCTGCATTCTAAAGCAGTGGCTTTCTTTTTTTTTTTTTTTTAAGATTTTATTCATTTATTTGAGAGAGAATGAGATAGAGAGAGCATGAGAGGGGGGAGGGTCAGCGGGAGAAGCAGACTCCCTGCCGAGCAGGGAACCCGATGCGGGACTCGATCCCAGGACTCCAGGATCATGACCTGAGCTGAAGGCAGTCGCTTAACCAACTGAGCCACCCAGGCGCCCAGGCAGTGGCTTTCTGTAGGAAGTAATTCTGTAGCATGTTCCTCGCTCTGTACCCCGCCCTCCAAGGACTTTCGGCAATGTCTGGAGACATCTTTTATTGTGACTTGCAGGTGGGAGGGTCTCCTGGCATCCAGCGAGTAGAGGCCAGGGATGCTGCTAAACATTCTGCAATGCACAGAACAGCTCCCACAACAAAGAATATTTAGCCCCAAACATCAACAGCACACCCAGGTTGAGAAACCCTGTTCTAAAGCAAGCCCTCTGAAACCTTGCTTGACCTTTGTCTGCAACTCTGGCTTTCAACTGCCAAGCTTTCACTGCTTATTCGGCCATTTCCTAGTTATCACAGGCAATCCCATTCCACGTCACTCTTGGGAGTAACAGTTTTATGAAATTCAAAGGCTTTAATTTTTTTTTTTAACCTCACCTTCTTTAATTGTGGTGCATTCGATTCTCCCCACAGATCTTTCTCTGTTTTTTTTTTTTTTCTTTCTGATTTTCTTCATGCCTCCCTTATCACTCCATTTTTAAGTCCTTTTGGATCTCCCTTTCATCTTTCCATTCTCTAAACTGTTGGTATCTTTGACATCCTCTCTCTAACTGCATTTCTTGTGTACTCTGGAACACTCCTGACACTAGATTAGCTACATTCTTTTCATTAGGCAGCACTGAACCCCGGATTGCCCTATTCTGGGTTGTCAGGGGCCTGGGGAACTGTCCTACTGACTCTATTTCCCTCAGGGTCACACCTGGGGAGGTTCTGGACCCACAGAATATCAATCTGTGGAGACCGTGGTGGTAACAGAGGGCTTACCCTACTAATGTTTGTTGTCCTTCGTAGAGTGCCAACCATATGTGTTAGGCACTGTGCAAAGTGCTCTTCATACATTATCTCCACCGGGTAGACATGACCAACCTTATCTGCACACAAGAGGAGAAGAAGACTCAGAGAACTTCAGCAAGTAGCTGAGGGCATTGGCTAGCAATGGGTAGAACTAGGATTTGCACCTAGGACTGTTTGGTTTAAAGTTCCCACTCTTTCCACAGGGTCCTGTTGCCTCCATGCCCTGTAAATAGTTAGGGACATCCTGACATGCTTAGGTTTGTCTAAGGTAGACCTTGGTGACCTTCTCTGAACCATAAAAAGGCTTTCAGAATGGCTTGAATCAAATGGACTTGGTATTCTCAGAACTGGAAAATCTTTTCATTGGTTTTATGCTCTTTTTTGAGGCCAAAGTGGAATTGGTTTCATTCACTTATTTAATATCTAGCATAATCCGGCAATTATGCTAGTTGCTGCAGTCCTTGGCAAGTCCCTGAGAATTCCAGAGTCAGGGCGGTGCCCAGGAAAAGCTCTGTAGTCTGACTGGTGGTTTGTGCACCAGTCTGCCCCTCTGTGATGTGCTCCTTCTCAGTTACCTAACTTTACTTCTCTACCCCTCAGGCTGCTCACCTTTCAAATAAGAATAGTAACATTTCAAATCACATCATTGTGGAGAGCCTCAAAAGACCCAATGCATAAAGACTCCATGCACAGGGAATAAGCAGAGCGTAGAATTCCCACCTTCTCCCTCCCCATTCAAGGTGACAGGACATGGGTCCCCAGCAAGGCGTGTTGTGCCTGCAAATCAATAAAACATCCACAAATAAGACGAAGTGCCTTGGCTCTACATAAAACAGATGTCACTTGTTTGATAACAGTGCAGAGAAGAGATAGGGTGAGATGTGGAACGTGAGCGGGAGATTCTTTAAGTAGATGCATTCTATTCTTATAACCCATTTTTGTAGTATTGCTCTGATGAAAGTGGTTTCTCTTTCCCTGCTTAACCTGTGTCAGAGAATTCCTGTGTGCAGCATGGCGAATTACTGCCATATCCTGTTTCAGAGATGGCTGCTCTTCTGTCACGGGTGGAAAATTTTCCAGTGCATAAAAGTGTGAAAGTATATTATAAGGGTGTGAATGTTTTTGTAAACAAGATATTCTAGATGTTATTTCTACCCACAATTTACTTTTGTGCTGTGTGTATGTGTGTGTGTGTGTGCGTGCGCGTGCGTGCTTTGGCAGGATCTTTCAAAATACCAGCCAGAGAGTTTCAGTTCCTCAAACTAATCTCACCATCTCCTGTATTTTCTATCATTTTTCTGTCCAATGATAGCAGGCATTAACCTTGGTAGATCATCAGGCATTCCCAACCTCTTTCTGCCAACCATTATGGAGACTGGAAAAACTCAAGGCTCACCTTATCAGATTCTCTGTGATAAATAAATGAAAATAGTTCTGGTCAATGAGATACAAGTAGTAGCCTGCAGAGGGAACAGGGGCTCTGGGAATGCTTTTACTTTTCCTAACAAAAGTGGCCTATATTACATATACCATGACTACTATTCACTCCTCCTTTCCCCACTCCCATCTTCTATCTGCCTTTTATTCTTTCTTTGCTTTTGTTGTTGTTATTGCCTTGAATGAAGTTATGATGACTGGAGCTGCAGCAGCCATCTTGCAGCCAAGAGGGAGGGCCAAGAAAATCACAAAAATTCCAGCTCTTATCTTTTGAGACTGCAAAACTGATACCAGCAGCTGCCCATCTCCAGACTTCTTGTTTTGTGAGACAAAGGAATCTCCACTGCTTTGAATTGCTGTCCATCACATTTTTCTGTGACCTGTAGCTAGTTATATTCTGATACAGTACCTTTAAACAACATATTGCACTCGCCTGTGAATTCTCATGGATCTTCTCTATCGATTCCTTCTCTGCTAAAAACACCTCTCTTTCAGGGAAGGTGTAAATGATTGAATCCACATCCTCATCTCAAGTATATTCTCCTCATTTCATGGTACTTACTGGACACTACCAGTGGGCATCCCTTTACTTTTGACTTTTCACTATTAATATATTGCACTCTGCAATATTAATGCCTTCTATTTGTTGCTGTTTTTCCCTGAAGAGATATTTTTCTTTTCATGTTTTGCTTTTTGTTTTTGAGTCATAATGTCTAGTTTTTTTTTTTTTTTTTAATTCCCTTAAGATGCATAATACTGAGCTCTCTTCTTATTAGACCCATCCAAAGGTATTTTTGACGGATGGACAAGTGGCCCATTGAATTTTGCTAGCGGCTACTAGGCAACCAGAAAGGGTGCCAATGTGTGGTGATATTCACACACACAGCTAGGCCTCAACGTACTTTCATAGTGTCACTTACTTCAGCTGGGAAAGAGCCAGACTTGAATCTGGCTTTGCCCCCCTCCTCTTTTGCTCAGAACCGCTTTTCTCAATAGCTCCCCACTGCAGGATTCCTTTCAGAGCTCAAGCCCTGAACGTTTATGTGGCATGTACATTAAGAGAGTTCTTTTTTTCAAAGTACAGATCCTTTCTTCTTGATTTGCCATCTGACTGTGGTTATTTCTATTATTAAACATCAATGATTCATATTATATAACAGTAGTTATTTAGAATGAGAAGGTATAATATAAAGTAATAAGGTACCTTCAGCTGTGCGTTGCTTCATGGTACCTGGATGACTTAATTTTTTTTCATATTTCATTTTTAGCTATCCCTATCATTTCCATTGAATTGTACACACAGCATTTCCTTTTTTTTTTTCCTTAAAGAAAAACATAGAAAAGGGCAAAAGATTCCAACCTTTTGAATGTTGACTTCTTTTCTTTACACAAATATTTGAAAACCCTTGCTAATTAGAAACAAAACAGTACCTCCCACATTCATTTGGCTTCCCTGCGTCATCTCTGACAGTTATGAGAGACAAATACGTTTCTGCTCATTACTGGCACTGTTCAAGCAGTAAAGCTCAGGGAGAAGAAGATGTGAACAAATTGGTGAAATATGCTCATGGCTAACACACACAATGACTCAGTCCCAGGGGGAGACAGGAAACACCCAACATCATCCTATTTTTCCACATCATCAAGAATTTAAAGTCTTAAATAGCTTTCCTATGTCATTTCTTCAGGAACTGACTTCATATCCTTGTTTCTGATCTGAAAGAAATAAGCGCAAGACAGAGAGAGCCTTCCATTTTCCTTTTTAAATATAAAAGGAATGCAAGCTGGGAAAGACTAGCTGGAATGGATTGTTCAAGCCCATGAGGAAGACCATGACACATCTTTAAAAACTCTCGTGCTCCTTGGGCCCTCAGCACAGGACTGTCCCACGCTTGTCCTACTGACATAGACAGAAATCTGACTTCCAAATAGTTCCCTTTTAGCAGCCTGCCTGCTAGATTCCCTCTTGATGGGCAGGAAAGCTGCCGGCAAATGCACGGGATGCACAAGTGTGCCGCGAGGTGAAGGTGTTACGGATCTAGCACTACACTCACACCCCGCTCTGTCGTATTTTCACTTGTGCCTCCACTATCTCCTACACATAGCTTCCTGACAGTCCGCTCGATTACGGTGTAGAAATACCTAAGGTCAAAGTCAGGCTTATGTCCTGATCTACTTGTGGAGGTTGTTTTTTCCTCCCTCTGTATACTGCTTTGTTCTGACCTCTTTGAATGAAAAGAGCAGAATCTTTTGACTTCTGAATTCCAGATTTCACTCCTTCTTATTGTTAATACGTGGAAACGTCACAGCAAGGCTGCCTGGAGACGTGTTGCTGAAGAGAAAACACTGCTGGCTGGAGACACATCTGGGCATGTGTGCCTCAGACGTCTGTCTGGAGATCACAGGACCACCACCCAGAGCACCCAGAGCACCCAGAGCTGCTACCGCCATCACCTTTTACTGCTGGAGTGACATTTCTTTGTAACCAATCTTCCCTGCTGCATTTCCCTCTCCTTATACTCAACTGTCTCTGTCTTTGTAAACACAGCAGGGGCACCAGTTATGGGTGTGGAAGCCTCCTGCCCAGCTTGTCTCACTTGTCGCTCTGGAAGGGGATGTTTCCTGAGAACACAGCTCCTTGGAGTGAGTGGGTATGCTCTCCTGAACCAGTTGTGGGAGAAAATGTTTGAGAAGTCTCTAATAAGAACAGCTGCCACTAACATCTGGAAACTCCTTACCATTACAGAGTACCATTTCACAGAGCATGGCATTCTGAATCCTTACACGATCCCTCACAGGAAATGAGATTATGAAGATGGTGTTACTGTCCCCACTTTAAAGAGAGAAGACACTTTTAGATAAGTCACACAGCTAGTGAAGACAGGACCAGAATGAAGTCTGTTGCTGATATTGTGCTCTCAGCCATGCCATCCCCTCTCATTTAGAACAGAGATTCATGACCTTTCTGAGGCCATTTGTGCCTTTGAATATCTAATAAAAGCTATGAACATTTCTGAACAAATAGGCACGTATAGTTCTACACACAACCTTTTCATACAAGGTTAACCTGCTTATGGTCAACTGCACCCTACTTATGCGCCCTGATCTGAAGAAAGGCAGCCACATTTTGGGATGGAGAGGTGGAAACAGCAATGGGACAACCCAGGCCACCAATAAAGCCTACCAGGGAGAGGAGCCCTCCCAAAATAAACAAATACGCTTATGTATTTCAAGAATGATTATGATTATGCAATATTATTATTTCTATTAAGTGCTTTTTTGTGTCAGACGTTCTGCGAAGTGCTCCCATCTCATGTTCATCACAACTCTGTAAGTCAGGTGCCTTTACTGTCCCATTTTTCAAAAAGAAACGAGGTGTAAGCAATATACCCAGTGTCACAAAATCACTGAGCTTGTCGGTGACTGAGCTGGAATTTGAACCCAGGTAGTCTACCTCCAGATCCTACCACCTTATCCACTATACAAACCTTCTCTTTGAGTTATGATATGAAGCCGACCTGTCCTCATTATGATTTAGATGCAGGTGTGCTGGGCAATGAGCTCACTACCAGTCTTTTGCACACAGCACCTCAATTGAGGGCTCCGTCTTCTCTGCCTAAGAAATACTGCAATACTTTATTCTCTGTGGCTTCCAATTTACATCAGTGTTGTTCTTCCTTTGCTGATATTGTTTTATAGTGCTAAGTTACTGTATTTTATGACCAGGATGATTTTCTTTCTCTTTAACTCAGATTGCAAGTCTCTTAGGTGGGAATCACATCTCCATACATACTGTATATTCTAGAGTTAGTGCTTCCCAAATTTCACCATGTCCACTAGTCACTCAGGGAGCTTGATGAAATGCAAATTCTGATTTAGTAGGTCTGGGCAGGGCCTGAGATCCTACATTTCTAACAGGCTCCCTGGTGAGGATGATCCCACTGGCCCACAGATCGCAACCTGAGTGGCAATGTTCTAGAGCATACAATGCTCACTGTTAAACTATGCAAGCAGCAAAGAACACAGGAGGCAGGGGCTATCTATATGATAGAACCAGACTTATTTATTCAATAAACACTTGTAATAGAGTTCCTACTCTGCCTGATATTAGAAACAATAGATTTGAATTCTGGTTCTCCCATCATCTAATTCAAGGATGACTGACCGAATAATCTTATCTCCACTTTACGAATGGAGTAAGGACATTCATTCCTGATGAGCTGGGAGCTAGTATAATACACTGGAAGAGGAAGGCCTTGGAAATCAGGTAGACTTGTGTTGTAATCCCTCCACTACCCACGACTACATACCTATATGACATTTATTTATTCCTGAGGGAGTCAACAAACTTTTCTTGAACGCCTTCCAAGGACCAGGCATTAGGGTAAACACTGGGAATCTAAAGGGCTTGTGGGCTTTTTGCCAACACTGGAGCAAAGATGCTCAAGCAAATCAAGCGGTGCAGATGAGCATGATGAGTGCTGTGATACAGGAATAGGCAGCCTGTTTAGAGAGAATACTGAACTGCATCTAAATCAAATTACGGAGTAAGGGAAAGTTTGTTTGAGGTGTGAGTCAGCCAGACAGAAGGCAGGGCATGGCATGATACATGATGAAATGAACTTTGGAGGCAGGTCACAGAGAGTTAGCCCTTAATTCAACTCATGGCTATGAAGAATTGGGCAAGTGTCTAACTCTTTAAGTCTCAGTTTCCTTGTCTATAAAATAGTAATAATCACTGTAACCTTTTCATGGGGATTATATGAGCAATTCACATTGAGCACTTGGCACAACGCCGAGCATATGTGAGAACTCATCAAACAGAGGCTTGGGTGGGAAGATGTAAGCGTGAAAGAGCATGTTGCATGTGCAGATCTGAAATTGCTTCCATCTGGCTCGGGTGAAGAGTGAGAGTAGAGAAAAGGCAGGAGGTGATGGGGAGGAATGCACTGAGAAATCTTTTTTGTACTAATATAAGGGGTTTGAGCAGAAATGCACAAAGACGGGAGTGAGGATGGGATGAGAGTAGGGTGATATGGGGGCTGATACGGAACTAAGCAAGATGGAATATGATTTTGGTCAGCTTTAGTTTCCTCCCTCTGTGATACAAGAGCTTTCCCGAATTTAGAAGAAGCACCTCTCTGCAAAGCTTGGCGGGTCCAGTGGCCTGAGGGCCCAGGTTCTCTCCTTTGGCTTCATTACTTCACCCAGGTGTCTGATCCTTGTCTTTCTTCTCATTAGCCTGAATTTCTGATTCCTGTTGACTGCCTCCCAGATATGTCACCTTTGGCCAGCTGGACAAGGTTATCTGTGAAGTCACTGAAAGCAGTGCTTGAGCTTGGAATATTATAGGTGCTCACTATTTATGAGTGTTGAGTGGATGAAGCATGATATTTAATAAGGTCTGGCTGAATACCTTGTTTGTCTGCACCTTGTCTTGGCTGATTTTCCTAAACTGACCACTGCTTGATTTATGCCCCTTGTCTGGCCATCTCTCATTCAGCTAGACTCACACAGAGTCCTACTTGGAAAGATTTTTTTCCCCCAATTCTAACATGAAATTTCCCCCCCTGAATCAAATATATTATTATTTAGTAATTACTAAGTACTTGAACATTACAAAGAACAAAAAAAAAATTGTTCAGTCTCCTTTGGGTTCTCTCTTTGTCCATTTGCTATAGTTTTTTTTTTTTTTCCTCTCTCTCTCTTTCACATGTATGTGCATACATGTGCTTATGCCAGGCTTAATGAGAAAAGTGTGACAAATTTAGAATTTGCTTATTAGTGTGTGTGTAGTCTACTATGTTTCCACAAGAACAAATCCATAATTTATTTGAACTTGGTGTCACAGCTTTGCACAGTGGCAGTATCGTAGCCAATGAGGTTTATCCGAGGCATGATTATTGCTAATTGAACTTGGTGTCAATGCAACATGGAATTTTGGTTTTGTCCTCCGGATTTCAAAGTGACTGGCTCCCAAGGCTTCAGCTGTCTGCTTGTAAAGATTTGTTGTAAACTTTGCCCGTTTAAATCGTGAACACAGACTTCCTCACAGAAGAAAGTCAGAGACGAAGCTGCAATATGGCTGTAGAGAGTAGTCTGTGTAAAATGAGAAATGAGAAACCCCAGAGAAAGAATGTCCATTCTTATTTTCTGCTGATCTCTTCTGGCTGTTCGGCTAACGGCTGCTCCTGGGACAAGTTGGCTTCCTACACTCCCGTTGCTTGACCTATCCATGCATCCCCTCTGACTACGAGAAAGAAATCTCTCTCTCTTAGGTTTCATTGTCTCTGCTCACTGAACAGCTTGGGTTTTCTTCTTCCCAACTTTTTCTGTAAGAAGGTCAGGTAGAAGTTACTGTTCCTAGCTGACTGCTGGAATCTTCACTGGACTCATACCCGCCGTAGACTTCCAAACTGAGCTTATGAGTGCAAAAAAGGAAGGATGTAGGCAAACCTAAGACAACTAAAATTAAACCTTAACATAGGAATGATTTTAGTGGTTGGGTCACTTGAAGTTTGCAGTAAATGACCTCTTTCTTTTTTGGGTTTGTCACAAGGTGTCCAGTCCTGTGTGGCTTTCTTCTCACTAATCATACAAACATTAAATGAGAAATTGAGACTGTTACGGTGACAGATTCAGCTCTGATTATTTACATCTTTCACTTTACATATTATTTTTGAGTCCAGTATACATTAGCAACTTTTGAGACATACACGTTAGGTAACTTTATGGCGAATGGAATGACATAATTTCTACCTGCCACCTTTAAAAACTGGCAGGGCTTCGGTACGTTTCCCCCTTCCCCATTCCTCATTTTTTTCCTTTCCACCAGCCATTCCTTAAACAGGTGTTCTTTATTAGATATAAAAAGAATAGTCCAAAGTCCAATATTTAAAAATTCCCTACAAAAGCTACATTAAAAATAAATTGTTCATAAGGAAAAGTATAAATTTTTTCTACATTAACTGTCAGCACAGCTTGGGACTTTTTTCCTAGATGCAAGGTCAGTTCATATATCAGCACCTGACTCTTCACTGAGAGAGCCCCGGTGTGTGGTGTGTGTGTGTGTGTGTGTGTTATGTATGTGTGCGTGCGTTTCAATGAGATAATGAACTTTAGATCATTCTAGGAAAATAAGAATTCTCAACTCAAAATCATTTTTTTATGTTTTTTATGTTTAAATCATTTTTTAATGTTTAAATCATTTTACATAATCAAACCAAAGCATTAAATCATTGTATGAAATTACTTAGTTTGATATTTGTGTGGCAAAAACTCTAGGGGTAATGCTTATCATTTGTTAATTTCGTGTACATAGAGTCAAGAGACGAAGGTAAAAAGGACTCCATTATAGATCATCCATCCCACCCTGACCTGGAACAAAGGTCAGACTTCTGAGTCCTTGTCTCTACTGTCTGAATGAGTCAATCAATATGTACTCTTGGCAAAGATGGAGGGAGGAGAGAATCAGGTATAATTTTAATGCTTTCCCTGCCATTTACCAAAATGTGTTTCGAATTTTTCTGAAAACACATTTACTTCTCTGATTTGTAACTGCCAGTGCTTATGCAAATATTGCATAAACCTTAATTTCTTTTTTGAGCACTTTCCACATCTGGTCTTTGCCCTTCTTTTTATTATTTAACTTCACAAGGCTTAACCTTACTACAGACAATATTCTCCCCCAAAATTGCTGTGCTGAGGTAGACTGATTATCATTGCATAAATATCATCTCCAGATAAGATGTATTGACTGCCCACCCGTGGAAGGCACTGAACTAGGCCTCGCAATAAATGTTATTGAATAGCTTCCGCCTCTGTTCATAAGATCTGTGCCGCTCAAAAAGTAAGGCAGAAATGACCTCATCTCCTATTTCCCCTGCTGTACTCTGAATATAGATTTATAGTTGGATTTCTTCTTTCTACTTTGTGATCTGGAAACTCTCATTATGAAGCAGTTGTTCTTTCCATAAACTTTTTAGATCTTTGTGAGCTCTCTTTTATTACTTTTTTATGCTGATACCCTCTGGCATCAAGGAATCCTTATAAGGGATATCTATAGGCCTATTCCCTTGGTCATTATAAAAAAGAAGACTTTTTTTTCATCAAGTAAGAATCTGGTGCAAATGTGAATCATAACCTAAAGTTTCCTTCATTCATCAGAAAGTTCATCACTGTCCATCTATCCGATAGTGTTTCAGGTACTTTTGATTTTAAAAATTATTATTACATTTAGATACAGGATTTAGATTCTTTGAAACAGTAAAACAAGTTGGGTTTAAAAGGAAAAAAAAAATAAAAGTCAGGTTTGATGACATGAAATGCTTGCTTGAGTTGAGCATCATTTAAGAAATACATTAAACGATTTGTATGAGAACATTTTGGATGTAGGTAAGTCATAAATATACCCATAAATCTGTATCCTAGAGGAGGACAGGGGGACACTGCCTCCTTTGCTTTTTCTCTTTTAGAGAGTATTTTATTCAGTATCACACTCAGGGCACGGCACCGAACAGACTAATTCAAATCGTGGTTTTGTCCTGCTTTACGGCATGACTTTGGACAATTCAACTTTTCTGACCCTCAATTTCCTTACCTCTAAAATTGGAGCAGTGGTATCTATTTAGCAGGGAGGTTGTTATGAATATTTATAGGTGGTGTAAAATGCCTTATACGTAGTCAGTCTTAGATATATTGGTAACTATTAGTATAGCTTTTAGCAGCCCTTGAAAATGTGTTTAAAAAATCATTTAGGCCTCCAAAATTATATTTGATCTGTAAATGTTATCAAACCTATTGTGTTCAGAGTGATGTCCTTCCTGCTACTCTCTTAGTTCTCTTATTGCTGTATATTGCTTTCGCTAACCAATTAGTTTATAGAAAATATGCAGTGTGTAATCACAAATGAATTTTTTAAAAGCCTACATAGCAGGACTTAAACATCCAAATGAGTCCTTTAAAGTGCCCCATAGGGAAACTCTACATTACACTAACATCATTACCATTGTTGAAGATCATTTTCAAGCCTCCCTTTGAAAAATGCCTTCAAAGTCAATATGCAAGCCACCTAAGAAAATCGATGACATTGCTTTAGAGTCACTCTTTATTCCTATCAAAAAGAAAAAGTGTCACCTAGCTTGACTCTTCACTTTATTAAGATAATATTTACCCTCAATTACGTTTAGCTCTTCCCCTTTTCTTTCTTTTATTTTTTTTTCTTTTCTTCTTTTTGTATGTGTGGTGGTGAATTTAGTTAAAACAGCTCGAGTAGTGAAAGTCATCAAGCATCTCAACAAGATGGACATCCAAACATTTGCCTGGATAACTTGACATGCAACAAAGAATCCCAGAACCTCCAAAATAAGCCACAATTAGACCACCGTCCCCTTTAGGCATCAATAATACTGGGAAATATCTGGAAATCTAGGCTTTGAAGTTTTAAGTAGCACATTCAATTTCTCTGGTCTTCAGACATATGCTTAACCACGCAATAGACATTCAACCTCTTCATTTTTCCTCAGAGCAAGCTATTGAGTGTGAGTGTGTTGATGCTCTTGGGGGCAGTTTTGTGGGTAGAAAAGACCAGTCAATAGTTAACATGCTTTTAAGGAATAGTGGTCAATCTATTCAAGTTTGAGATTTAGAAGCCTAGTTCTTCCTGAAGCTTTAGGTTCATTTTATAAAACTGACTATATGTTTATATGTCTACAATAACTTTTAAGGGCCTTTGAACAACAGTTGGATCTGTTGGCAAGTGTATACACCTTTGAATCACTTAAATGTCATGGATAGAGAACACTTTCTTGTCTTTTCAACTGTGTCAGTGATATGACTGGAAAGTCTCAAGAATTTAATAATTTCTTACGAGACCTAATAAATTAAAAATACAAATATGGAAAGCTTTAAGTTCTTTTAAATGATCTGATATTATATAAAAGCCAAAATTTCCACTTAAAATCACCAATCTATTTAAATTCTGCTTATACATTTTATTTATTCATTTTGCTTATACATTTTAGCTCATAATTACAAGGCTGACATGTTACTCTAATAAACTAAATTCTCTTAAACTTAACACATACTTAAAATACTGATTGTTCACTGTTCACTGATATGAAAATAATAATGCAATGGGTGTGATACTAGCCTGACCTTTGTCCTGCATGCTAGACATTTCAAAATTCTCTTGACTATTAAATACACAGCTCAAACTTATATTCAAAACTAAACTCTTAATCTTCTACCCTAAGTATGTTCTAACTGCAATCTTCCTGTACCTATAAATGGCAAATTTATTCCTATAGCTGCTCAAGCCCAAAACTTTGAAGTCCTTTTTTACACTTCACACTGACATCTGGTCCTGAAATTCTCCTGATACCACCTATAAAATATGTCCACAATCCTACCATTCTCATCACCTTCATTACTAGTCCTCTGGTTCAAACCATCATTATTTTTTTAAGTATTTTTTTTTCCTTTTTAAGTTTTTTTTTTAATTGAGGTGAAGATCACATAACATAAAATTAACCATTTTAGAGTTAATTATTCAGTGGCATTGAGTACATTCCCAATGTTGTCAACCATGCTCTTTATCTAGTTCCAAAATATTTTCATCATCTCAAAGTAAAACCCTACACCCACTCACATGTTACTTCCAAATCTGCTTCCACCCAACCCCTAGAAATAATCTGCTTTCTGTCTCTATGGATTCACTTATTTTGGGCATTTCTTATACATGAAATCATGCAACATGCAACCTTTTGTGTCTGGCCTTTTTCATTTACCATAATATCTTTGATGCCTTTTTATGGCTAAATAATATTTCATTGTATGTAAATGCCACAATCTATTAATCCATTCATCTGTTGATGGACTGCCGCATGCATTTTTGTAATAGATGTCTATCTGCTCTTCCTGCTTCTGTCTTTGACCTCTTGTAGTCTTTCTCAACACAGTAACTAAAGAGAAGCTTTTAAGATGTGTCAGATTATGTTACTCCTCTGCTCAAATTCTTCCATATCACTCTATCACTTAGGCTAGCATCCAAAGTCTTTATAAGACCTTATAAAATTTTTAATGCCTCCCTACAACTGTTACCTCTCTCATACCCTATTTTCTATGACTCTCTTCTTTACACACTCTATGATGGTCACAAGGTCTCCTCCAAAGTCTCGAATGCACCAGACATACTCCACTTTAGGACCTCTACATTACCTTTCCTCTAGACATCCCCACAGTTTACTCCTTTGTCTCCTTCAAGTCTCTGTTCAAATGCCCTCTACTACATTGTCTCTTCTAATCTAGATCCTCCTTAATGTGCTTTATGTTTTTATTTCTATTTTCTATATTTTTCATAACATATCACCTTTTAATATACTATAAAATTTACTTGTCTGGTATTAAACAGGTTCTTTTAGAAGCAAATCCTAAGACAAAATTTCAGTGCAATAATTTACTGGGAGGTGACCTCAAGATAAAGAGGCAGGGCAGTAAGGTAGTGAGTCAAGGAGAGGTAGGTTATTAAGCAGATTATCTCTGTGGACAATTGAGGCTCAATTGCTTCCCACCAAGAGATGAGGAAACTAGGGGTATGTACCTATCAGCACCCTTCCTGCCATTGGCCGAGGGCTGTTTTCAGGACTTCAACACTCATTTCTATCTTTCCTCTAGTGTGGGAAGAGTGCTCCTGGGGCTCAGGCAGAAAGTTGCAGTTGTTCGTTCATAGTTAATAGTCTTCAACTAATGAGTGTGGAGGAAATGTAAACAGGGCATTGGCATGATCAGTTCTACTCATTTATTATGTTTATTGCATTTATTCCTTGACTAGAAGGTAAGGTTTGCAAAGGGAGAGATTTTTCTGCTTTGCTCATGAGTGTATCCACATTGCCCAGAACAGTACCTGGCACCTAGCTTATAGTCAATAGATATTTTTGAAGAAAGGAAGGAAGGAAAGAAAGAAGGAGGGTTGTCTTAAATATCTTATATTTAATTCTATATCTGCATGACTTGAACAATGTTTCTTCTGGGGGTTACAATTTTGTTGCCTAAAACGTTTTTTAGAGTCCATTTCTCAAGAGTGATGTTTTTGGTTGCCTTCTCAGTTTGCTGAAGTTATAAACAATCAAAAGTTCTGGTCAGGAAACAACTGATTCTTTGTCTGTGATGTGGCTAGGATGGACTGACCCCTACTTATTGTATGTGACAAGGACTTCACAACTTTTTCTTTTTTATTGCAGTAGAGTTGACACACAATGTCACATTAGTTTCAGGTGTACAAAATTATGCTGTGCTCACCCAAGTGGAGCTACCATTTGTCACCACACAATGCTATTATAATACCATTGACTATACTCTCTACTGTAACTTTTATCCCCGTGACTTATTCATTCCATAACTGGAAGCCCATATCTCCCACTTCCTTTCATCCATTTTGCCCACCTTCCCACCCACCTCTCCTCTGGCAACCATTAATTCTCCGTATTTATGGGTCTATTTCTGGTTTTTTGTTTCTTCATTTTTTTGTTTTGTTTTTTAGAGTCCACATGTAAGAGAAATCATATGGTAGTTGTCTTTCTCTGCAGGACTTCATAACTTAAAGCCAAAGCTAATCATATACTCCACAAGTCAAATTACTCTATAATCCTCTCTCCAGTGGCTAAGCCTCTTGATTGGATTTTGCATTGCTTTGACTCTTAAAATATGCAGAATATTTTTCCTTCTAACATTAGAGACCCCTGAACTTGACAAATTGTGCATTTTTTAAATACTTAAAGAATTAATACATATGTATGTACATATACATATATACGTATGTTTGAATTTTGGACACCTCTTGCAGCTTCCAAGGTTATTCCACTAAAAGGAATATTTTATCAGATAAAAGCTTATGTGGAAGCCCAAACAAATAACCTCTGAGGTTCTTTGATGGAAGAAGTAGGGAGTTTGGAATCCTGTCCTCTTGAAACTATCTAACCAGTAAAGAAGTCTTAGAAGCACAAAGTAGGTCCATAGGAATGGAATACTGGAAGAGACCCTTCCAATCCCAACTTCCAGATTTTCTGTGCAAGAATCTGCTGCCTTCTTTTGGACTCTTCTTTGGCTTTCTAATGCACTTTAGACTTAATTAGATTATAAATATAATTTTAAAAGCTATCATTCATTGTGTATCTGCTGTATGCAAGATAGCCATAGTAATTTGATTTGATCTCTAACCTTCAAAGTCTTCATGCAACATAAGTAAAATTAAACATGCAGAAATAGGTGAAGAGTTGTCAATTTATATAGCTAGAAAGTGGAAGAATCAATATTTGAACCAATCCTGTCTGTTCTAAACCTTGCTAGGTATGAACAGTGTTTTATCAATTAGTGGATAGTCAATAAAGAACAGTGAAGAAACAGTATTTTATATAAACAATGTTACTGTTTTTTTTTTTTTGTTGTTGTTGTTGTTGTTTGTTTTGGTTTTTTTTGAGAAGTCTCAAGATTTAGATTCCAGAGAAAGCATGCTGTTCCTGACTCTGGCATCCAGTTCATAAATTCACAGTATTATATGTGAGAATTAAACATTGCATTGGACAAAAGTCTTTAATCTCCAAAACAGGAGTTTTGTGAGAAAACTCCTTGAGCAGAAAGGGAATGATCACTTATCTATGCAATTTTATCCACAGTGGGCAGATGAATGAGCCCATCATGAAAGAATATGATGTTCTAAATGTCCTTCAAGATCTTTATAGAGTGAGGAAGACCAGAATAATGGGGCAGGTGGGGAAACATCTCCAGTGGAATGGAGTTGCTGTGTACATGTTTCAAGTGGTAATGGACATTAGAGTTGAAAGAAGAAGTCCTATATCAACTGTAAGATCATTAGTCTGGCCAGAAATGAAATATTCTTTCAATGATACCTGTTCAGGGAAGCGGGGGGGAAAGAGAGAGAAACAGAATACCAAGGCATATTGAAATATCTGGAAGCTATATGGCAAGAGGAAATTATTTATAATCATTGGATTTTTATAAGAATCAGCATGAATGCAATGTCTGTTTTGCAGCTAGAACTCTTCCGTATACCACAAATAATATCTTTGGATAATGTTTCTAAATTTGGTGTGCTTATCCTATAAGTGATATAATTTAGGTAATTGTTATTAATCATGACCATATTCTAGATTGCTTTCCTATTCCCATTTCTAACTGCCTATTCTTTCAATGGGACCCAAGAGATACAAAATTTGGGGATATGATTATGTAGCCAGCTGCCTCTATTAATGAGATTAATCTATAGTAGACAGAAACTAAAAATTAAATTAATCTATATCAGACAGACATTAAATATTCCCTTAGAAGTCCCCTGGTATGATGTTTCCAAAGCAGTGTTATGATTTATGTAAATCATATGCTATAAAAGAGTTTAGGAGGACTTAATGTAATACTCCACATCCAGAAAAAAAATTTCACAGATCATCACAACAGATCATCACAAAAAGATGAAAACTAAACTATTTAAAATTTTAGAAAGTCTCTAGAGAGAATATTCCTTAGCCTTTTACAATGTGTGTGCTAATGTTAATCTCCGTCATTAAGCATAAAATTATCCTTATTCCTAATTATAATTTCTTTTCTGCATCGTAAGTTTATTTCTTTAGTCACCAACTGTTATTATCTATTAATACTATCACCCTTGCTCATCCTAAATAGTTCCTTCAGAGTCTATGGTAAATTCCTAGGTTACTGAGGGGCAATATAGCCTTCTAGGCCCTGCAACTAGCCCGCCAGAGTTCAAATTCTGACCACTGGAACTTGTGGGCAAAATTACTTAATTTCCCTATACCTAAGATTCTCCTTTGTAAAATGGAGGTAATAATAGTATATATCTCTTATTGGTTGGGTACTAAATGAGATTTTTTAAGTAAAAAATATAGGACAGTACTTGATATATGGTAAGTTCTCAATGAAATTAGCTAATATTTTCCCTATCTTTTTATTCTGAGATAACTGATTTTTTACAAAGTGGGGATTCATCAATCCCTGGAGTTTGTAACTTTAAGCTGAATTTTTCCAGCTGTTTCTTTCAATTTTGTTCTTTTAGTAAGTAATCTGACTAGATGTCATATTATATAGACCATAAAACAACTATAAATATTTGAATGTATCATCAGCCATGTGCTCATTGATCCAGATCACTTTTGAAAGGTTGAGTACACTAATTATTTTGAATATACATCCAATGACTGGGAGCCCAGACATACCTTTAAGTCATTGCATGCTTGGCTATGTGCTAGGGATTTTCTTTTCTGATTAATGTAGATCGTTATCTGAAATAACTAGAATCCATTTTTTGTTGGTTCTACCACTGTCTGATGAAAGCAATGGGTCCCTATCCTCTTTCTGGATCTTGTTCCCTTTATGCATTTGGTTTGAACAGTAATTCTGTCTTCCCTTATCTGGTTTTGGCTTTGGTTTTGACTGAACGTAGACTTAGTTCACCTTGATCTCTCAAAGCTAGTCTGTTTTTTTTTTAACTTTGTGTTTTACAGTCTGGCAATCAAGCAATCAATCAATGTATCTTAATGTATTTTTTTTCTTTGTGTTTGCTTTTGTTCTCTGCAAATCCTATACAGCTTTTTGTGCAACATTTGGGCCCCAAAGTAGCGGTGCTTTTCTAAGTTTCGCCTAACCAGTAGTGTTCAGAACGGCTGCTGCTGAAAAATCGCCTTGCTTGTTTTACATGATATGTCTATTAATGGAATCCAATATAGCACTTGCCTTTTGGTGACAGTGTTACACTGCTGAATCATATTCAATTTTTCATCCATTATTTCTTCCCTTGTGCATCACAGAACATTTGTCTTTATTAGCTCTCCCAGTATTGATTTCCGCTCCTCCCTTCTTCTATTGATATCAAACCACATTTTAATCATATCTTCCCAACTAGATTCTTGTGTTTTAACATAAAAAATGTCCAAGAGGGAAACATCTTCTTCAGTGGATTTAAGCAAGGTATATTCCGTTGCATGACATTGCGAAGTACTAGGTATTGAGAATCTTGGAGAATGGTTGGAAGACTTCAAGAAATGACTACACTAATTTTCCTTTGCCCTGAGGAGGGCTTCATAGATATAAATTGCCAATGGTAATGGGTTTAGGCTAATTTACCAGGAAAAAATCAGTTGAATTTTAGGTTTACAAAGTCTCTAGGATGGGCAGAATTGTGCTTATCAGCAGCCCACTTTATTGAGTGTCTACTGTATGTAGGGCTTCATTCTGGAAGTAATGTTGAATAGCATAGTTTTCTTTTTATAATGAATTTAAAACATACTTCCAAAGTTATTTGAGTGTAATGGGAGCAATTTTGAGATTTATTTCCAGCCAATTAAATGTTAAAACTATGCAACAATTATAGAATGTAATGCTTTTTCAAAATATAAACACAATCATGTTACGTTACATGCTCCATGCCATTTTCCTTTAGTCTCTATATTTCAGAAAAGAGTTCCTTTTTCATTTTTTTAATGAAATAGTTGGCTATTTATAACTTGGCCATTAGAAACTTCTAAAATTTTTTCAATGAAAAAAAACCCTTCATTTTGAAAAAGTTTATCTGGTATTAAATAACCGAGTAGGATCCAAATTACCAGCTAACAGTTCACATCTCAATAGAAACAAAACATTAGAAAGTTTCATGACAGAGTTACTACAAAGAATGATTACTTGGATCGGGTTTCTTTGACATATGACTATGCTTTCTTTATGGCCTCATTTATTTGTGGCCTCTAAAGGGGTGTTTCAGTCATAGTAGCTATAGGCAATTCATTATTCCTTTTAAGAAAAAAAAATGAAAATGACAACCCTTTATTTTTAAACGATCAACTGCATTGTCCTTGCTATTTCTAATGATAGCTATTTGTTGAAAGTGACTGTAAAAGCTGGCAGAACCTAAAAAGACTACTGGTTGTATCTCCTCTAGCTGTGAAGATTTTTCAAACAGGAAAAGCCTAATTTCATTTGGTTCTCCATTTTTGCTATTAAATTCACAGAACTTGACAATAGTCTCAGGTGGGCTCAATCGAGGTGCAGAGGCTGGATGCGTCACTGTAAAAATCCAACACCATCTCACAGGGCCACGGGGGCGCAGCTGGCTCCTACTACCCAGACAGAAAACAGGAGGCCAAAATCCCCGTTTGTTTCTTTTGAGTATAATTTACTGTGCAACTTAAACTCTGGACCTGTTTAATGGTCCTAACAGCAGAGTTTCTAGGCCAACGACTAAATCAGCGGCAGTGCTCTGCATTTGGAGACAAGCCTTATGATTTACAAAATTTAATAAGCTGGGCCCTCATGACATTTCCCCCCAAGATTCTGCTTTTATAGTCACTGCCAAGAAGCCTGTCAAAGAAGCATATACCCATTGGCATAATGAGAGCTTACTTTAAAAAAAATTTTTTTTTGCACAAAAGCATATAAATATACTCCTACTATTGATAATTCATCAACAACAAATAAATTCTAGAGCATTCCCCTTGCCGGATATGGTAATACATTAGTGACTTTTTTGCATTGCTTTATGGGAGTGATATTTCCTGGGTAGTATTTTTGTGAGTGTCTGCCAAATAGAGTACAGACGAAGATGACTTAACAGTTTCTCATCGGCACACTGATTTTTTAAGTCAAGGTTTGCCATAAGTCAAAGTCCCTTGAAAGTTCTTTTGTATTGTGAGAACACACAGTGTTTTGATTTCTTCGTCTTTATTTTCTTAAAAGTTACAACTGTTTAGCAGCTTTGCCTAAGAGGCTTCTACTAAATCAGCCTGGATTGTGTTGCTTTGTTGTATCAAGATGGCTCTTTGGGGTCAACTTTGGTTTTCAAATATAAAACCCCAAAATGCATTGGGATGATTCTGGTTTATTAAAATAGGCACCACTCTCACCAATCATGCTTTGATTGTCTTGGGTGCCTCGGTGTGTCCATCATGTGATATTGCTAAGTGAGAAGCTTGCAAAAATCACAACCTGATCCACCTGGAATTTCTGGCTCAGTTGCTAGTCTCTTGGTAACTGACACACCTGGTGGTGTTATTTTCTATTAAATAAAATTATGCAATTCATCAAACTTGAATTAGAAGTAGCCCTGAGGTTACTCTTTTGAAGGGATGTTCCTGTTGAGATTGCATACAAAAAATAATGTATCTTCCATTGTTTTAGGCTTAATCACCCTTCCTTTTAAAGATAGATTTCCTGATACCAAAATAGGCACATACTCCAAATCTTTGAATCGGTTTGTCTTCTGTGTCCTGTTTCCTGTCTCCCATTGTTCTTGTCTCCTTTATTTCTTCCAATCAACGTCTTGTTTTCTCTGTTACATGATTCACATTCATGTAGATTAGTTCTGCAGCTTTTCCCCCCTATTCAACTCAGTCCTGGGGGAATTTTATTTATGATACAAATGTATACATTTTACACTGTTTGGGAAGCCTGGCTTACATATAATGATAAATGTGAGGAAAAATAGGTATATTCTATTATCATAACCTGCCTGCTCTATTTTCTTTCCACTAGGGAGTTTTCATGGGTGCATGGCAAAACAAATTGCAATCACCTGGGTGTTTTCCACTCTAGTTCTGTCATTCTGAATGATGTATTTATTCTTTAGTTGAGAATTAATATATTTTTCTATCTATCTATCTCTATGTACACACACATAACTTTGTATATGCATGGTCAGATGATAAGCAACAACTAAAGAGAACAGTGAAAATATTTTTTTTTCCTGGGATCAATGAAAAAATGTTTTATGTTCACATTTAAACGTTTAAGGCCTGGGGTAAGACAGCTTTTAAGGTCAACCAGACAGGAAGATTTTCCTCTCCTAAGCATCTATCAACAGTCCTTGGAAGAGCAGTCAGCACTAGCATAATTTAATATGCCTTCTCTGTGAAAAGAATGCCTCTTTGACATGTCTCAACTTGTGCTTCAACTGAAGATTTTCAGGTGGTCTATGTTTTGCCGCATTGATTTATTTTTATCATTTTAGTCACAAACAGTTTCAAATCCCTTTTTTTCTTATGTGTTCTAGAAGCCAGGAAAATAAAGACTCCTAAAAATTATGCATTTCGCTGGTGCTCCCTTTCTACACTGAAAACAAGGAACAGTTGCTACCCTGCAGATGGTAGGCAGCCCTGTTCCAGGATATGCTGAACCTGCAGGTCATTTGTGGCTAGACTGTGGCATGGTTTGGGATTAAGCACCAGGCTTGACAAGCGCAGCTGGGAAGGGACAGAAAATAAATTGGATGATGTCTTTTACCAGCAGGGGGCGCTGCAGAGCAAGAGTAGTTGGGGATGTTCAGCCAGTTAATCCAAAATAAAATATGTAAGACTGTTCCTTCTGTTGGGGCAAAAGATGTGGGAGGGGGAAGAGGACAGAAGAAGAATACAATTGAAACCAATCAGGGAAGTAAAGTGTGTGTGTGTGTGTGTGTGTGTGTATCTAGCAATATATAATATAAAATTCTTGGGAAAAGTATGAAGCAATATCAGGAGAGTTCAAAATCCATACTGGTAAAGACAACTTTTTTTTTTTTAATTTAAGAATCATAATGTTTTTGCAAATATAACTAAAGATGTCAATTTAAGATTGCCGAAAAATGACCCTCCCCTCACCCCTGCCCTCCTCCTCCAAAGACAAACCGTATGCCTTGAAGATATTGCAATGCATTTTCTTCTGGGGAGGTACTTGCTCAGAGAAATAAATCAAACATTTGTATACTTTTCCCATTGTTTGTTTCTATAAGACAGTGTTCTGTGAATTGTGGTGCTTTAAAAATATATGACCGTTGCAAAGAGGGATAACACAAGTTATATATTTACTGAAGAAAGTTATCTGGAATATATGGACTTAAACTGGTATGTCATATTTGGAAGGGGAAAATTAAGCTATATTTTCTTAGAGCAGGATTTTCCTCTGTGTTTGGAATATTGAGAGTTGTGAATATAAAGACATGTTCCTGGAATATCTCCTCCCCTGCAGAAACTCAGAGCTGAGTGAGGGTGTAGGAAAACAAACAAACAAACAAACAAAAACCCTACCAGGATATTATCTGACCACAAATCATACAATGCTGGGGAGCCACTGGTCCTTAAATTTGCAGTCTCTATGTAATCTAGAAGAATCTTATTTATTTAAATAGATCCAGTCTTTATAGTAATCACAGTAAATTCTTTAATAAAGAATTCTAATTCTAGTAATAAAGCAAGTAAAGGGAAAATGTACATAGAATGAAGAAGCTGGAGCACCTGTTGGCAGAATCTCATGGGGGAATACTGGTTCTAATATAAATGCATTTGCTTTACCCAGCAGTTCAGGAACATCAGCTAAAATATCATGCTAAATGAAGGAAAGGAAATGGAAGAAACTGTTGAGTTTAGCTTTATATAAATACTGCAAACGTTTATGCATGCATTGGATTTTTTGATATCTATTTAAACTAGTATTGATCAGAATTCT
Source organism: Mirounga leonina (assembly GCF_011800145.1). NCBI lineage: Eukaryota > Metazoa > Chordata > Mammalia > Carnivora > Phocidae > Mirounga > Mirounga leonina. The sequence continues at coordinate 45,623,177 of NW_023270316.1, forward strand.
TTAAAAATGACATTTGGTACTTTGAAAATGGTCCAGAAAGTCTTTATGACATGATATGTTATCATTCCTTCCAGGTATGGACAGGGATTAGCTGAAAACTGGCTGAAAGCTAATGCATGAGTGAATCAGGTTATAAAATTGATACCATCTATGAAAGTCTTCAAGAATTCAGTTCAACAAAAACTTATTTAACATCTACTAAGTGCCAGATACTATGTTAGGAATTAGCGACCATTAGAAGAATAAGACAATTTCACTGGCCTGAGGACCTTAAAGAGTGGTGGGAAAGACATCAGTGATTTTCAAAACAATAGGGCAAAGTGTGGTTTGAGATATTTCTACAGTGCAGCAGAAGTTCAAGGGGTGGTTTTTGTGTTTGTATTGGGGAGTGTGATGAGTACTTAACCCAGGCGGGGGGAGTCATGACCAACTTTCTGGAGCAGATGATGCCCAAGCTGGTTTTCAAGGATTAAGTTAGAGGGTGATGAGAATTGCTATTGCAATTAACTAGTGACATAGGTCTTGAGGTTATCTTAAAGGGATCATTTGTGTGTTTTACCATCTTAATTTTTAAAAACCACTTCATATATGTGACTCTGTCTTATTTTTCAGAATCTTTCAATTAAATCTCTCTAAGGACAGCCTGATACTTTAGAGAATAGGATTCGATCATTCAATAGCATATTCCATTAATTTAACTTATTTTAATATGAGGAACAGCCATTTATTCATTGACAATTAGTGAGCATCTACTACATGCCAGGCACTGTTCTACACCCTGAATTTGAATGAAAGCCTTTCTCTTTTCTCATTAATCTTATATCACATTATGGGATTAACCCAAATCTATGAACAACAGCTATTACAGCTTATAAAACACTTTCTCATGCATACTTTAATTTTTACAACAGTTCTGTGAGATGGTAGACTGTCTTTGCTTCCTTACTCTGAAGCTGACTGTCTCACTTGCACATCTGTGAAACATTAAACCTGAGGTACAGAACCCCAGGAATACCTCTCCTCTAGTTTGACCCCAACATGACCCTGAAATTTGATTTTTAGAACTACAGCCTCTTGGTCCAATTTAACAGATCAAATTTAATAAATACTTGTTGTTACTATGGGCCAAGCCCTGTTTAATATTAGGAATACTATCTCAGGGAGCTTATAGATAAAACTAAAAGAAAGTCACATTGTGCTATGAGGAGGTATAATGGGGTAAGAGAAAGACAAAGGGAAGTATGTTAGCGAAGGTTTCTGGTAAAAATTTGTTCATGTGGGTATTCAGGAAGAATGTGTTGGAGTCAACAAAGAGAAGGTTTGTACATTGTGTGTGTGTGTGTGTGTGTGTATGAGAGAGAGAGAGAAAGAGTGAGAGAGATTGAGAGACAGAGAGACAGGGCGGGGGAGGGAGAAGAGGATTCCAGGAAGAGATAAAGAGTGTGAGCAAAACTATAGAGGCGGGTTGGATTATACAAATGACATTCACTGGAAGAAAGAACTCTGCAAGAAAACCAGGTTTGGAATGGAAGAAGGTCTTGAGTTCATTTTGGGGTGCGATGAGCTTGAGCTTGAAGAGTCTTTACACTAATAGAGATTTTTAAGTAGGAGGTTGGGTTTCTAGGACTAAAGGTCAGTGGGGGGAGCACTGGAGTGAGTATATACAACTGGAATCCTTAATATACAGATGTCATTGAAACTACAGTCATGGAAAAGATCACTTGGGGAGAAAGAGAAAAGGGCATGGAAATGATACTACCCGTAGCCAAATATTAATAGCCAAGAAAAAGAAGATGATCAACAAAGAAGACTGAGAAGAAAGAAACAAAACAAAATAAAATGAAACAGAAGAATGTGGATATTGTCACTCAGGCTAGGGGAAGAGGCTTTCTAGAGGGAGTGACCAATGGTATCAAATATTTCAAAGAGGTCAAATAGGATGAAAAATGAAAATGCCAATTGAATTTGGCTCAAGGTAGGTGGATCATAATGAGAACCATTTCAGTGGGGTGATGGCGATGGGCTGGGAGCCAGTGGAGAGGGTTATAGAAGCTGATGACAACAGAGGGCCAATGAAGCCAAACCTTTCTACTGATAAATCTGGCTTTGAAAGGTGAGAGATAGGTATTAACCTGAGGGGGATGCAGGCCTACGGAGGGTTTCTAAAATGTAAAGAGAGGCTTGGGCATTTTTAAGAATAAAAAGGATCCAGTTGAGAGGGCAAAGAGGAAGATAAAAGGAAGAGAGAGGAAAATGAACAGGTTATGGTAGAAGAAAGAGAAGTTTCCTAAGAAGGCAGGAGGGATAGAACCCAAAGTGTGGATAAAAGGATTGACCTAAGATGGGAAAAAGGACCCTCCCGTATAATAAGAGGAGGGAAGTGGGGAGGAAAATGGGTGCAGTGCAGGCAGTTTTAAGCGTCTGGCAATGGAAGTGATGGCATTCCCCTGTGGTACTTTCTATTTTCTCTGCTAAGTGGGAGTGGAGGCCATTAGCTAAAACTGAGCCGGTGGTTGATGATGGTATATGGCCTTTATGCTGTTTGAATCTTAGTTTCCCCTATGGAGTTTGACTTGGTTTGTCCCTTTTTCTTGAGACATTGCAGGCTACTTTCCCCTATCAAAATCTGGCCTTGGAAGTTGGGGTGGCCAGATAGCCAGGGGATCCAGAAATATCCTATTCCAGACCAAAGTCAACTTTCCCAATGAGAGAGATATGCAATAAGAAGTTATGAAAGGGGAAAAAAGGAACATATTGCCAACTTGACTTGGATCAGACCTTAATCTGAAGGGTTCCGGGAGGTTAGACTGGAGCACATGGCCCAGAGGCCAAGCCCTACTCTGTCCAGCCTTCCCTTGCCATCATCAAAACAAACAAACAGCACACTTGAATTTCAGATCTTCTCTCATTCCAGCTGATCACATGTAAATGAGAAGGCTATATGAGGGTACCTGTGTCCTGAATGCCTTGGACAAGCTGGCTCCAAGCCCAACATGGGGCAAAAGTCCTGGCTTAGCTGTTACAGCAAGAAGAGTATGAGCTCTTTTATTCCAAGGTGGTCCCACGTATCGGGGCAGCATCCAGGGACTGGAGCCCCGATCATCACTTCTGGAGAGGCGTCACAGTATTTTATGTTTGGGACATATACCCCAACTTTTCTCCTGCAAATGTATACTTCCCTGAATCACACAAACAAAAACTATGCATGAATCTTAAGTTTGGTGGAAGCCATTTCTGGGTTTGGGTAAATTGTTTTATAGTTAAAATAAATTATTATGCTTCCCCACTTACTTAGTGTTAGCAAAATACTCCAAAGAGAGTAGGAATGAAAACACCTTCTATTGACCTTGTTGATCCAGGTGCTACTACCTTTTCTCCCCTTTCTTTCATAGCCAAACTTCTCTGAGCTCTACATCTGCTTCCTTCCTTTTCTTACTGACTTCATCAACTCCTATCATCTGCTTCTATCCCAGAAAATACTCTCAGGATTCACCAGTAACTTTTCAATTATTAAATCCAATTTTTTTCTTAGTGCATATTACCTTTCATGATTATAGAATTGGACTCCACTAATTTGCCTTCTGTGGCAGTTTATCTTCCTGGTTCTGCTTCTGTCTAAATACTCTGTTATGTCTACCTGTTCCTTTTTCCTCCCATCCTGCCTCTGTGGATATCTGCCCTCAGCCTCTATTCCTTACCCCCTCTATTTCTTCCTGGAAGACATTTCATGACTCCAACTATCACCTCCTTTCAAATAAATCCCAAATTTATTTCTCTACTTCGGACATTTCTTCCCAGGTCTGGTCTCCTATCTCCAGCTAAATCATGCAGAGATCCTACTAGGTGTCCTTCCACTATCTCAAATTTAATAGATCAAATGCTGAATTAATTATCCTTTGCACTTGGTTTCTTTTTCAGTAACCAGAAGATCATCTGGATGACAGCAGAGGTTCCCACACCCGATTGATCATCAGAATCCTTCTTATGTGTGATGCTGGACTCTGTGTTCTAAAGAGCTCTTCAGGTGTTTCCAGTGATCAGCCAAATTGGAAGCACTGTTCAAGGGAGAGGATCATCAAAGTAACTGATCTGAGGTCCTAGGATGTCATAAATTTATTCTATAATCTCTCTTCCCCCCAATTAGCACTGATATTTAATAGCAATATGATACTGAAAGCGCTATTTTATTTCCTTGAGCCTCAGTTCTCTCATCTATAAAATGAATATCAAAATAGCTACAGCAGATTATTGTCACGATGAGAAAGTAAGGGTAGATATGTAAAATATGCAGTAAGGTGGCTTGTATATAACATGGGCTTTCTATTTTGTTTGCTCCACCTCCATTTTTTTCTAGTTCATTCTCCACACCACTAGCAAATTGATTTTCTGTAAGTGTCACTTTTATTTTGTCACTCTTCCTCATGACCTCTGTGGTTTCCCATTACTCTCAGCAATAATACTCGGACCCCTGCTCCAAAGGCAACTATGTTTCTTTACGAGTAGTTTTGTGGTGTTTAACCACCTTTAATTTCTGACTTGTTATCCATGTAATACAAAATTTAGAAAGATTGTTTTTTATAAGTATGAATGTCAGTAATTTGGAAATTTGAGTCACGCCCCCCCATTGAACAATATAAAAGAATAATCATTATCTTGTCATGCTAGTCCACAAAAATGCAATTGACCCTTTGTAGCAAAAAACCATACCCAGTCATAAAAATATTAAAAATAGACGAAATAGCAAAAAGCAGTTCCACTGCGCATGTATATTAAGTACTTGCGCTCCCTGTACGTCTCCATCCCAGAACTTCTGGGGATGGGCCCCTGAGCGATATAGCCAAGTGTACGTTGGCTCTGAAACACATTCCCACTAAGCTGTCAATGACTGATTTCAGATCAGCCTTTGAGCTGATAGCAGGAAGGGAGAGGGAGAGCGTGAAAACGTCGGATGCCTGGATGGAATGAAAGGTAGCCGCAAAAATAAATGTCTTACTAGCCTGGTTTTACTTGGTTGGCCTCCTTCAATCCATGCGGGCCATTCACGTTTTATATTGTCAGGTATTGTCACTTTATTTCTTCCAGTTCCCCTTAATGATGAGGGTTGCAGAATGGTGGTATTAGCTGTTTGGTTAAAAGGCTTTTTCCAGAACTCCCCAAATAGCTTGCTGACCCCTCTGGTTAGGATGGTCTTTCCCAAACCCGGGAAAGGGAAGGCGTTTTTTCTCTCTCTCAGCACAGTGGTGTGCATGCTGCACACAGAAGCCGTGTGACCCAATAAATTTGCTTCCAAAATGAGTGTTTACCTCCAAATTTGCTTTTATAAAGAAGTGATTAGTGGGGCCTCAGGCTTTCCAAGCTACTCACTTCTTTGAAAGTCTCCTTCTTTGTTACTCTCTCACCTCAGCTCTGGGAGCGACTGGGAGGAGGAGGAAAAGGGGAGTTACTAATCAAGGGGTATAAAGTTTCAGTTAAGCAAGATGAATAAGCTCTAGAAATCTACTCTACAATATTGCACCTATAGTCAACAATAATGTATTGTACACTCCCAATTTGTTAAGAGGGCAAATATCATGTTAAGTGTTCTTACCACAATAAATACAATAAATTTAAATAAATAAGTAAAACTGCTATTAAAAAAAAAAAAAAGAACCTACATGAATAGAGAAAACTGGCTAAGAAACCCAGCCTGCCACTAATGAATTTTGCTGACCTGAGCAAAGGACTTAATTGTCCAGAGCCTCAATTTCTCGACCTGGAAAGTGGTGATGCCGGAATCCTCCTCAAACAGGGATATTGAAGGATTCAGATGAGAGTCTAGGAGATCATAATGGTATTTATCTGTTATCTAAACCTGCTCTGGCTCCTGCTAGGTACTGGGAACAGGTTTTGGTGACTTTTTAACGAGTACAGGCTTTAGTTGATACCAAACTGCTTTCCCTTTTGATATAACACATGCTGCTGAAGAGCGGAACACAGGTAGCAGGAGTAAATAGCAGAGATTATTGACGACTTCTCCTAATTCCCTGAGGTCTACTTTTACGTCTCTCCTTTGTTTAGGGCTCTCTTTTACTTTTAACCTGCAGGCAAGGCAAATAAACACTGTTTACAAGATATTTGAGTTCCTCCATTCCCTGACAAAATTTCCTTTCACCTCCTCTCCACCAAAAAGGCCATAGCAATGACCAAAAAGGCTTAAACAAAAGGAGGCTGTCAGTGGAGAAGCACCTGTCCATTTGCCCAGAAAGCATTCTGATTCACGGTATTACTCTTTATGAGGACTTGGGGAGTTACTAATTTGATTTTGGTTTTATCTGATTTTGATTTGATTTTATCTGATCATACCGTAAACATAAAATTCTTCCTAAAGTGAAAATGTCCCCATTAATTTTTTTCTCATATACCTATGCATATTCTCATATACATATCTCTGTTTTGAAAAAACAGAGAAATGAGGATAAAGTATAGGAAAGAACTAGAAACAACCCACACGAGTGTCACCTAGAGATTCTTTTAATTAATAGAAAGTATTTCACCCTATGAGTCTATCGTGACATTTCTGCCAGAAATATTTAAGTTGTTTACAGTTTTTAAAGATAAAAACCTGTACATCCATGTCTATAGCAGTATTGTTCACGATAGCCAAAAAGTGGAAACAGCTCAAATGCACATCAATAGTTTAATGGATAAACATTATGTGATATATTCATGCAATGGAATATTATTCAGCCATAAAGTCCTGATTCATGCTCTAACAGCATGAACCTTCAAAATACGCTGAGCGAAAGAAGTCAAACACAAAAGGCCACATATTGTATGATTCCATTTATATGAAATGAACAGAATCAGCAACTCCACAGAGACAGAAAACAGATTAATGCTTTCCAGGGGAGAAAACAGTGAGTGACTGTTAATGGCTACAAGGTTTCTTTTGGGGGGTGGGGGAGAGTGATAAAATATTCTGATATTGGATAGTGGTGAATGATGCAAAACTTTGTCAATCTACTAAAAACCATTGAATTGACTCTTCAAAAGGGTGAACTTTATGGTATGTGAATTACATCTTAATAAAACTGTTATTAAAAAAAAAAAACTCAAGGGAAGAAAGCATTCAAGAAAAATATCTGGAGGTCAAAACGTCAATTGCTGCCAAAATGCCAAGCTTCTGTTGTAACAAGTAACATTGGCAAGAGCAATTTGATTTGTCTGGTGAGGTTGAATATCATATTGAAGAGTAAATGAGAGGGGACAAAATATAGACTGAGTCTATACAACTCAAGAACTTTTGATGGGAAAGGAGGAGAGAACTAGGGCAATAACTAGAGAGGAAGTAAAGAGGAAAGATGTATTTAACTTTGAGTTCTAGTTTTGTTTTCAGTTGGGCAGAAGAGAGACTCATGCATGACTCAGTGCTGATGGAGAAGGTCCAGTAGAGTAGGACAGTGGAGTGAGAAGAAAATTCACAAATGGCAATTCTTGAGAAAGCAGGAGGTAGGGCTTGGAATCTGATTATGATAGAGGGTTTGAAAGAACTGCTTTGGGAAAAAGAAGAGAGATGACTAGGACACTAGGAAATAAAACTTTGAGGCAGCTCTGAGAGTCCCATCAAGGCCTTGAATTTATGGTAACATTCATTCATTCATTCATTCATTCACAATGCTATTCACGCTATCCTAAGGACAGCATACCAAGTCATATGCCTTTCAGGTGTGTGTGTGGTGATCTAGGGCTGGGTTTTGCAGGGAGAGTGCAGTGGAAGACCAGTGGAGGATAAGAACTGAGGATGCTGGCAGGAGAGGGACCATAGTGAAAGACTATACCAATAAAGACAGAGAGGGAGGAAAGTGCATTCAGAAATGGGTAAATACAGAAGAAATTAGAAGAGCAAGTGATTAGATGTCTTGGTAAGGTCAAATAATAATAAAAAGGGCTGATTTATTGCATGCTTTCTCAGTAGCATCATGCTAAATGTTATGGGGTATATTATTCATTCAGCAACAACTATTATTTTCATTAAAAACAGAACAAAACAAAAAAGAGGCTTAGAGAGATTAAGAAACCTCTTCAAGTTCATACATCTTGAACATGGCAGAATTGCTACTCAGCCTAGGGCATCTGAGTCCAGAGCATTTGCTCTAACTGTTGGGCTACTTCACAGCTACAGGTATTATATAAGTAGCTGAGTCAGAGAATTGGAAGGAAAGGAGTTGTGCTTGTTAAATGGTGATCTTTACACTTACATCAGACATGAACATTTCAAATGCTGACAAAAGAACAGGGCCTATCCATGGGATGTGGGCAGCAGAAATAGAATGGTAGGGAAGACCACTGAAATTATGGAAATAAAGGGAGGTTTGGGACCAGCTTTTGGATATATTCTTCACCCGTATTCTCAACTCCCTGGGAATGTTAGCAGGACTTGGAATGGAGAGGAAGACTGTGAATTAGGTTCTAAAGTCTATAGTAAATGAAGGGCGATGAAAAGGAAGTTGGTGGAGGGCAACAATGCCAGAAGGGTAAGCACGCTATGGGATGATGGGTGAGAAATGGTTTGGAGGTGTCAGTGGGGACCACGTCCCAATACTGAGGTGTGTGAAGTTTGAGAAAATTAACACTCTACTGGAAAGAGCAGAGGAGCTATTCTCAGAACAAAGCAGCGTTCACTTTCAGGCAGTAAGTAGGCCTTGAATTTTTTTTTTTTTTTTTTTTTGATTCCTTTGAAAGGCACTTGAGAATTTGACGGAAGCCACAGACTTGTTCCCAGGAAACTGAATGCAAACACATATATACACAAAAATTGCATACAATGTATTCTATTGGATGGAAAATTGATTTCTTTTCAGAGACAGAATGGAAAATCAATCTCTGCAAATAAGTGTATCTTTTAATCTTGCTTTACCGTACAAACAAGGAATGGTCATTTCCTAAAAAAATAACATAATTCCAATCTATGCAGATTTTAAAGCAAATTTTAATGTGCTTTAAAGAAAACCTTAATGAGAAAGCTCAGGTTTATTCACAAAAAAAGGAGAGAGTGAAAGTCAGGAAGGATGGAAGAAGGGAAGGAAGGAAGGGAGGGAGGGAGGGAGGAGATTGAGAAATGTTGCAGGACTTCAATATGGAAATACATTTGTCCACGGATTTATTGAACATTTATCTTTATTTTGATGCCAAGAAATATGGAACACTCTGACTTTAAAAGGTTGAGGCGGAATGTGGAACCAACCCTCTCATAGTTCACTTTGCCAGATGAGGGTGGGCTTATATAGGGAATTCCAGAGGCCATCTGAGCTTCCGTGTTGAGTAGCTGAATTCATGTAACATCATTTTCTTTGTCCTCAAACCAAAGAAGCCACCTTTAAGAAGGACTATGACACGAATGTTGCCAGTGTCAGTGAGAAAATTATAATGAAGTCATGTTTTGATTTCAAAGTCGCCTGAGAAGAAGTAACTTCAAAAATTTTTTGTTTTGTTTTGTTTTTTTAATTTCCAGGTATATCTGCAACTTTCTGCTTATAGAGACATTAAAGCTTTGCCATTCTTAATTCTAGGCTGTAGAAACACTTCATTACCATGACATATATATAGTCCTCTCTCTCTCCAGTCTTCTCTGAATGCACGTATTCTTGCAATAGACTCCCTGGCAATGAGGAAAGACCTTGAATAAAATGATATGCCACATGCATGTGTCTAAACATGGCTTCCAAATAAGGCAAATCATAATGGACTCTGTTCTGAAAAACTGCTCTTGGAATTGTCTTTCCTTTTCTCTGTCCAAAAAAAATAAGAGAGAGAGAGAGATAAATATCTGCATGGAGATTAATCAGATGCTTTAAGATCTGCCCTGTGGAAAATCAGAAAACTCTGGTATACTAGTAAAGAATTTCACATTCTGCTTCCATTTCATGATGAAACTTTGGGATTAGCTGGCCAATCGTGTTCAGTTTTGATGAAATTAATGACTTTCTCAGTGGAAAACAAGATTTGGTGCCAATATATACTGATGGAGATAGCAGTGAGTCACATGGACATATGGAGTTTCTTTCTTTTCTTAGCTATCAAAAATATCAGGCACACTCCAGTCTCAAGTCTTTTCTACTTGTTCCCTTTGCCTAGAACATTCTTCTTGCAGACATCTGTATAGATCACTCACAACTTCCTTCAGATCTCTAGCAAATGTCATTCTCTTAGAGAGAGAGATCCCCCTAGCCTCCTTTTATAAAATGGCATGGAGCCCTCCCCCTGGCAGATGCTGCTCCTTACACCATGCTGTTTTCTCTATGGCTCTTATCACCATATGACATCATTTATGCTTGTTTGTTTATTGTCTGTTTCTTCCACAGGGACTTGTGCTCCACAAAGCCTGAGCCATGGTAGTTTTGTTCACACCTGTTATCCCCAGCACCGAGAATGGTGTTAGGCACAGACAATATAAATTTGTTGAACACATGTTTCATCTGTTTAAAGCACAAATTTTTGTCTGATGATCTCAACAAAAAGGAGGGTTTCTCTTTTTTCCAGTTGCCCTTCACTGTTCACTCCTTACTCCTGCTTGAGGCTTCTCACTAACCCTTCTGGGCTTTCCATCACGGCTCTGCAAGCTGCTGTCCTCTCCCCATGCTGTTCTGCCTCAAGCATAAATAGAGCCTATTTATTTCCTTCTCCAAGACTATACTAACATGTTTTACTAAATATGTGAGGCTTTCATAAGAGGATTACAAAGGAGAAAAAGAAAACTTGGAAGTCAGTTCATTTGTCATTATCTGTCATAAAGAGTTTCTTGCTGACTTGTCTTGGCTCTAGCCATCCCATAGGTCGATGCAATCTGTGATCTGTTCTCCTTTAGAGCAGAGCCTTTTCTCCAACTTCCTCCCTTTCCTGAGCCTCAACTACCCCATGAATCTCAATCCCAAAGAAAACAAAGAAAGAGGGGTGCCTGGGTGGCTCAGTTGGTTAAGTGACTGCCTTTGGCTCAGGTCATGATCCTGGAGTCTCAGGATCGAATCCCGAGTGAGGCTCCCTACTCAGCGGGGAGTCTGCTGCTCTCTCTGACCCTCTCCCCTCTCGTGTTCTCTCTCTCTCTCCTCTTTCTCAAATAAATAAATAAAATCTAAAAAAAAAACCAAAAAAGAAAGAACTTCTTTCTCTGGCTGAACAGGTGACAAATTAACATACCCTAGCCTTAAAAATAAAAACAGAAACAAAACAAAAAACCAAGTCACTGCCATGATCCATACCTTCCCCAAGGTTAAATACAACCCTCCCACCATGCCCAGGATCATGAAGCTCTCTACATCACCACCCATTATATACAAATTTGCAGATGAAACTCTGATTCTGTACATGGAAGTTACATCATTTTTTCCATACAGTGTCTTAATGGCAGGAAGTTTTTTTGTCAAGGCCACTACAGTTATCTTTCTTAACCTGCTTTCGGATCCCAGAAGAACTGCTCATCTTTTGTATCATCACATACAAAGATGTGGTCCAGGGGTGCATGGGTAGCTCAGTCAGTTAAGTGTCTGCCTTCAGCTCAGGTCGTGATCCTGGGATCCTGGGATTGAGCCCCATGTTGGGCTCCCTGCTGAGCAAGGGTCTGCTTTTCCCTCTGCCCCTCCCCCTGCTCGTATGCTCTCTCTCTCTCAAATAAATAAAATCTTTGAACAACAATAACAACAACAAAGAGTGTGGTCCAGCCAAAATGCAGCAATAATCAGGTCATCCCATGAGTCAGGGAGCTAATAAATGTGGGGTGAAGAGTGAAAGACACTGAAAGTCAAGGATGAATCTTGGTTCCTGGCTTGGCAAATTTTTGTAATGTTTTAGTCATTCCAATGCAGTGTTTTCATTAAAAAAACCCAAAACCGAAAACCAAAAACAGTCCACGAATTCAAGGTAAACATTTGTATTTGCTAGATTCATGCTTCCTTTCATACAAACCTTTCAGCACAAAAAATATTATGGCTGCTGTGTCCCACTTCAAAGGTAAAAGTAAAACCAAAGGATATGGAAGTGTCCTTCTAATTTATTTCCTTTGAAGTTTTCTGTAACTTTATGCTTACAATAAGCAATGATAGATCTCTTTAATCATAAGGCAGAGACATTTATTTAATTTTTGTCAATAGGAAACAATTCTAGACATTGTAATATGGTTTTAATGATGATCTTATGTTACTTGATTATATACACAAAGCAACCTAGACCTTTTTTAGTAAGACAATATTCTTATAATATGGCAACTTTTTTTTTACAGTCATATTTCAAAATAATAGGAAGAAAACTTAAAAATCAATCTTTTTAAGCATGTTACTGAGCCCATGGAATGTAGTTCACAGACCTCACTTCAGAACCTTTGAGTTCTAACCAAAGTGGAAGATGGAGTTTTCAGGAAGGGCTTGAGGATGTAATGGCTAATCAGACTGGTGTTCCAGAGAATACAGTTGAAAGATTTGGGAGGGAGAGGGAATGGTAGGGCGTGGGTTGGTGAGAACAAGTACCAAGCAGTTTGGGGGTTAGAGGACGGGATGAACAAGAAGCCTGAGTATGTCTACTAACAAAGATGACTGGAATGTGAAGTAACTGATTTGAAGATTGATGCACAATTCATCTTGGCCATTTTCTCACTGATGGGAAAATGCATGTGTCTCAGAAATTACCAAGGACTGGGACTGGTTGCAGCTTCAAAGAAACCTTAGTTTCTCAGGATGGGGAAACTTCGCCTTGTAGAAGGAGTAAGTAGGGCTCCATATTGATAACTTGGAGTCTTGGGGGCAGCTAACATACCTTGAAAGCATTTCTGAATTATTTAATGCTTCTTTCTTTTAATGTTTCACTTGGGCCTAGGTAGTCTCTTATAAGGGCATGTAAATGAAGCACACTGCTCCTTGTTTTCATTAATCTAGAAATAAGAAACAGGGATTCCTTAAAAGAAAATCCACCCAATTTTCCTTTCATATCTGTTACCAAACTGCCTCATAGAATGCGTATCTCTTTTGAGAATCTCTTTTCATTCCAAGGTTCCTGAATCTAGACATTTCCTCATGTCTTTCATACAAATGACATACATTTCTTATGTGATTTCATATAATGACACTTAATTATGTTGTTCCTGTTTTTCTCGGCCATGGTTCCCTGCTCCTTTCCTCTACATACTTATAATTTAACAAATCAATATTTGCAAATTTGATTAATATCTATCTCTCACTAGACTATAGATATCAAGGGAGCAGGAATGTTTGTTCTAGTTCCTCTTGTATCCCCAGTACCTAAGCCAGTGCCCAGTGGGGGTAGTTGCATTAAGACAAAATTTCTTGATTGATTAAATGTATGCTTAAAGAAATATTGTTGCCCCTTTTCCATCTTTTTTTTTTTAACATAATTTCTAGGAAGAAAACATTTTAATCTCACTGTAACAGAACATTTTCTCACTTGGTGGGGGCATCTGACCATGTTTACAAGGAACAAATTGTGCGAGATGGTTAACAGTGTATATGTAAATAATTAATTAAAAAAATATTTGGGTGTTCATTATTCAAGTCAGATATTTGCATTGTCAAATTCTAATTGATAGGGCTTGATTTTCTCTTTGATGGGATAACTGAACTTTTGTCTGTTGCTGAAAAGAGAAAAGAGTCAGGTGTCATTAGATCTTGGTTTCATTTCTGGCTTTATACATGACTTTGGGTAAGTCATGAACTGTGAGCCTAAGCCTTGTCAGCTGTAAAACAGGGAAAAACTCACATGACTGTATTTTTTTTTTCCCCACTGAATGCTGTCAGGATAAAAGGAGATAATTATACATGAATATTTTGTTGGTAAAAGTATCATTATATATCTATATACATCACCCAATATATATATCTATTCATATATATGAATACATACATATATATTAAACACTTTTACCAATAAAATATCCATGTATAAATATACACACACATAAATAATTATTTCTCTTGGTCTGGCTGTCCATACTATTAATATTCAAATGATGGGGAATGACTACATAACAATGATAAAAATAATGATGATAACTATTTATTGCCATCTTGTTATATGCCAAGCATTGGGTTAAATGCTTCATATATATTTTAATTCTCACAAAAATATGTTTATCATTTTTTTCCCTTTCCACTTCTACTCCTCTTGTTCTCTCTTGCACTCACTCCATGAAATTAGGTGTTGTATCCATCAAGCCACCGAATCTTTTCTTCTCAAGGTCACCAGTGGCCTCTGTGTTGACAATGTCAATGGTCAATTCTGCTCTCCTCTCACTCCACTCTTCTGTAGCACATGACAGTAGATCATTCCGTTTTGTGCCGCACTTTATTTGCTTGGCTCTATGACACTACTCCCATGATTTTCATCTTCTTGACCTCTGAATATTGGAAATCCCTAGAGGTCAGACCCGGGACCTCTTTTCTTTTCTATTTTAGCACATTCCTACTGGGATCTCACTCAGTCCTGATAGCTTAACTATATTTATACCCTGACAATGCCCACATTTCAAGATACCCTCTTGACCTTTTTCCTGAATGTATACTTGCATATCCAATGGCCTACTGAATATTCCCACATGGCCGTCTAATGAGTGTCTCTTAACTAAGCTCTTTATAGTTTCCTTCCTTTTTATCCATTTCTTCAGTCTCCATTCACCCAGGTGCGTAGGCCCAGAACTTTGGAGTCATTCTCATTTTCTTTCTCACAATTCACATTAAATCTATCACAAGTTACATTCAGTCTGCCTTCAAATGCACCGTGAATCCAACCACTCTTAGCAGCTGCTAAATGCCATCTTCCTATTCGAAGCCACCACTGTCCCTTACCTGCACTATTGCAGTTACCTTTACTTGGTCATCTCGTATCTATTTCTGGTTCCCTAGAGTCTGTTCTCCACATAAGAGCCCAAAATTATTCCTTCAAAACATAAATTGGATCATGATACAGAGATCAAAAATGTTCAATGGCTTCCCATCACAGAGTAAAATTCAAAATACTACGATGGCATATACGTTTCTAGGAGTTATTCCTTGGCTACCTTTTTAGTTCAATTCATAAGTCACTGAGCACCAGTCTCACAGATCTTTCTCTTTCTCAAAAATGCCCAAGTATTCCAGACTGAGGATGTTTGCATTTGTTCTTTCTTCTGCGTGGAAAGGTCTTCTCCACACACTCACGTGGATCACTGCCTCGCCTCCTTCGGGTCTCTGCTGAAATGGTACCGCCTCTGAGGCCTTGTCAGCCCCTGCTCTTGTCGGGCTACTATCGGATTATCCAAAACTATTTTCTTCGGAACAATTACTGCTACTCGAGATGACATTTCATTTTAACTTTTTAATTATAAGGTGCATGAGGGTAGTTCACTGTAGTATCCTTATATCTAAAACAGTGCTTGGGATATGGCAGTGTGAAATAAAAACAAACATTTTATTTTTGGAGAACGCTGTGGGGTCAATCTGATTTTTGTTTTTGTTTTTAATAGGAAAGGTAACTGAGACTCTGAATAGTCAAGTGATTTTGCCAAGATCCCATCATTAGTAAATGGTATAGTTAGGATTTGAATACTGGTCTTGCTCTTTAAGCCACTATGCCATACTATACTATACTGTCTTCACTCGCTATGCAATTATCTTAACAATTCAGGAACCCCAAATTTTCAGAAACATTTTATCAAAATACTCGTGTGTGTGCTCACATTTCAGCACTTGTTGCCTTTATAGGATTTTTTTGAAGGTCCACACACATCCACATTCGACAGCTTATATTTCAGAGTCCCTGAAGGGAGATTTAAAGAAGAGAAAACCACTTTCTGAAACACATCGATGCAAAGATTGTTAAAAACAACCAATGACACTTCCCTGACAATTGGATAAATGCACACATGCTAAGAATTTCAGACTATAAAGTGAAAGCGATACAGCCAGGTGAACTTTTATCTCTCTGATTCCGTGTTTGAGCTTTGCAGAGGCCTGAAGCGGTACTTAAACCATAACACCGTTACAGAAAAAGCCATTGACTTCAGCATTAGACAAGAGCTAAGGCCAGTTCCTGAAGTCAGGTTTTACTGATTTTTAACACTAAGAAGATTTCTCTAAAAGCATATCTGGCAATTGTCTTTTTAAGGTGCTCTTAAGAAATGCTAAATTTTCTTCTCTTTCAACCATTATGCCATTTTCATTTTGTGTACATTTAAAGAAAACCTTGAGTCTGGAAGTCAAAGCATGCAACATTATCAGTTTTGTCTAGATTTATGTCAATGATTGGATGAAAGTTGAAAAAACCAATTTTTTGGTTATGTGATGCCAAGAGTCGGATATTTGAAAATACCTGAATATTATCTGAATAATTTTTCATTTGTCCATGAAATATGATAATCGTTAACATTGAGTGTGCTATGCTAAGTGAAGTAAGTCAGTCAGAGAAAGGCAAATACCATATGATTTCATTCATATGTGGAATTTAAGAAACAAAACAGATGAACACAGGGGAAGGGAAAGAAAAATAAAATAAGATAAAAACAGAGAGGGAGGCAAGAGACTTTTTTTTTTTTAAAGATTTTATTCATTTATTTGAGAGAGAGAATGAGATAGAGAGAGCATGAGAGGGGGGAGGGTCAGAGGGAGAAGCAGACTCCCTGCCGAGCAGGGAGCCCGATGCGGGACTCGATCTAGGGACTCCAGGATCATGACCTGAGCCGAAGGCAGTCGCTCAACCAACTGAGCCACCCAGGCACCCTTTTTTCCTTTCCTAAGAACCTTCGGGTAAAATCACATTTTTGAAAATCATAACTCTTTTTTTTTTTAAAGATTTTATTTATTTATTTGAGAGAGAGAGAATGAGAGACAGAGAGCACGAGAGGGAAGAGGGCAGGAGAAGCAGACCCCCCGCTGAGCAGGGAGCCCGATGTGGGACTCGATCCTGGGACTCCGGGGTCATGACCTGAGCCGAAGGCAGTCGCTCAACCAACTGAGCTACCCAGGCGCCCTTTTTTCCTTTCCTAAGAACCTTCGGGTAGAATCACATTTTTGAAAATCATAACTTTTTTTTTTTAAAGATTTTATTTATTTATTTGCGAGAGAGAATGAGAGACAGCACAAGAGGGAAGAGGGCAGAGGGAGAAACAGACCCCCCGCTGAGCAGGGAGCCCAATGTGGGACTCCATCCAGGGACTCCAGGATCATGACCTGAGCCGAAGGCAGTCG
The DNA here is from genome assembly GCF_011800145.1 of Mirounga leonina. Taxonomy (NCBI): domain Eukaryota; kingdom Metazoa; phylum Chordata; class Mammalia; order Carnivora; family Phocidae; genus Mirounga; species Mirounga leonina. The sequence continues at coordinate 45,640,375 of NW_023270316.1, forward strand.
CTTAACCGACTGAGCCACCCAGGCGCCCAAGAGACTCTTAAATATAGGGAACAAACAGAGGGTGGGTGGAGGGGACATGAGTGGGGGCATAGGGTAACTGGGTGATGGGCATTAAGGGGGGCACTTGATGGAATGAGCACTGGGTGTTATATGCAACTGATGCATCATTAAGTTCTACCCCCGAAACTAAACTAAAACAAAACAAAACAAAAAACTAATAATTAACATTTGTGGAATCCTGGTTCTACCACTGCTAGTGTATGACCTTGCGTATATTATTTAACTTCTTTTTTGCATGTCAGTTTCCTAATTTGTAGACTGGGGATAATACTAGTGCCAATCTCATGGGATTTTGGTGAGGGTCAGATGACACAAATGTTAAGCACTTAGTATCTAGCAGGGTGTGAGGGTTCCAGAAACACCAGCTATTATAATTTATACATGTGGCTACTAGATCAGAGTTTCTTATCCTTGGCACCGTTGACATTTTGGATCAGATAACTCACTGTTGTTGGGTGCTGTACTGTCTTGTAGAGTGTCTAGCATCATCCCTGGCCTCTACAAATAGATCCCAGTAACAGCCACCCCCTCCCAGCTGTGACAACCAAAAATGTCTCCAGACATTGCCAGATGTCCCCTGGGGGACAAATCACTCCATGGTGAGAACAACTACTAGACAAATGCTTTATATACAGTATCTCATTAGATTCTTCGTAACAAGTTTAGGGGGTAATTAATAATTTCATCCCACTTTAATAAATGAAGAAAGTAGAATTTAGGAACATCAATTATTTGCCCTAAGACACACAAGACATAACTTGCGAAGACTGAGTTGTTACTAGAATCTGATCGCCTGCCAACAAAGCTGCGGCGGTGTGTCAGTTAGGTGTGTCTCCAGTTGATGGGGTTCTCCCGTGCACAATGCCAAGAAGTCAACATTCCATTGTATTTCCACTCTCCCCTGCTCAGGAGCCTGCAGTGGGCTTGCTCTATGTGGCTTTACAGCTCAGTGTCCTCCTTCTTTACGTCCTGCTGTTCTTCTCTGCGCTGAAGAATGCTATGCTTTTCTATTAGGATCAGCTGACGAGTGAGGCTTCTCTCTCAGGAGCATTCTCAGCTTAATGTCGAAGCAGTTTCCACCCTTAACTGCCAGTAGATATAATCTGCACTCCTGATACTTTTCAATGAGAGGAGCAGTGAGTTGACTTTTGCTTAACATTTGTTGCAAACTTAATTGAAAAGAATGAATTCAGGAATTTTATCTAAAGAATTTGTGGTACTTTGAGAATGAGGTAGAGAATAAACAAATAAACAAAATAAACTGATAAGCCTTCCCTTGCTTAAAAATTAAGAACAGACAACCCCTAAGTAATCTGTGAGTATGCTGACCTTGGCTTTTCCTAAATGTTTCCTCGTCTTAGGTTTTCAAGTTTTATTTTTTTTTTAAGATTTTTGTTTATTTATTTGACAGAGAGAGACACAGCGAGAGAGGGAACACAAGCAGGAGGAGTGGGAGAGGGAGAAGCAGGCTTCCCAACGAGCAGGCAGCCTGATGCGGGGCTCGATCCCAGGACCCTGGGATCATGACCTGAGCCTAAGGCAGATGCTTAAGGACTGAGCCACCCAGGCATCCCAAGTTCTTTCTATTTTTAATGATGTAGATTTGTATTCAGGTAAGAGGAGGCAGAGGGGGAGAGTAATTTCTTTTTCCATCTTCATCTTACTGGATTCATCTGCTGCATTTTTCACTTTTGTGGCTCCCATACTAGTTTATGGCCTTCTCCTCTTACCTCTGGTCAACTCCTCGCTGTTTCCTTTCTTGGCTACTTTGGTTTTGGCAATCTCTTAAATTACTGAACCCCAGGGTGGGGTCCTTAATCTATAACTCGTCTCACTTTCCTATATTCTTTGGGCAATCTTATCCAGTCTCATGCTTTCAGATATCGTTATTTTCCAGTGGATTCCAAGTCTATGTCCTTAATTTGGGCGTGTGCCCTGAGCTTCAGACTCATCTATCCAATTACTAGCTGGGCATCTCCATAGGAATGTTCCATGGACACTTGTTGCAACATGTTCCCCCTAAAGAGGATCCTTTCCCTCAGTTAGTGGCACTACCATCCACCCAGTTGCTCAAGGTAGAATTTGTGCATCATACAAAATCTGCAATCTCTCATCTCTCTGTGAGATTACTTCCTCTACATAGATTTGATTCATCTTCTTCTTGCACATTTACTGTCACTGTCATTATCTTCCCTTGGAATCACTGCCTTCACCTCCCAAAAGGGCCATGAGGACAAGCCAGCATGCAGGTTATTAATAGTGACTGTGAGCCCTCCTTGTTGTGGCTTCTGCCTACCTCTCCGTCACTGTTTCCCCAGCTTGCCTTACACTGGGCACTCAGGCAACACTGAGCTGTTTGTGGTTGTCTCTGCCTAATGGATTGATTTTCACTTCCTGCCGCTGTTCAGCTGTCCCCTTTGTATGGAATGCTCTTTCCCTAATTATCTCATTCAGAAAGCTTTTGTTAAACCTTACTGATCTCTCTCCAATAACCCCTCCCTACAATTACAATTACTTTGGTTGCCTTTCTATAGTTCTCTGCCATATTGCTTTATAATCATTAGATTCTCTATCTCTACTTCTATATATCTTCTGTACACACACAATCAACTTTTGGGGGGCAAAACCATAGCGAATACATCTAAATGTTTGTTGAGTGAATGACTGCACCAGCTATCTTGCTGAATTTGGTAGCAATCTATTTTACTAAAAGAACTTTTCAAAATAATGATCATCTCTCTGTGCAGTTAAAATTTTATGTGATTTACAGATAGGGGTTTGCCCTGACTCATAAATTAAGTAGAAGACTATTACTTCTGTTCACCTAAGCATCATCCAGGGCTACCAACTCTTGGCTTGTGGCAGAGATTTTTGAGCTGTCAAACTGGACAGTGGTATAAACCTTTTATGTCACAGGGAGCCACATGTGGCCTACAGGATTAGATTCTCTATAGGAAAGTGGGAATTGGATCCCGGGCCAGGACTCTTGATCAAATCTCTTTGCATCAACATGCTGCTCTTGTTGCTCTTGAAGCTCAGTATCACCTCCCACCGAAGGAGTGGGAAAAAATGCCTACAACAAAAACATGTACCTGCTTTAAACTTTTTATATTAAATACATTTTAAAATCATAAGTATAAAAATTGTAAGTTACAAAACAGATATAAAAAGAATAGTTTTTCATACTACAAACATATTTCTGGTTTTACTAAAAGGATCATCGCAAAATTTATTTGTGTAGAGTTCTCAGTAAATTAAGAAACTACGTGATTAAAAAATATTGCACACAACCTTTTAGGAACAGATTGGAAGTATTAGAAGATACCTGCTCTTTAGATTCATAAATGTATATTTTCTTATTAGTGCTTATATTCCTATATGATATGCATTCAATATCCACATTTAAATGTGACCACACTTATGATAAATGTTATGTATTTGTATATTATGTTCGTGCACAAAGTAATAAGCCTTTTTAAATGTCATTGTCCTGAATATTCATAAAATGTCCTTTCAGTGTTCAAAACAATTTTATGTGATAGTCTGTGATACATGCAACATATGGGATAGTTGCTGAGCACATCACTTAATATGTATGATGAAATAAAAATTATTGGAGCTTATAGTATGTTTTGTTATTGACCAGTTTTACCCCCAAACCCAAGAAGTTTCCTGATTATTTTCTTTGTCAAAAATCTCTCTCACTAATGCCTGAAAGACATTGATACAGTTGTAAATAGTGTCACAAGGATGTCAAACTTGACTCAGGTGGATCAACAAGCCATTATTCCTCTCATTTGTACTCATTTTTAATGATCAGCAACTGAGCCTGACAGTATTTTTGTGACACTTTCAATCTACAGGACTGAGAGAGCTGCTGTTTATCCCTATCTCATCGGGGACATTAGCATTAACAAGCTGACTCCTGCATGGCCTGGTGCCAGCCACAGGTCACATCCATGTGAAAGCAGCTGTCTCTTGGGTGGGCCATGCCATCTCTATTTTCCAGACAACGTTGGCTGAGGGATCTCACACTATTAACATCCATGTGAACTGAATGCCAGCTACCTGCATTACAACCTTCGGGGTCAGAAGGGAAGCATGGTGCTGCTAGCAGAACCCACCCACGTTGCCCATAAGAAGCAGGAGTTACATATGGCAGGTGAACAAAAGAAGTCATCAGACCTCCCCTTGACCAAATCCAGTCAACTGACACTCTTGCCCCCACTGTTTTAAATCAAGAGGAACAAATTCAGGGCTACCAACTCACTGATTTTAGAGTGGCATGGTTTCCTTTTCTAATAGTTTATAGATGTCTGCTGCCAAACAACCAGAGTTTAATCATTAAAACAATTACTTTGATTTTCAATCATGTACATTCTTTGAGATCCATTAATATTAATAATATTTTTTGTGCTTTGGTGTTAAAGAGGGAGGAAAAGAAAATTACCATATTATTTTCAATATGAGAATTCTCTATGTTCTGGGTAGAGAAATTAAGTTCTCAGAGCAAATATGACCCCGAAGAACAGTTCTTAACAGAAAAATATATTATTGCATTACTATTTATTGAAATTTTTAAAAAGTAGTTCTGATTGGCAGATCTTTGCATAATAAGTGTTAAATAGTTTTCTTCTTTACTGCCTGTGAATCTCAGGGTCCTTTGCACTTTCAGTCTTAGATTAATATCTGATCGGTTTGCTAATTATTGGCAGTCTAGGACTTCTCCCTAAAATTTCTTCCTGCTTCAAGCAAAGGATAAATAAATTTGGAAAAGAGTGTAAGTGTTCTTTAAATCTGTGGCTACACAATGCCAGAACAAAACAGTTGGAAGTTGAAAACTGGTTATTTGCCTTGTTTTAAGTGAAAAGAAAGACAAGGGGAAAAAATCCATTATTTGAACTTAATTTTTAAAACGCACTAAATTAGTTACTTGCTGAGATACAAATTTAAGCTAGATTAGAAATACATGTTTTGAGGGGACATTTTTCTTACTTCATAGTTCAAGAAAATAGTTGCATATCCAATTTTTTCTGGTATGGATAGACGAGTTCTTTTTGTATTTTCATCATTTGGAAAACAAAACCATCAGAATTTCTTTTTTATTTTTTGATCCCCCAGGAAATAGTAGTGTTATCATCAAATTCAGGAAGTGGATAAATGCTGGAATAACATAAACAGAAACCATTGTATATAAATAAGCCAATTTAAAGTAATTTAGTCAAGGAAAGGCTCTATTGCTTTCTTAATTTTTTTCCTAAACATTTTGTTTCATTGTAACATGTACCAGGCCTACATGTTTTAATGCTCTTTTTCTCTTTACGTCCCCCTCTGCAGTTTCAGTCCAGTAAATTCAAAAATCATTGTCTTCAGGGGATTTACTGTATTTAAAAGCAGATCTCAACATCATAGAAATCGCAGTTGTAGTCTGGGTAAGGTAATGGTCAATAAATAAGGGAGAATAGGAACACTAAAACTAGATTGTGAGGAAAGAAAGGAAAAAAGAAGCTTACTACATTCTTTCTAAACAAACAAAAAGGCGTAATTGGAAAAATTCATTTTTATGTTTCCTTACATTAGATGGGGACCACTGAGTGAAACATTCACTGATGAATTACTCCTGTAATCTGTGTAGGAAAAACAGCTACTGGCAAATTAAAGAGTCCTGGAACAGAGCCACGAGAACTAAATGGCTAAAAATGAAAACAGGCAAACATTTGAGAGTATTCTACAGAATACAGATCTTTCAGCACCTCCTCCTTTTCACTGGTTAATTCATCGTCATGGAAACAGAATTTATCAAAATGTTCTTGCTCACTCCTAGTGACCCAGTGAGTAGACTTACAGAGCTGGTGAAAGGTAACTCAGACTGAAGCAATTTTTACAAATGATATGCTGCAGTTCATAAATTGGGGAATTTTGAATGGTGCCATTGTGTCCAGAGAACAGGTTTCCAAGTCTCAAGGGGTGCACTTTTTTATTTGTTTTTTTTTTTTTAAATCTGCCAGGCAGAGAAACCAGAAACCTTTGCTAGTGATTGAGCACGGATGACTAACCCCGAGGAAAGTGGCCGACTTTAGGTTTTAACTCACCTTTTCCCCTCAGTTTGTTTTTCCCCCCTTGTCTAAAAGATGTTCAAATCTGGTATTTGGTAGCATTTCTTTGGTTTCTTCATCAGCCACAGCAGCAATCTCTGCTGTTCTATAGCTCAAAGATGCAAAAATCCTTCCCTCTTCATCATAACTGTCTTCCCTTATCTCTAGTGGAAGCTAGGTGTTGGCAATCATGGCCTAACAAATTTGGAGAGCTTTAAGTTGACACCTTTCCCAGATCAGAGTTAACCCCACGATGGAGTGGCTTCTTGGTTTTGGGAAAATGACTTGAGGAATTCCCTAAGGAAAAGTGCCATTTTACTATTAAAAAAAAAAAAAAGACATCATCCATGCAGCTGCCAAATTCAGGGAAGGTTGATTTTTTACTTTATGTTTTCAATTAGTGACTTGTTGTCATGGAAACCATGCTTCAGATGATTCTTGAACTTAAATGGCTGGATGGGATCAGGCAAAAGCCCTCCCCTTTTTAGGCTGAGTAGTCAATGTCTCTCTCTTTGGTTATTCTGATAACAGAATCACATAAAACATCTATAAACATGTAAAATAATAGCATGAGGCAACATCAATTAAAACTGAATATTCAATAATTCATTCTTCAATTAAGGCTCTTTCCTTTTTTCCTGAAGCTGTAACCTTTCAAGTGTTAAAACAGACATAAGAACTAAATCATTTAGTAAAAGAAATCTTTTCTAATTAGCAGTTTGTGATACACTAATGAAAAAAAACCCTAGGATTTGAAATTCCTTTTTGGTTTTCAATGTTTAATATAGAAAGCAAAATGAAAGGGCTATATTTGGAAAGTCTACTCAAGGTGAAATAACTATGGATTGAGGCGCTAGCCTTCTACGGGTGTGTGTGTGTTTCTTTTGTCTCTTGAGTAGGGAGAGTTGGGGTTTATCAGGGAAATAGCATAGCCCACTCAAGGTTCCTGGCAGCCAGAAATAATTAATCTATATTGAGACTGCCGGCATAGTGTCCGTGTTTGCATATGTGACTAACCTGTGTCAGAGCTGGGAAATTAAAACCTCTAACCATAAGAGCAGCTCATCTTTAAAAAGGAAAAATCAAACACTCAGGCACTCTGGATTTATTTGCTGACCTCTGTTTGAATACAGAATTCACTCCTCTTCAGAAATACTATTATGCAGCATGTACACTAAGCTCTCTGTACGTGTCCGGGTTTCTTTACTCTCCCGGTAATGGGGAATTCACTTCCCTCACTACCTCTATTAATGCTAATTCAGGGACAAGAGGCCCATAGGAGAGGGAGCAAAGTGAGCCTGGTCAATTTCCTTTTTATATTTAAAGAACATACTGGCTTTTGTTTTTTTGTTGTTTGTTTTGGTTTTGTTTTGTTTTTGCTAGTGGAAAAAAAGTTGACTTCAAACATCTTTTCAATTAATTCAAACTGAATGTAAATTCATACTAAGTTTTCTGTAGCTGAAGGGAAAACAACTACATTATGTTACATGAGATACAGCAGATGTGACATTTATGTTGCATGATACACATATATCACGGGTCCTGAAGTATGGTAATATTTGTAGTTGCTGTGTGAAAAGGTAAGTGAAATTATTTGGCTGACAATCAGTGAACCAGACTCCTCATTATTGTAATGATAACTCCATTTCTTAGTTTAGACAGATCATCTGACCTTTCTGTGACTTGGTTTCTTCAACTTTAAAATGGGAAACCTATCTGACCATTTTTTAAGTTCCCAAAGACATGTATTAAGGCCATTTGTGTTGAAGCACTCAATATATTTTGATGAATGAATGACTTTGGTATTTTCTTTTGCAAACTGAATAGTGACAACTCTAACAGCTTTTTTTTTTTTTTTTGGTAGGGGGACAACAGTGTTTGCCTTTTCCCCCCTAAAAATCTGTCCTAAGAAACAGATTAGGATGAGATACATTGTCTGTGGTCAGGTAGCCACCAGGTTATAAGGTATGTGGGGCCAGAGAAGACTGGTAAAATGGGAACACAGGACTGCTGCCCATTTTGTGTCTCTTTCTTAAATACAGATCTCTATTGAAAAGCAGAAGGTTTCACTGTTTCTTGCCCAGAAACAGTATGCACAGTGGACAAAGATAATAGAAAAGATGTGATGCAGGAGGGCACCTCTTTTGATTGTGAGGCCAGAGAGAGTTAGTTAAACAGGAACAGGGTTCTTATCTTCTATCTTGTAGCCTTTACTCGTACCCTGCCCTCTACGTGGAGGTAGAGCAAAGCACACTTTTCCTCTCTTAGAGAGGTGCCCCTGAAGGTCAAACACAGTCAAGAACTAAGAAGAATGATGCTGGTGCCTCTCCCTCACTGCTGTGTGTCATCTGTGCAGAGAGAAGTTAGCTGAATATGATCCCTTGAAAACTAGTGAGGAGGAAGCATATTCATATTTAACTTGAATTCAAGTGAGAAGTAAGCACTAAGAATACTGTGCTTTCTTCCTACGTTGATTTTATCTGCTTCAGAAAATTAACAGCCTACACTGAAATCAGGTAGATGAAAAATATATTTGTTCAAACATATTGTGCTCTGGAGGAGAAAATTACACACACACACACACACACAGTACACATACACATACACATACCCCTATGTTTTAGCATATGCCCCTTTTTGTCTCTTCCTTTTCCAGCCACATGTTTAGTAGAAGAGAGTCAAAAATATTTTGGGACAGGTGACACAATGAAATAACTAAGGGAATGGGACCATCGAGGAATGGGGATGTCACATCAATCTTTGTACTCTTTGCAGCTGTCTGCTCTGACTTGGGGTGATATGAGCAGCCTAGTCCTGCTCTGATGACTCTCAAGAGTATACCTTGGGATGGTCACCAGGGGTGTTACATTGTACACTCCCTGTCCCCCTGTCCCTGTCCATTGGTGGTGGTGGTGGGGTGATATGTAAACCAGAAATGATATAAACCAGACATGAAACTCAAGGAGATAAATAATACGTTAAATCAAAGTTCCCATTTTATTTGGGAACTAAGTTTGTTTTTTGCAACCTGCTACCAAAATGCCTGGGAATTCAGATAAATTCATAACATGCTAAGAGACTACCTTGCTAATAGTCCCTTCTAAACATGAACCAGGAAGCAGCTTCTTGTTCTTAATTCATTTTAACCCATGATCTGTTTGCTTAGCTCAGAGATGACTGGATCAAGAATTAGCACCTGAGCCAAATACAGCCAGCTTATGAGTTGGCCAGCAGCCTTGTCAGGTGGTTTGATGAAGTGATTTGACTCTGTTCAATGCAGATGCTGACGCTGGAGGGCGAGGAACCAAGCTGGATTCTCTCTTACTGAGTAGAATAGGGACATGTAGAGAGGGACACAGACAACCAACTGATCAAAGGCTAAGAGACACACAGAGAAAAGGCAGGTGTGAGATAATGAAAGCCATGTAGACAAAGAACATGAGGTAGAGAAGAAGAAAGAAAATACAGTTGACCCTTGAACAACACAGGGATTGGGGCTTCCACACCCCACACAGTTGAAAATCTGCGGATAACTTTTGACTCTCCAAAAACTTAACGACGAATAGCCTACTGTTGACCAGAAGACTTACCGTCGTTAACATAGTCAATTAACACATATTCTGTATATGTATTACATACTGTATTCTTACAATGAAGTAGGCTAGAGAAAAGAAAATGTTACTAAGAAATCATAAGAAAGAATACATTTACAGTACTGTACTGTGTTTACTGAAAAAAATCCATGTATAAGTGGATGTGTGCAGTTCAAACTCATGTTGTTTAAGGGTCAACTGCAGTCAGAAAACAGACCAGACCCACTCAGAGTAGAAAAGTGATCTGTGTGGGGTGCCTGGGTGGCTCAGTCAGTTAAGTGTCTGCCTTTGGCTCAGTCATGATCTTGGGGTCCTGGGATCGAGTCCCACATCGGGCTCCCTGCTCAGCTGGGAGCCTGCTTCTCTCTCTCCCTCTGCTGCCCCACCACCCTAGCTTGTGCGTACTCTCTCTCAAATGAATAAATAAAATCTTAAAAAACAACGAAGAAAAGTGATCTATGAGAATAGCGGGGGCTAGATTATGGTGTGTGGCCAGTAGATTATGTTGTGTGCTATGATGGGACAAAAGGCATCTTAATTTTCTATGAAACTGGTTCCCTTGATGGCTGAGAAGGCTTTCTGCACTCCCTCATTTCCCCTTGTGTCCTCACAGCACATCTCCATAATTTGAAAATTCTCAGCTATTCATATTTCAAATATTTATTCTGTTCCTTTCTCTCTTTCTTCTCCTTCAGGTATTCCTGTTATGTGTACGTTATATTTTTGTATTTGTCCCACAGTGTTTGGATATTGTATTCTCCTTTTTGTTTTCGGTTAAAAAAATCTCTTTGCTTTTCAAATTGAGAAGTTTCTACTGACATATCTTCAAGTTCCTGAGTTCTTTTCTTGGCTGGGTACAGTCTACTGAGGAGCTCATCAAAGGCATTTTTTTCATTTCTGTGACAGGATTTTTGATTTCTAGTCTTTCCTTTTGACTCTTTCCTGGAGTTTCCATCTCTCAGCTTACATTATTCCCCTGTTCTTACACATCATCTCTTTGTTTCATGGAAGACCTTAACATATAAATTATAGTTAAATTTCAGGTCTGATCATTCCCAATACCTGACATATCTGAATCTGGTTCTGATGCTTGCCATGTCTCTTCAGACAGTGTCTTTTTTGCCTTTTGGCATGCTTGCAATTTTTTGTTGAAAGCCAGACGTGATGTCTTGGGTGGGAGAACTGAGCTAATCTGACCTTTAGTGTGAGATTTTCTGTTTATCTGGCTAGGTGTTGGGCTATGTTTACTGTTGGCTGTAGCTGTAGATGTCAGAGACTGAAATTTCTTGTGGTGTCCTTGCTTTTGTCATCTCTGTTGTCTTTGAGTCTTCTTTGTTGTGTTTGAGTTTTCCTGAAGGCTCCTTTGTAAATAAGGTCTAAGCCATGCAGTTCTTTTTAGCTGTACTCCTCTGTTATTATTCAGGGGCCCTATTTGTGTGGTGCAGGATATGCATGTGGGGGTGGGGAAATCATTTTAGTGCCCATGATTATGTCTAAGTCTCAATTTTATTTATTTATTTATTTATTTATTTATTTATTTTATTTTTAAAAAGATTTTATTTATTTATTTGAGAGAGAGAGAGAGTGAGAGACAGAGAGCACGAGAGGGAAGAGGGCAGAGGGGGAAGCAGACCCCCCGCTGAGCAGGGAGCCCGACGCAGGACTCGATCCCGGGACTCCAGGATCATGACCTGAGCCGAAGGCAGTCGCTTAACTAACCGAGCCACCCAGGCGCCCCTCAATTTTATTTTCTTTACCCACCCTCGGGTGAGACCTAAAGCCTAGAGGGCGCTGGAATTGGGTATTTCCCTTCTTCCACATCTGTTAGACTCTGATAAAACCCAAATCAGTTTAGCTTTTCCCTCAAGGAAAGATTTTGTTAAGTAGAACAAAATGCTCTAGGTATATTTCAGAATGGTTACTTCTCTCTTTTCCTTTTGGGAGCATGAGGAGATTTTTCCTCAGTTTCTAAGAACCTGGGCGGGGGGCTACTGGAGTTAAAACTCAGAAAAAGTGTGGGGGACACCCCAAAGGCTGGGTCTCCAGGGGTTTTTATTTCTTATGCTTGTCTATGCTCACTCTTCAGCAATTAGTCAGTTACCCTTAAAGTATCCCTAATGGATGCTGGCTCTAGCTGAGGTTTCTCCTCAGTATCCAGTGAGCTGTGATTCCCTATATCTGCCTGTCTCTCCAGTGTTTGGGGTAGTGTTTGCTCCATGATCTCAATTCTCTGGTGGATCTGAGAAAAGTTGTTGATTTTCAGTTTGTTCACCTGTTTACTTATTGTGAGGATGGGAGTGATGACTTCCAAGCTCTTTATATGCTGGACCGGAGACCGGAAGTGAACCCTGTCACTTGAAATAACCTAAATTCCCCTCTGTCCTTTGCAACCAATAAAAGTATAAAGAACAAACATTGTTTAAGCCACTGGTTGAAGCTTGTTTGTTCGTTTCTTTCTTTAAGTCCTAACATGATCCCTCTTATATTTGAAAATTCTCTTATTAGATGTTTAAAAACTTGTCTTTATTCAGTATGAGCTGACGCAAGTAACTTGACTCATGTTTTCCTCAATTTCTTCATTGGAGAGACAGAAACAGAGACAGAGAGAAAGATTGAGCTAATACATAATCAGGTAATCACAGAAGAACCCTACTGATAATTCATGCATAGATGGTATTTGAAAAAGGTGGGGTGCTATATAAATTTATATAATGTAATCTTGCATGCCACTTTTGGACTATTTTGAACGAAGCACTTTTATGCAGAGTATTAAAAAAACATTTTAAGGTGATATATTTTAGCGTCATTTTCTTCCCTTAAATTCCTCTGCCCACCTCTCATTTTTAGATAGGCCATTATTCCAGAAAACTCTCTCATGTCTACAATTTTATAAGAATAATATATGGGCAGTTATACTCTTGAGAAAGTATTTTCTTATTATCATTTTTGACAATAGACCTGTTCTATAAAGGGAGTCTTTGAAATAGAAGCTATAATACCAATCATCATTTTAACAATGTAATTTATATACTACAATAGGGAATCTATCACTTTCTCTGCATTTTGGTTTGTTTTATACATTTTCGGTGCCAATACTTTATTAACACCTCTTACTTTTTGTACTAAAGTGATTGTTTTCATGAACTTATCAACTTTTATCTCTCTATGCACTAAAAACATGCTGGTGAAGAGGATCAACTTACTAATTCAAGTTTATAAAGGATGAAGCATTTGCCCTTGAATTTATATTATCGTGATTGCTTTGCAGTGTCTTCAAAGAGAAAAAAAAAAGTCCTTCAGAATAGCACTGTTTGTTTTTCTTTTTGTTTATTTAGCCACAAAGTAGCCTTGAAAGATCAGCTATCACACAATCCTGGAGATATTTTTTTTCTGTTTATTTATTTATTTTATACCAGGGGGAGGGAAGGATGTGTATAAAGAAAAATAATGAGGTATGACAGGTTATTTGACAGTTTGCTAACGCAAATTAACCTTCTTTTAAGACTGGCTGCATGTGAACATCCAGTTTCACTCCAGCTTGACAACATAGCCTCTGTTTGTGGGACTGTCCTAAAAGAAGGTAAAGTTTGGAAGGTGGCAGTGGCAGAGAGCGATGACACTTCTGCCTAATCTGAGCGCTGTGAAGCTTTCCATGAACAATACGATATTTTTGCTTGGTTTGGGATCTGTCTATTGATGTGCTCATCTCAAGAGCCATCTCCTGAGGATAGGAGTACTTTGGGCAAGAATGCCGTTTTTCCTTTCTTATTTAATGGTTGAAGAAACTAATGCACAATGAAATGATGTGGCTGAGGCAGGGCAGTAAAATTGAGATCTGCACTCACTGTGCTCATGTTTGAATCCTGTTGTTTCGCCATTAGCCATTGTCTTAGTCCATTCTTAGCAGCTCAGGCTGCTATAACAAAACACTATGGGCTAGATGGTTTATAGACAACCACAATTTATTCTTCACAGTTTGGGATACCGGAAAATCCAAGATCAAGGCGTTAGCAAGGTCACCTTCTGGTGAGGTCCCTCTTTCTGGTTCATAGCCAGTGCCTTCTCACTCTGTCCTCACACGGTACAAGGGGTTAGAGATCTCTCTGAAGCCTCTTTTATAAGGGCACTAATCCCATCTGTGAGGGCTCTCCACCCTCATGACCTAAACACCTCCCAAAGGCCCAACCTTTCAATATCATCACACTGGGCATTAGGATTTCAACATATGAACTTTGGGGGGACATAAACATTCATATCATAGTAGCCGTTTCGCTTATGGTGTTCTTGAGTTCAGAATTAATCTCTCCTTTCTCTAAACCTCTGGGCTCTTTATATCTCTCTTAAGGCACACACCACACTATAGATTATGTATTACGTATTCATGTATGTCTTATCTTCTCTCCCAAGTCTGTGGGGTCTTTGAAGACAGAAGAAACATATCTTTATTCCTGTACATAGAATGTCAATGACCCGCAAAGCTAATAATAAAAATAAGTTATCCTCCATATAATAGTTGCATAATTTAAGCAATTATTTCTTAAATGCCATATGAATGAGAATTCCAAATAGTATCTTACTAACATGTTCTAACATATCTTTTTCTGTTTTGTTGTTGTTGTTTGCTTGTTTGTTTTTAACATGAGAGGAAAAAGTCGATCCATGCTGAAGTGAAAGCCAGTGACAAACATGAGGAAACTTACAGACCAAACTCACCTTTCCCTCCTATACCTTGGACAGCAAATTTCTGGGATCGTAAGAAACGACTTTTTTAGGACGCATATGATTCAAAAACAATTTCTTATAGCATTCAGCAGGGGAGAAAATGAGTCCCAGAGCTTGCGGAGTCTTTATCTCAATTCTGAGTATGCACTGCCTTGTCTTCTATGTACGTAACCCTCTCTAGGCACATCTGTCTCTGACATCAACAGCATAAACCTCAAATAACCCAACTCTCATCTTCTCCTGATCCCATCCCAATTCATACTTATCAGGTGAAAAACTGATATCACCACTGTGGTCATCATCAGCTTTCCTTTTTTCCAGCATGTCAGCATCTGACCTCTCCCCTACCTGACAGTTAGGTTTGAGGGATTTGAAGTTTAAACTATATTTTATCTCTGTACCTTCCTGATATTGGTAATAAAATAGGTTGGCTGGAAGACAGATTGTGAATAGAAAACTATGTTTCTCTTAAACTGTGAACTGGGCTTTATACTCTTAAAAATCTAGCCTGAAAAATGACTTCTGCTCTCCTGGTATGGGGTAACTGCAGTTCCTGACCATTTTCATTTTGCCTGTTTGACATAATACCAGTGGTAGAAGCAGAGAAAAGTGGCAGAAGTTTCCTATAGGATGTCTGCCCTTAGGTGTCAAACCCAGATTAGTTCCAGATTAAATTTACAATGCCCTCGCTATTGGCTAAATTTCTACTTCTTTTTTTTTTTTTTAATTTTAAAAACAACTATTTCAGGTTACATTTATTTTTATTATCAGTACATCCTGTGGACTCAATATATTTGATTATAGCAGGTAACCTAGCAAATTAGGTATCATAACACAGATGGTAAATATCTCACCAGTGTCACCAAAGTTTGGTGAGCAGGGTCTGTTTGAAATATGGTAAGGGAGGGGCGCCTGGGTGGCTCAGTCGTTAAGCGTCTGCCTTCGGCTCAGGTCATGATCCCAGGGTCCTGGGATCGAGTCCCACATCGGGCTCCCTGCTCAGCGGGAAGCCTGCTTCTCCCTCTCCCACTCCCCCTGCTTGTGTTCCCTCTCTCACTGTCTCTCTCTGTCATATAAATAAATAAAATCTTTAAAAAAAAAAAAGAAATATGGTAAGGGAGAATAGATGTAATTGAGTAGAGACAGACTTTGTTGAGTAGAGAAATTTGCAATGTCACTTATGCCCACTAAGAAATCCAAAATCCTAAGAGCAGAAATTTACTAGAGATAGCTGGAGTGTGAAGGAAAGGTGAAAGGACAGGTGTGATATTATTGTGAAGATGTATTAAGTGTTATTTGGCCTGATGTAAGAAATAAATGACTTATTTCTGATTTAGGTCAGACATGTTGCACAGGTCTAATATATTGCAAAAAGGGGGATTTCAAATATTGGGGATGTATAAAGAGACGCTCATCCAGCTAGTAGAACCACCTCTGACAAGTTCTTTACCTGTTTTGTCTCAAAACGTATCTCCCAGAGTTACTGAAAGCAATTGGAAATAATGCTGACTCTGTATTTGAGTAACTCAGAGAACATTTTTGGCAGAATAGAAGGTTATGCATCCGGGGGAGACATGGCAGTATTCTTTCAAGGTGTATGATAGCAAGGAAAGGAAAGAGTAGGTACAGTCACACCTATTCCCTGGATTCTGGGAAAGTAGATCTCAACATGTTTAGAAACATGATCAGCATGATTTCCTGGCATGAAAATCCAGAAGGGCAGCTGTCTCAAGAGGAGTGTGATAATTGAAGGCTTGTCATTTAGAACAGAAATTGGAAGTACTGAATATGGCTCTGAAGATGAAAGCTAGGATGAGTGGATAGAAGCTAGAGGAAAACAGATTTTCAGCTCAGTGTAAGAAACAACATTCTAACTTTTAGAACTGTCCAAAGATAAAAATGGGCTGGCGTGGGAAGTAGAGAGTTATTCATCACTTGATGTAGCCAAGCATAAGCTGGATGACTTCTTACCTAAATATTCTGGAGAAGAGTTGAGCCTCAAATGGGTAATTGGACTAGGTGATTGATGATTCTTTTCCATACTGAAATGTGCCGATTATTGACAAAAACACTTACTATGGTACAGCTCAACTGTTCAACTCCACAGTGGGTAACGGTGTTCTTACAAGAAGTACTTCTTTAAATTGCACACCGTATTCTTCTACACTGTTAATAATTACTAAGAATTCCGCTTAAAAATTCAAATTTCCTTTTTTCTTCAAAGTACACACAGTTAGCTTCTACTGATGCAACTATACATACACGTCATCTAATGGAGCACACCATGGAAATTGTGTTGGCTACTGACCTAACTATAGTCACTTCAGCAAGATAGAGTTTTGTTTTTCTCCCACACAAATTAAGTCTGGAGACAGATGCTGGTAAGGCAGCTCCAGAAAATCATCAGAGACTCAGCCTCCTTATATCTTTCTGTTCATCATCCTCAAAATCACTAAGTTGACTCTCAGAGCTCCAACCATTCTATCTTCATTCCAGGCAGGAATAGAAAAGCAAGGGGCAAAAGGGTCTCCTGGAGGACTCTTACATCTCAGGGGACACCTCTGTTTACAGACGTGCTTTGGAAATATAGTTCTTCAGCTTGGCACATTTCCCTGGCTTCTCTTATTAAGCATGAAAGGGAGGAAAGCAACTTCCGATCTTTGCTATAGGCATCTTATTTCACGTTTTCATAGTTGGACAAGCAATGACTTCTTTTCTTTGTATGGATATAATTTTCAGTGACATATAGCCAAGGTCTAACAGATTCATAGAGCTCCTGAACAAGTTTATAATTTGGCATCCTTTTAAAAAAATCATTATTCTTTATTTGTTCAACAACTATTTAGAGGAGACACCTTAATGAAGAAGAGGGAGATGAGGAGAGTAGCCGTAGGTGGGCCCAGGCTTCCTTCTATAGACTTGAAAGAATCGGACCTGCCCCCTAATCTATTTACCCCTTTCAGCAAGAGAGAGGGCCTAAGTTTCTTAATTTTTTTTTTCTTAAGCAGCTAAGTTTCTTAATTGGTCTTTTGAATTTATCAATGTATTCATTCATTTATCCTGTAATCTAATGGTTCTGTTGAATAGTTAACCATTTGCTAGGCAGTGTTCTAGGCACTGGGAATACGGAAGTGACTGAAATGGACAAAACTTCTTATCTCCATGGTATGCACATAAAGTACTCTTCCTGAGAGATGTTCTAGGGAAAATATTCTTTCTTTACATTTCATGTGATGTTTTAGCTGCCTGACATTTATAGATTGGCAGCTTCCGCAACTCTTCAGCTGGCCCACCCTTTTATCTAGCTCTCTACTTGATGATTGTCTCCACAAAGAAAATCAGTCAAGGTGATAGTTCACCCCCCCCAGCTCCCTTTATCCCTTTATCCCTCAGAGTCCTTATGCACCCCTCTGGCAGTTCCAAAACTCCTGTACACACCCACGTCATCAGACCTCTTCTAAGGGCCATACCCTCCAAAATTACCTCTCTCTCCTTTTCCCAAAAATTCTCTTAAAAAGTACTCATATCAGGGTGCCTGGGTGGCTCAGTCAGTTAAGCATCTGCCTTCGGCTCAGGTCATGATCCCAGGGTCCTGGGATCGAGCCCCGCATCAGGCTCCCTGCTTGGTGGGGATCCTGCTTCTCCCTCTCCTTCTGCCCCACCCCACTTGTGCACACTCTCTCTCTCTCTCAAATAAATAAAATCTTAAAAAAATTTTTTTTAAAGTATTCATCTCTTGTCAGGTGTGTTAGGCAATTTGGTTACAGTGGTTTTTTAAAGGTCATAGTTATTGTTTGTGCCCCTGTGCTAAAGCTCATTGAATTCTCACAAGGAGTCTATGTAGTTGGTATTAATATTTGCAACTTAACAATTAGGAAATTGAACCTTAAAGAGGTTAGAAAAACATATTCAAGATCATTGAGTGGTTTGCTGGACTCTAACTCAATTCTACCTGGCTCAGAATCCCCACTTCACTTCATCACTACATGCATATGCTCAACACCTGATGAGCTTTATTCCCTCAGAAAGCATTTGGATTATATTTCCTTAAAAAGGTTGCCTATTAGCCTAAATACCTAAATGTATATGATATATCATTTTCTTTCACTCTCATGTTGTTTTGCAAAGATCTATTGTCCATATGAAGGCCAAAGTGCAGTTGGCATCTATTCTTCACTCTTTAGGAGGGTGAATGTCAAAAAGTTTTGAGAAAAAAAAAAAAGTAACTAACCCTAGACTGATATAGGTAGCAGTTACAGATGATTGGAATTAGTAGAGTAAGCTTTAAATGGGGCAAAGTTTGACATCAAGAATAATGAGCTGAACTGAAAAGGAAGAAAGCTGGGGCAATGAAACTAGGTTAGATTTCAGAGAGGTAGCTCAGAGCTTCTGTCTTGCCTTCACTAGCTGTAAAAACACATGTTACTATGTCATTCCAATTATCAATTTCTTCGTATTCCAATGGGAATAATAATATCTGCTTCTTAGCCATATTGTGTGAACTAGGGATAATATGCTTAGTAGATTTTCATTGAATTTGTGTGTGGTGGGACCTAGGTATCAGCATTAAAAAAAAAAAACAAAACACCTCACGTGGAATTCCAATTAATAAATGTTGAAGGAAATAGGGAAAGAGAAACTCATTTCTGGACAGAGACCACAGCAATAATTGTTGTAGATCAGATCTAGTGATGGATGTCAAAATAGTGGGTAAATGTTTGATAAGAAACAGGATTTGTGTGGTTTCAAAGTATCAAGATATTTATTAACTCCTGAAGGAAAGATAACAACTTTACAGTGGAGAAACCCGTTAGATATGACTAACCAAGTTATCAAAGGTAGTATTGCCAAAAATAATACATCAACATTATGAACTCCTTGATATGATGCATTGAGAAGGAAAGGTGTATCACTTCTGTGGTATTCTTACAAAAATGCATCACTTTGTTCTGATCATGAGAAAAACATCAGACAAACCCAAATTAACTCCAAAATAATGGATTAGTACTCTTCAAAAGATCAAGGCTATGAAAGACAAGAAAAGGCTGAGGAAAAATCACAGATTGGACAAGGCTAAGAAGAAATACCAGTTCAATGCAGTCCTGAATCAAAAAAGGAAATTAGTGGAACTGGTAAAATTCTAATAGGACCTATAATTTATTTAATAATATTGTATCATTAATGTTAGTTTCTTGGTTCTGATAATTGTATAATGGTCATGTAAGGGGTTAATGTTATAGGAAGCAGGTGAGGGACCTATGAGAACTCTCTGTATTATTTTTGCAACTTTTCCGTAAGTCAACAATTAATTCAAAATAAAAAGTTTAAAAAATATGTCTCCAGGGGCGCCTGGGTGGCTCAGTTGGTTAAGCGACTGCCTTCGGCTCAGGTCATGATCCCAGGGTCCTGGGATCGAGTCCCGCATCGGGCTCCCGGCTCAGCAGGAAGCCTGCTTCTCCCTCTCCCACTCCCCCTGCTTGTGTTCCTGCTCTCACTGTCTCTGTCTCTGTCAAATAAATAAATAAAATCTTAAAAAAAAAAAAAAAATGTCTCCAGTGACTCTAATGCATAACCAAGAATGAGAATCTCTGGTTTAGAATGTAGTAAATTCTAAACAATTGATAGCTATTACCAAATCTGGCTAAATGTCATGCACGACCAATCTGTTTTACTGCTCAGGAAGCATGGTTCATTTTTTATGTTTGCCTGACCTGGATTTGTCTTTCCAGATAGTGATAGTTGAATTTATTCAAATATAACATAGTCTTGAAAAATATAAGTATAGTCGAAGGGACTTTTTACATGATTCAGCTTTAGAAAATGAATGTTTTTCTAGATAACAAGGGAACAATGAAACACTCCCAATTTCCCAAATTTTCCACATTAAGAATGTGAATGACCTTCACCTCTGTACAACCCTTGCTTTAAAGCCTGAGTTCTCTCATTCCTTGCTAATTTTGTGATTTTTGATGAATAGGATGGGCTGCCTCTTTAAGTTTCTCTCATAGGAAAAAAAACCCAACACAATAGTATCTGTTAGTCATTGGACATTTTCTAGGGTAGAACAATTATCTTAGTTTGATTAGCAAGCAAGGAAGGAAGACGAGTTAAGGAGGGAAACTTCTGTTTATTCTCCAGGCCCAAATTTAGAAATTCAGATTATTTCTCTTAAACAGAAAATGTTAGGTAAAGCATTAAGTATTTTCTTAAGCGTGTGTCACCCGCAAGAGAGTTTGGGAAGGAAGAACAGAGTAGCTGTTTACCTGTTTGCAGAGTTTTAAAATAATTACTTGCATAGTCAAGACTGTTCAATTTACAAAATTAAATAATTTGAAATAATAATTTCACTCAAGTTTATAGAAGAGTTTAAAGCTCTTCTTCCAAAGAATCTTCAAATAAAAAACTAGTTGCTTATGCATTGAAGTGGAAATGGGAAATTTAAAATATTTTAATTGAAAATGCTTTATTTTTTTCCCCAAGTGACAAAGACTTAACCTGTAGAAGCAAGGGGCTCTAAAGCCAGTAGTTTTGAAGGTGATATTTTGAGGTTGCTCAATATCTTCATATTCTTTTTCCTCATCTGCAAGTAGGGCTAATAATAGTAACTTCCTCATAGCATTCACATAAGGAGCAATAAGATCATGTTTTTAAAAAAAGGCCTAGCGTAGTACCTGACACATGGTAAATATTAAATATCTGTCACCAATTTTTTTTTGTTTTTTGTTTTTTCCAAGAAGGATGACAAGAGAAGAAAAAAGAAGGATGAGTTAAATAGAAAATCTGCACCTAGCTCTGGTGGAATCCCTAGATAGTGGCCTGCACCTACATCTCCCTATCATTTAGCCGGGACTTTTTGACTAGTTCTTGACATATATTGGGCGTTCGAGGATTATTATTGAATAAATTAATATAATCATGCTCTTGCAAATGCCCTCAATTCCTTTGGCCCTCTATTTCTCCTCCATCTTGAGCCAGCGATAATCCCTATTGACTTGAAACCAAATACCTAGCTTTTCCCTGGATATCCTTGAGTATCTGCATATTGCTAGAGAAAGTGACATGACTGGGCTGACTGCTTTCGCGTTAAATTAACGCATCTCAAATGGACCTTCAGTAGTACTAAGAAATTTTTTCCTCAGTAACTTTGCTTCCCAGCAAGATTTTAATTTCAAGTGTTCTCTCTTTTCACACCTCCCACCCTCTCATTCTTAGCTGAATACTTCACTTCATTTTTCATTCAGAAAATAGAAAACATAGAATGAAAACTCCATCTGCCCACAACTAAATCGAGAAACCTAAGTTCCTTTACCCCCAACTCTGTTATGTTCCCACCTGTTACTATGGCGGCCTGTATTTCCACTGAGGCTTCGAATCCTATCCACTGACTCCCAGTCACCTTTACTGATACACATCCACTTTCCTACATCCTCAATCTCTCCCCTTTTCCTTCATTATTTCCACACACATGTAAACATGTCCCATTACTTTCCATCTTAAAACCTAACCTTCCATGGATTTGACATCTCCTTCAGCTATTGTGTCATTCTTCATTTGTCTTCAGAGCCCAACTTTGTGAACGATCAAGTCTTATTTTCTATCTCTGCTTCTTTGCCTTCTGCTTGTTCTTCATCCCACTCTAATCTGATTGCACCTTCACCATTCCAGTGGAGGTGGTAGGTTTGTAGTTTGGTGGGTTCAGTGTAGTTCAAAAAGATATATTAGGAAAGCCATTTGGGGGGCACCTGGGTGGCTCATTTGGTTAAGCGTCTGCCTTTGGCTCAGTTCATGATCCCAGGGTCCTGGGATCGAGCCCCGCTTCCTGCTCAGCAGGGAGTCAGCTTCTCCCTCTGCCTCTCTCCACCCACCCCCCGCTTATGCTCTCTCTCTCTCACTCACTCTCTTTCCTTCAAATAAATAAAATCTTTAAAAAAATAAAAATAAAAAAGGAAAGCCATTTGGCCTTAAATCCAAGCCAAGGTCTCTAGTTTAGATCCATCAGTAAATGATAATTTGATTTCTAGTTCAGAATCCCATTCAGCACTTGGGAAAGGAAGAAAGGAAGATCATTTTATTGAACCCTTAAAACTGCAACATCTTTACAGGTTGGCTAGGAACACTGAAAAATAGACAAGGGCTAGAAATTGGGACTCAAAATAATATGGAGATAAGATTTTCTAAATGACTGGTTATTTGGCTTTGGTAAGTAGGGATCATGTTGATTTTGACCTTGGTGAATCACAGTGGCTAAATATGGCTGATGTCTCAGAAGCAAGGATAATTTTGGTTAGATGTGGGCCTTGGTAAGCACAGGCTTTATGGACAGGCTGGGACAGCAGATGCTGACCTGAGCCTGGCAGGTGCGGCTTCCACCTAAACGGCATAGTCAATGCCTGGATTAGATTATCTGGAAAATCACCCTTTTCATCCTAATTAAGATTTGCCTCAAAATAAGCAGAGCTTTAACATATGGAGTGAAAGTAATTGGAGTTGAAGAACTCAAGAAATTGACAGAGAATGTGTCAGATGGCATACAAAAATGGAGAATAGGACCCTGAGTCAAAATAGCAGTTCATAAATTTGGTTGGGATTTTCCATAGAAGATCAAGGAATGTTTTGTATAATTTTCAATTATTTCCATGAAAAATAACAAGAATATTTTAAAACAATTTTGGTGTTGAGAGTGTGCTAGATATTTGGAAAATTTACTCAAATGAATTACATGAAGCATCCTAATCTTAATGGGTACTGTTGGCTCATCCTGCAGCTCTTATCTTGAATACAGTCACTTCTCACCATCTCCACTGTTTCAACCACAATCCCAGGCATCCTCATCTTTTACCCTACTGCTGTAGTAGCCTCCTGGTCTCCCTCATATGCTTGTCCCCCTAGAGTCTATTCCTCTGCACAACAGCCAGAATGACCTTTTACAAATGTAAATCAAATCATACCATCTCCGGCTTAAAATCCTACAGTGGTTCCATAGTAATTAAGTTCAAATCCATATTACTTACCATGATTTGCAGGGACCCTGCGTAACCAGTCCCAATCATCTCTTGTCATCTTTCCTCCTGACGATTATGTGTCAGCTATGATCCCAGACCATTCTCTTATCAGAGATTTTCCATGTTTTATTCCTTCTGCCTTGGAATGCTTCCTCTTCCTTCTCCTCCCCTCTCCATCCTTCCAGATCTTAGTTCAAATTACCTGACCTCATTATCAAAAGCAGTACCTAACCTCAACCTCTCATCTTGTCACCTTCTTATTTATGACCTTGTGTTCTTAATTTCATAACCCTTATCACTCTCTGAAATCATCTTGTTTATGTATTTGTTTATTGTCTGTCTTGTCTCACTAGAATGCAAGCTGTATGAGGACAGGGACTTTGGTTCATGCTTGTGCCCCTGATATCTAAAACCATGCCTGACAGACAATGACTCTTCGTTGTGCTGGTGATGAAGCTACTCACCTCTCAACATCAAACTCATCTTTCCATATTCTGCTTTGTCCAGCTGGGGCTGGGACCCTGCAAATCACATTTCTCCCTTAGAGTTGGGTCTGCCAGTTATGCCTTAGGCTCTGCCAACTGGGAGCAATGGAGGAAAATTGCAAGGAGTGGGGAAGGAAAAGACCTACCTCTTCCTCCTTGTTTTTCTGGTGCTCCTGTCAGCAGCACTGCAGTAGCATTGCTTTGGCGGGGACGGTTGATTCATGACAATTGGCTCCAGTTTACAGATTTCACACAGCCTGAACCAGGCCCAGCATCTTCTCTCAGATATACCAATATCGTCCTGCAGTACCCTTCTCAAAAGACTGAGTCCCAGCTTTACGGGGTCCTTGTTCTAGACCTGTCAGCCAGCACCATCCAATAGAAAGAAAATGCAAGTCGCTTATAAAATTTTAAGTTCAAGTGGTTACATCAAAAAAGCAAAAAAAAAAAAAGTAAAATAAACATGTTACTTAACCCAGTGTACCCCTAAATATTGTCATCTCAACACATAATCAATACAAAAATTATTAATGGGATATTTTACCTTCCTTTTTTCATTCTTAGTCTTTGAAATCTGGTGTGTATTTTATACTTTTGGTGCACCTCAATTTGGACCAGGGGCATTTTAAGTTGCTCAAAACCAAATGTGGCTGGTGGCTACCATGTTTGACCATGCGGCTCAACGCAGTTTAACATTCCTAACATCTCCCCTCATTTTCCAGGCCTAGAGGACAGCTTAACTACCTGTGATGCCTCCACGTTTTTCGTTTTGTAATACCTAATTGATCATTATTTGTATAAATTCCTTTTGTTGAAATAACTGGCCTGCTTTCTATTCCTTAACTGGATCCTACCCAATTCTTTTGTCCAATAAATGAATGATGCTGCTGGAAAAATAAGATCATTATATCTTAAAATGCTATACAGATGATACAGTTCAATCATCCATTTGGGACAGGGTAAAAGAACTGAGTACTACTGAAAAATCAGAGCATGGCAGAGCGGATACGTAATCTGAGATCTGCTCATACAGGAGCGGGGGACATTTTGTCTTTCCTTTGGTCTGTGGAACAGTACAATTTTGTCACCTTCCCTCTCTGCTCCCCATTATGCCTCCCATCACAAAGAGAGATGTAACTATTATCTGATGGATTTTGGCCAAGGTTTTTACAAAACCATGAGATGGGTTTTGGAATTGTCTAGCACAAAGACAAAATGAGGTATGTAATACCTTTGCCTCTCACAATTTAGGTGAATTTAAAAATGTTACCTTTTGTAGGCTCTATTGTCAGCTACATCTGTGTAAAGCTTAGACAATTTAGATTAAAAAACAAACACACAGATAAACAAAAAACCTAACCATTTGCTTGATTATAGAAGCCTGGAAACCAATTTAGTTGTATTCAACTTTTTAACGGAATTCTGCCAAATTGTGTGTGTGTGTGTGTGTGCAAATACTGCTTTTGGGTGGTCAGTGTATTTTATGTTAGGAGTTCCTAATGTGAGTCAAATGTTTCTTTTTGCCATACGCCAAGAGGCTAGACCATATCTCCACTTGGTTTGGTCAAATCACTTTTGAAGCAGGAGGGTGACAGCATGGACCAGCTCTGACTTCATAAAATCAGGGCAACAATTCTTGCCCTTAAAATGTATTGGGGACGAAAGGGCTCTTCTCCTAGATCCTGTTATAGATGCTATGAATTTCATTCTCTATTGTCTTATTATGTCCCTTACCCTCTCTTAACCTTTTTGTTCTTTGCCCTCTTTTTTTCTTCTGTCACGCCCTCGTATTCTCCTGCTGCCTTTTCTCCACTTGGAATCATTATTCTTTTGTTGCTAAAGGATATACTTCCCTTTAGGACTTGTAGAACATGCCTAAGCCAACACAGATGGAGGAAAAGTCTTTCTTTTTTGGCCACTTTTCCTACCCCCCACCTTCTTGCATCTGATCTCTCATCTTTCTCTTAGACCTGCTTCAATTTATATTTCTCATTATAACGTTCTGTAACTTTCCATCCCTTTTGCCATTCTCCAGTCTTTGCCCTCCCACTAATATAAATTTTCAGCACTTAAATCAAGACTTTTCTCTTCAAGGCAGTATGTGAACTTTAGTTAATCCTCGGTGTATGCTCTTTTATTACCACTGCCATATAAGGCAGGAAGGAGATTGAGACTTTCCCAGCTCCCAGAGGGGTCAATTTGGTGTCTGAACTAGAAGTCTGAGAGGCCTTATGCTTAGTTCTTTATTAAGACCAGGAGATAAAGGCTCTGTCTCTCTCACATAATAGTTCCCTGGATTTCTACAGTGCCCTTTTCCTGAAGATCCGAAAGCATCTGAACGCAATTTGCCAACCGCCTCAGAGTCCAAGGACATAAATGTTTACCCATATCTGTTTGCTAAACAGAATCAGAATATGTCAAATAGCGTTTAGTCAGTGGGACCAAAGCGAATGTTAAGTCTCCCTCTTCCTGTCTTTCATTTTATTTGGACCTTGCAGGGAATATGTGTTTTTAAGAGGACTCCGCCTTTGTACTTACCGCAGGCAGATGCTTGTTTCCTGGGTATGCAAATCAGTAGCTCTGGGAGCTACAAATCTCACAGGCTGAAAGGATTTTCTGTGGGCCAAAGGGCATATGCAAATTAATTGCAAAGCTGCCCCACGACACTGTTGCGACGTAGGTTAGCAACTTGCCCGAAGTCACGGTGCTTCCGAACCCCGGGCCTGAGAGAAGCGGAGCGTATCCTCTCTGGAAGCCTTCCCATCGCTCCACACTTGGCTGTCTGATTTCTCCTAACCCGTGAGTCATCCGCACGCACGTGCTCCCAGAATGGTTTCAGCTGCGACTGGCAGCCGTTAATTGTCCCGACAGGGATGCAGTCTCTTACCCACCGCTGACTCCGCTCCAGAGCCGGGGGCAGCAGTTCCGTGTGCCTCTGCGGAGGGAAGTTTCGGTTTCCTCTGACCTGAAGGCGCCCAGGGAACTGTCTTCAGCGAAAGCCGTAAAAGTTCAGCTTCCTTAATGAGGTTAGGCGCCCAGGGCGCATGCGCGTGGCGTCGGAGACCTGCGAGCGGCAGAGCGAGCGATGAGGCTTGTGTCCCTCCCGGGCTCTACACGGCCTTCCCGTGGCTGCTGTAATAAGGCCTCCCAGACTCGATGGCTTCAAACAGGAGAAATGCATTCTCTCAGTTCTGCAGGTCGGAGGTCCCAAGTCGGGATCACTGGGCTGGAAGCAAGATGTCGGCAGGGCGGGCTCCCTTTGCAGGCGCTAGGGGAGCCGCTGTTCTTGCCTCTTCCAGCGTCTCGAGAGGAGACGCAGGGGTGCCTTGGCTCGTGGCCTCCTCCCCGCTTCCTCTGCCTCGGGGCCACTTCACCTTCCCCTCTTCTGTATCAAGTCTCTTGCCGCCTTTCTCTACAAAGACGTTTGTGATTGCAGTTGGGAGCTGCCCTGCTAACCCAGGAACATCTTCCCTTCTCAAGATCTTTCACTTAGTCACATTTGCGAAGATGCTTTTTCCACATAAGGTCACATTCACAAGGGCCCTTAATATTCTAACAAGGTAGGGGCTAGGTCAAGGTAGGTGTTTAATTTCTAGCCGCTCTAAAAATAGCGTTTTGTTTTAACACAGTTTTACCTCAAAAATTTAAGCCAGTTTCTTTCTTTAGGGATGTGATCCAATGAATACTGGTCAGAGAAACTTAAAATCCTCCTGGTGTTTATTGTACAGTTCTGATGTAATGGTTGGAGAGTTTTCTGGTTTGCTCATCTATTTGCCAGGCTATAGCCAAGGGTTGTAATGTAGAATATTGTTTCTCCCAGACTCAAACCTGTTAACATGCATTTACTGGATTAGTACTTTTGATCATTCAGAGAAAGGGCCGTATGAAAATAAAGTTCGTTGAGTATTATGCAGGTTAGTTTGTTATGTGGGGCTTGGGGAAGATTTTTCTTTATGAACAACTCCCTTTGTCTCTTCTCCCTTCTTGTTATGTAACTGATATTTATAGTACCCCATGGCATTTATGCCTTATCAGAAGTCTGTGTTACTTTTATTTCCTTAAAGGAGACTATCAGGGTGGTATGTTTGTTTTATTTTTGATTTTGTTTATATTTTTAAAAATTAATTTATTTGAAATTGAAACATAGTTGGTATACAATATAATGTTAGTGGTAAGTATACAACATAGTGATTCAACAGTCCCGTACATTATGCAGTGCTCACCAAGGTAAGTCTAGTTACCCTCTGTCATCATGCAAAGGTATTACAATATTGTTGACTATATTTCCTATGCTGTACTTTACATCCCTGTGACTTATTTCTTTCGTAGCTGGAAGTTTGTGCTTCTTAATCTCTTTCAGCTATTTTGCCCACCTCCCAAGCCCTCCCCTCTGGCAACCATCATGGTTCTCTGTACTTATGACTGTTTCTGATTTGTTTGTTCTTTTGTGTTGTTTTTTAGATTCCACATAAGTGAAATCATATATTTGTTTTTCTCCGACTCATTTCACTTAGCCTAATAAAGGTGGTATGTTTAGATTTTCAGTGTTATTCCTCTTTGTTTGCTCAAGGCACAAAGTACTTTTTTCCTATGTTTTTTGTTGTTGTTTGTTTCATAGTTGATGTAATAAAAAGGAGACTGGATAATGCTTGGGACATTTTGAAATTTGCTTGCATTTATCTTTGGGCGAGAAGTCTCTTAGTAGGGAACCATACTTTCCATATAGATTTCATGCAAATGTGAGAAAAATTTAAATTTATTCTCAGATTTTGGAGGAAAAAACCCTAAAGGCTTATGATTAGCCTTGAAGTTTGTCTGAATTATAGGTCCAAAGAACTTATATATGAAATAATAATTATAGAAACTTTTTGTTTTGAGCAGAAATAGCAACACTAAATTCAGAAACACATCACATCAGATTCACTGAGGCATGTATGGCTGGCTTATAAACTATTAGTAACTTATATGGGGAATAATAATCGCAAATCTCAGGTTTTTTTTTTTTTAAGATTTATTTATGTATTTTGAGAGAGAGAGCACACACTCATGGGCCTGGGGGGCAGGGAGGGGCAGAGGGAGATGGAGAGAGAATCCTCTAGGGGCCTCCCTGCCATCGAGGAGCCCGACTCAGGCCTTGATCCCAGGACCCTGAGATTATGACCTGAGCCAAAATCAAGAGTCAGCCACCCAACCTACTGAGCCACCCAGGTGCCCCTCAGTTATTAGTATTCTTATCTTTTCAGATATTTTTCATTCAGCTTCCTAGGTGTAGTGTTGAACATTCCATTTTCCTAAACCAATGAAAAGATACCTGCGAATTGGATAAAAAATTTTGTTTCTTCTACCAGTATTCTTAGCCCATCAATAGAAATAACTAGATGTAGCCCACACAGCTGCCTTGGGTGACTTCATAGGATGTGTGACCACCATTAGTGCTTAGGTTCCATAGATCATGTAGAAAAAAAAAAAAGAGACAGGGTATAAGGAACCTGGAGGGCAATTTCTTCCTTTTTAAATTCCCACACCTACATATCAAGTCCTGTTACAGCTTTTTTCTCCTTGATATCATTCCAATTTATCCAGGTCTTTCCACATCATTACTGCTTTCTTGAGTTAGGCCATCACTGCCTCTTACCTAGGTTATCAGAACAATCTCCAAACCATCTCAAGTCTTGTCTTTTTCTACACTAATAGCCTATATGGTCTTTCTAAAATCCAAACTACATGATGAAAACTTTTCAGTGTAACCCACAGTCCTTAGGATAAAATCCAACTCCTTTACTTGCCCTATCAGAATTTTCATAATCCTGTTTATCTTTTCAGACTCCTCTCATATCTCTTCGTCTATCACAGTATTACAAGAGAATTGATATGTTTGTAAACCTCTTCAAAATATGCTTTTCCTTTCTTTTGCAGATGCTGTTCCCTCAGATAGGAAAATCTCTCTGTCCTCTGATTTCTTTTCCTCATGGCTCCACCACCCTCCTTTGCTTGATTAACTCAGTTTAGCAATGACCTTCACTGGGAAGTCCTTACTAAAACCCCCTTCCCCAGATTAGATTATTTTATCTCTCCACCTGCCTCTTCAATTTAGCTCTTATCACACCTTGATTTTGTCTTTGGTTTCTTTAATTTACCTGCTAAAGCTTCAGGGCAAGGAATGCATTTCATTAACCATTGTGTTCATATAATAGGCACACAATAAACATTTATTGACTGAATGAAGAACCCTCCTCAAATAGGTTTGTCAGGAAAATGAAAACAGACAAGATGCTGAGTGGAAGTGTCAGCAGTTACATATTTGCTATCACTGGGAGGAACTTTAATTGTCTTTGTTCTGCTTTCTTCTCCAAAGAAGCAAAAGTGCTAACAGCTGAACATTGCAGAACAAAGCTTCTTGTTTTCTTAAAACTTATTTATCATCTAGCACTCTAAATTGGTCTTAAGAGATAATATGGTATGACCATAAACTCTTCCTCCAGCTTTACCTTATTTAACTACAGTGATTTTTTTGAAGTATTTCGTGTGTTCTTGTTTTTTCCTATAAGAATTTTTTGAAGGAACCTTGACTTTCATCAGAGAAAAAATAGACTATAGTTTAATTTTTGGAATGTTGTCTTTCATGATTGTGACCATGATTATGAAATGCAGTTGCCCAGAGAGGAGGCAGCAACCAGACAATGTACTGAAGGGATGTGATACTTTTTCAGTGGTATAGGGAATTGTCAAATACTTAATAAATGTAGTTGAATTTGACCTTACTTAACTTTTTATAGTTGCACCTTTTAATTGGGCAGTAGACGTTTTCTGACTTGCCTAATTCCACAGGCCTTAAGCCAAAATGAAGAAAGTTAAGTATTTAATAAAACATGGCTTTCCTTAAAAGGTTTGTTTTTACTCTTTCTTACAACTTAAAATGCAACTTAGAATGAACCCTCTAGTTACTGAATTGTTTCTGAATGTCTAGTAAAACAGTAATTAGGAAGACAGAGGAGTAGATGCTCAACCTTCTGTCCACTCCACCCTGTGGATCTATTGGACATTTCTTAATGAATGTTCTGTTGAAAAACTCATTATGTAGAATATCGAGCTTGCTTTTTCTCCCCCCCTCTGATTCCTTCCTTTCTTTTGTTCTTTTGTTCTTTCGTCATTTACTGTGTATGTGTCATTCAGTCCTACTTCCAGAGATGAAGACCTGTGAACCATTAAGGAACTTGGCATTTATGTGGAAAGAAGAAAGTGAACCACTATTATGAAGCAGTTTGATAAATGCAGGGTTAGTGCTATGCATATTGGAAGAGTCATCTACTCAGTCTGGGCTCAGTGGTCTGATGAGAAGGAAGAATGAAGATTAGGAAAGGCTATTTGGAGAAAGGCGGGTATGAGCTGATAGTTGGGAGTATAGGTAATATGTAGGAAATAATATCAAAGTAGAAAAGAAGAACAAAGAGAAGGGGGCAAAGACAGGGTACAAATGTGAGGAAAGAGAAGATAATACTCAGGCACCTGCAAATAGTTAGGTATCTCTGGAATTAGAGCTTGCATGAGAATTAAGCAGGGGTCAATGTGGCTGTGGCAGACAGGACCCAGAGTTGGAGAAATGGGAAGGGCCAGATGTAGAAGGGTTTTGTACAGGTCAAAATATATTTTTGAACACTGAGATGCATTACTAGGCATTGGCAATACACAAATAAATTAGGAAAAGTCCCTGCAATAAATGAACCCCAAATTTTGTAGAATAGGAAGACATGACAGCAAATATTTGCAATAAATTCAATACCAACAAGTATTTGGATGTTATTCAAATGACTGGGAGCATGTGGAGAGTTTTAAGTGTCAGCAGAATGTGATTACATTGCATTTGTGTTTTTTGGCATTGTACAGAATGAAATGGAAGGTTGTGAAGCCAGAGATTAAGACATCACTTAGGAGATTCTACTGCACTGATCTAGGGGAGATTCGAAGAAACCATCAGTGGGGATGGGCAAGTTGTGTTGCATTCAAGAGATAGAATTGATAGGACTACTTGAGGATTATTTGACTCTTATGGGAGAAGGGAATGTTGCAGAAGAAGGTGACTTCCAGATTTCTGACTTAGGAAATGGAGCAAGGAAGTTTTCTGTTCTTTTTCCTCTGTTGGAAGTATTGCTTTTGCAGAGGCACGCTGGGAAGGACGCTTCCACCTCTCTCCCTGTCTCTCTTTCCTTTGAGGAGGCGGATTGGTTATTCAGCTTGGTCAGAGTTTGATACTCACGTGTAATGATTTATGAGAGGGTGCGGCTATTGTCCTCAAAATGAAGAATCAGGTAGGAGACCTCCCCTTCCTTTGTTGGCTCTTCTGGGGAAGGCTTCTCCTCTGTTATCTTGTTTCCATCTGGGTTGTGAAGCTGCCCTTGATGCTGACTGGGAAGTTGATTCAGGCTCTGCCCTGTAGATATATTACCTGTTGCCCAAACACTTGACTTAGGGCAAAGAAAAATAAAAAAGTAAGAGTTCTCTTGGTAAATCTCCAGTACTGTGCCCCAAAGCTTACTTTTTGTTTTTCTTCATCAATCATTAATAACGGGGATGTTTCGGCCCCCATTCACCACTGATCTTTGCATGTATGCTCTAAGGGCCAGAAACTTGGAGCAGAGACTTAGGTTGCAGCCTCTGTTGAGTGACTGAGTGCCATTCGCCAACATAAGGGGACACAGAGTTAACTGTTTTATCCCTCTAAGTCTTTTATTCAACCCCCCTTTCCTTTCTCAGGTGATGGGGTAGCATCTGCCTTTGCTCAGGCTCTGGAGCTTGATCATCTTCTTTTTTGCTCTCTCTCATCACCAAGTTGCAGCAATTTCATCCTTGAAATGACACTTGAATCCATCACTTCCTTTCTATTTCAGTCATCACAATTCTGGTTCAGACTCCCATTATCTCTGACTTAGATGACTGCAGAAGCTTTTTAACCAGTCTTTCTCTCTCCAGTCTCTTCTCACTGCTTTTGGAGTTTTCTCAAGTGTATGCGTATCTGGTCATATCACCGTCCTGCTTAAAAACTTCAAACTTGTTATTGCTTATAAGAACCACCTGCCATGGTGTGGTGCCAGACTACACATGGGGTGATGCAAAGGAACTGGTTTGGATGGTGGAAGGTTTGGGTTCACTTTTGGCCAGGTCTAGTTATCCTTGTGACCTTACAAGTTTCTCTAGTACTTCTTGTTTCTTCATCTATAAAACAGGAGGGTAGGGGCGCCTGGGTGGCTCAGTTGGTTAAGCGACTGCCTTTGGCTCAGGTCATGATCCTGGAGTCCCTGGATCGAGTCCCGCATCAGGCTCCCTGCTCAGCAGGGAGTCTGCTTCTCCCTCTCCCGCTCCTCCCTCTTGTGCTCTCTCTCTCTCTCTGACTCTCTCTGTCAAATAAATAAATAAAATCTTAAAAAAAAAAAACAAAACAGGAGGGTAGAAGTAGATGTTCTCACAGGCCCTCTCCAGTTGTACATTTCTCAGTTGGCCACATTGCTACTTTTCTAGCCTCCCTAGTTTGCCAATAAGTCTTGACTTACAATAGGATAACTGTGGTACCTTAAACACACTCTGTGCTCTCTCGTGTGTCATGGCTTCACAATCAACACATTTGTTTAACAAGTGCTTCCTTTCTTACCCATCACTGATGTCCCCTGTTGAAATCTCACTTATCTCTCAAGGCCCGCATCAAATTCAACTTTCTTCACCAGTCCTCTCATGATCTCTTCAGTTGGAATTAATCATTCCTTTGTAGATGCTGTCAGAACATTTTGTTTATAAAGCACTGGTGGTTTTCTGCAATTGTCCAAGTATCTATTTATTTCTCCCTAGTATACTTTAAAATTCTTATTGGGGAGGATGCAATGTATTCTTACTTATATGTCTCCATCTTAACACTTTACGCCTGGCAGGATCTCAGTTGATAAATGTTGCTTAACTGAATGGACGTAATAAACATGCTATTCATTAAGGAGTGTTGTTTTTTAGTGTGGTCACTTCGGGGGCCCTCATTCATCAGACTTGACTGATGGATTTCTATATGAATTTTGGAAGTTTTCAAAAATCACATTTGGCATCAAGGGACAAGTATTTGGAAAGTGAATATATTCTAATCTTTAAATTAAATTCCAGAATAAAATATCAAATAGGTCTAGCACAATGGAAGAATGCTTGGATTGAGTGTAGCCTCTTAGACTAACACTAATGGATTAATACCCTCTTGGTTGCATGGTCTTTGCTCTGTTTTATGGAATTCCTAACAATATATTTATTAGTACTTTATAACCCTTCAAAGATGACTGAACAACTTTCTCGTTTTTTTGTTTCTGTTTTTTTTTTTTTTAAACCTTTTCGCTGAAATGACTTATTCTCGTGTGGACTAAAAATTGCTTGGTCCTTATACTCTGCATAAACTCTTAATTTAATGGTAAAGATTCTGACCATGTTGATGATTCTTTACCCTAAATACTCATCAACTTGGAGTTAGAATACAAAGCTCTAATTGTCTTTGTAAGCGGAGAGGAGTGATTTACTGCTGCCTATTCAAAAAGTCTGTTAATGGAAAGAAAAAGAAACCAGCCTAGTGTGGGATTGTGTCCTCCTTTTCTCAACCAGAAATGCTCATCGGGCACATGTCTGTTTTAGGATTTTCAGATGTGGAGATAAAAACTGCAGCTAATTGTATCTTTAGAATGGAATAAACACTTGGGCCTTTCTCTGAGTTTCAGCAGAGAAGTTCAGTGTTATTGATGATGCTTGCCATCTGAAATTGTACTTTCGCAATCAGAGTAATTTTCCATTTAGGAGCCTCCTGCAGCAGCTGAATGCTGGCGGAACACTCTAGTCCCCTGTGCTTGATAACTTCGTGGCCTTTGTAGCACTGGGGGTGAGGAAGAGGATAGAGAAAATCTTCTTATATCTTAGTAACTAATTGATTTAGTAGGATTCATGCCATTCAACAGACATCCTTATTACTTGCGTTGTCTTGTCCTAAATCCATCTCAGACCACTGTGACATGGAAATGCAATTTCTTGCTGGAGCTACTTAAGTAATCCCACAGTGTCTAATAATGTCCACTGTTCAGTCTGTTTTCCCAGCATGCTACATCTTCAGTTTTGTGACCTGATTTGAGTGAATGACATGCATTTGGGGGGAAGAAGGGCTGATGTGTGGATGATTAAAAAAAAAAAAAGAAAAGAA
Source organism: Mirounga leonina (assembly GCF_011800145.1). Taxonomy (NCBI): domain Eukaryota; kingdom Metazoa; phylum Chordata; class Mammalia; order Carnivora; family Phocidae; genus Mirounga; species Mirounga leonina. Next base: position 45,675,538 of record NW_023270316.1, read on the forward strand.
AAGAAAAGAAAGGAAAAAGAACTTTCAGAAAGATTTCATTTTAAAATGGGAGAAATGATGAAGTACCAAGATTTTGATATGCAAATCAGCCAAAATAAACCATGCTGTACAGTGTTTGACATGCACAATGTCATTTAATGAGGCATAGTTATCCAAGTTATTTGAACTGCTTAAAAATCATTGTTAGCATCTGGTGAGAGTCTGCCAAGTTTTACAGCTAATCTTCACACACACGGGGCTGCATATCGCTTACAAGACAGAATAGATACACTTGCTCATTTTGCCACATGAACTTCCTTCTCCCCTTTTCCCATAAATTTTAAACTAAATTCTCAGTGGTCACTCCCTGATTCAGGAAATAGTACTTTGTGCCAAGGCCCCTTCTACTTATGGTCCTGTAGTTAAATATTGGGAAAAAGGTGTGTAAGTACCCGAGAAAGCTGGCTTAAGGTGGAACTAAGTAAATGGTGTGTAGGTGAGAAAAATAAAAAAGGGGATCAGATTTATCCAGTGAGATGAGGAGGGGTTACCAGGGCTTCTAGGCACAAATGTTCCCTGCATCATACATTAATTATCAGTGATACAAATAACTGTCCTGGCTACATTGGAGGGTAGGGTAAGATCTTGGAGTGTAGGGAGAGGATAAAATATTTAAGTGGAAGGCTCAAAGAGGAGGCTGCGTTTAATGATTTATTTCATGGAAAACACATTTCCAAGTTGATTTTTAATAGTCACATTTGGGGGAGTTGCCACATTAATTTAAAAATACAAATTTATCTGAGTAGCCTAATCTATATAAGAATCTTAGTTTCCTTTCCTATATAAATGTTGTCAAAATTTTTCACCACATTGCCAAACCAATTTCCTCTTTCTTGGAGCATGTAAAAATGGTTTTCTAGTGGTTCCCATAAGTGGAGTTTGTTTGAAAACATCATTCTTTTGTCCTTTTGGCTGGCCTTAATTATTTTTAATTTTCCTCTGGGGGAATCAGAAGATTTGGCTGCTTTTTCTCCTTAAGGATAAAGCAGGAACTTCCAAATGCCCAGGAAAATAAATGTGTTCCTGACTAGGTGCCCAGTAGAATAATGTAGCTGAAATTATTGTTTCTTTATGATTATTAATACTGAATTATGCTGGTAAAATGGCCTAAGATCCTATGATGAGAAGAGCTGTATAAATATGAAATCACAGTGTTTAACAACAGTTGCATCCTCAAAGGATATTGGAAATCCACTTATCTAGATTTAAATATGAGAAAGAGCATGAAATGTGTTAGCTTTTGAGATAGGGATGTGGATAAATTTTCAGGTTCATATATAGTGATTATCTGAAGTCTATTCTGATTTATCCAGCTGGCTCTTCCCTACTGGATTGATAGTAGATTTTAATATACTGCATTTCTTTCATGTTTCAGCTGTCATACGACTCTTGCCATTAGGTAGTATGACACAGGGTGTGCTCTGGTAACTGCTGACCTTCAATAATCAGGGAGCATCATCTTTGCTCTAACTAAATAGAATACAAGTGGCAGTCTTACTGTGCTGTCCTAGATTCGCTACATTTAAATCAGGAATTTTAAGACGTTTCATTAGGAAAGATTTCTTCCGTCTTTCCTTTTTCTTAAAAACTGTTTAGGGTAAGAAGGTGTAGAATATTTATTTATCCAGGGCTAAGCCAGAGACCCCACAGGGGAGGCCAGTGCTATGAAAGACCTGTAGCAGGGTGGGGGTCTATGCCTGAGGGTGTTTCTTTTTTATCCCATTCCTCTGGACTCTCAGTGACACTACCTTCTAATGGTTGTCACATCTGATCTCACGTAGTGCTTCTTTCTTCATTCCCTAAACCATCACTTGAAATTGTGGGGACATAGGGAATTAATGGAGTGCATGAGGCAAAGCAGAGAGGGAATAACTTAGGTGACTATTACCTTATTTCAGCTTTGCATCTATCTTTTCAAACTCAGTTGGTGACATAGGGACCCTAGAATGGGTACTTTAGGAGAAGGAGGCTTTAAAACTTTTTCACTATTTCTGAGGCATATTCATTTGGGGTTTGCTACTTTAAGACATACCCAGCTTAGCTATTCTCTCAATTTTATAAAATTCTTTGGGGGTAGGGTTGTCAAATACAGCAAATAAACATACAATAAATAAAAATACTACGTGGGACATACTTATACTAAAAAAAAATTCATAGTTTATCTAAAATCCAAATTTCACTGGCCATTCTATATTTTATCTAGCAATCCTACCTAGGAGACATTCTGGAGTTTACTACCATCCCCCAGTTTCCTCAGTTGATCTTGATGTGTTAACACTCAGAAAACATTTTAATAATCAAAGGAAACCAGATAGATCAGGGTAGGAGTCAGAATTCATTTGTGTCATTGGCTGTAGGCCTCTCAATATTCCTTCCTTCCAGCATTGATTTTGGTGAATATTTCATATACCCAATTGAACAGAACAGATGTACATAGTTGGGGTTTTCTTTAAAACTCCTGAAGCCTCCCCAACTATCTCACTTTCTGTGGACAACGTTGGCATCACTTGAGAGAGAGGTGGAAACCAGGGAGGAGCCATCACTGCGGCCTTCATGGTCTCAGCAGCCTAGAAGCCTTGCTGGCAGAAGTCAGAAAGGGTCAGAAGGCTAGGGACAGCCACTAATCCGCCGGGCACAGTGGCAGGGTTTAGGAGAATAGCTGTGCCATTGGGATAAGGCTGTTCCTCTGTAATGTCCATGTTTCCATTATTAGAAGTCTAGAACTCTTCAAACACCTGAAGAAGAGCTCATTCACCTGCATAAGAGCCTACTCTTAAAGGAGGAGAGAGCTCATGACCCATTGAGGACTCATCTCACCATGCCCTTTACTCCTATTCAGGTCATTTACCCAGAGAAGCCCAGGAATGTCAGATCATTCCAGACTCATGCCCATTGCCTCACTTATTTCCTGAGCCTTGTTAACTTTTCTGGAACAAAAGTTTAATCAGCTAAAATGCCCTTATGTCTTCAACCTCTTCTGTGTAAGTTCCTTTCATTTTTCTTGCCTACCTAAAGCATGGCTTTCCTCTGATGGCATTATTTCCCCCGGAGGCCCCTCAAATATGGCAGATTTCTCTCCTATATGCCTTGTAGAAGGAGACAAGAGGTGGGTTAGGCAGTTTGCTTGCTCCTTCTGATCACTTATAGATCATTCTTTCTATCCTCCTCTTCCTTAAAAATACTCAACTTTTACCCCCTGTCATCAGAGTACAGTATCATCTGTACACCTTTCGTTTACAAGCCCATCCTCCCTTTGAGTAGCATCCCTCACCTCTTGAAGATTTTAGTTTAGTGCTCCTTACACCAGTGCCACTCGCGTCCCATTCTTGGCAGTTTCAAAGCCAGGTATATGAGCTCTCCAGTACGCTGTACTCTGTTTCTTTGCCTCACTGGACCTCAGTCAACCACTCCTCTGGCTATAATCCGATCTTTTCGTTACCCATGCACATCTGTTACCTCAATTTCAGACTTCCCATTAACTCCTTACCACTCCATCCCTGTCTCCCCAGTTTACTCCCTCAATTACCGGTTTCCCCATTATCTGAAAGTAGAGCATTCCTATGAAACCTTTCCTAAGCTAAATCCCATAAAACAGAGAAGCAGTTGCCATTCATTTATATGGAAACGTTTTTGAGTGTTGAAAGACTCAACAAAAAACCCCTCCCTGGCTTTTCTGAAACCTTAGGACACATCTTGCTAACAGATGCACAAAATAAATCGAAAAAGCACAGATGCTCACAGACGCAGTTAAAAGCTATGGTGGCTCAGGGCTGAGATGCTGGGCGTAGCTCCTGGGAAAGGAGAGTGGGGTGCCCCTCTCGCTGCTCGCTGTGTGTGCTGCCTCCGTAACTGCTCACTGCAAAACCACAGTTTCCTTTTTCATCATAAAAGCAAAAACCCTCTTGGATTTCTTTCAGGTAGTGATACAGGTACTAATGTTGGTCTTTCCTAAGAGTGATATGGAGTAACATGAACTTTAGGAAGGCAAGGGATACCCGTACCTCAACTGCAGCAATCTTTTAAACCTCCCCCCACCCCAATTGTTCCTACTACCTTTTCACTATCCCTAAATCCCAAACCTCCTCTCCTCATCCCTTATCCAGTTTAAAATATATGGCCCATCATTGTACTCATTCACTTGCATACTCTCAACTCCCTTGCCCACTTTCCCTTTGTTATACTGGGCTAAATCATACTCAGCTAAATCACAACCTTGGTTAAAACAAGCTTTCTGAGCACTTCTGCGATTGAATCCACGTTGATACAAGTGGGACAAAATGCACAATCACTGATGACTTGTTTCACATGATCATTACTTTCAAGGCAGACCTTAATGCTACCAGCCATCCTACCAATCTACTCATTCTCCCAGGCTCCTAGCTTAGTGCTGTGTACTTCTTCCTCTCTTTCAGTCCTCCCAGCACCCTCCACCCTCTCTCTCACCTAACAACCCTGCTTTCTACTTCCCTGGTAACAGAAAAGCCATCAGAAGAAACTTCCACATGCTCTAATTGCCTATTTTCATCTTAACCTGTATACTCTACCCTCTTTTCTTTGATTATAAATAAGCATGATATTCCTGGTGAAGGCCAAATATGCCTTGAATGATTAGACCCCATCCTGTCTTCCCTATTCAGAGACATTTTGACAACTCACCCTTTTCTTTTGTAGCTCCCAGTCCCCCTCTGTTGGATTATTCTAATTAGCTTGTAGTTGTGTTGTTATTTTCCCAATATTTAAAAAAAAAAAACCCTCATGACTTTAGTTTCTCCTCTGGATATTATCCCATTTTTCCTCCAGAGAGTTATCTCTGCCTACTGACTTGCTGTTTCTAATTACTCCTTTCTCTTCTTAACCTGCTCAAATCATCTTTTAACTCCCACTGTACCACTGAAACTGGTCTTATCAGAGTCACCTGTGATTTCCTTATTGCTTAATCTAAAAATTAGATCTCACTTACTAGAGTTTTCAGAAGCATTTGACATAAATATCCTCTCTGTCCTTGAAATATTTTCTCCATTTGACTTCCAAGACACCTAGCTTTCCTTCTACTTTTCTAGGTACTGCATTACTACATTCTTCATCTTTTTAATTTCTTTTTTTTTAATAACAGCTCATTCTTCTTTTCTTTTTTTAATTTAATTTTATTATGTTATGTTAGTCACCATATATTACACCATTAGTTTTTGATGTAGTGTTCCATGATTCATTGTTTGCGTGTAACAGTGCTCCATTCAATACATGTCCTCTTTAATACCCATCACCAGGCTAACCCATCCCCTCACCCCCTCCTCTCTAGAACCCTCAGTTTTTTTCTCAGAGTCCATAGTCTCTCATGGTTCGTCTCCCTGTCTGATATCCCCCCCTTCATTTTTCCCTTCCTACTATCTTCTCTCTCTCTTTTTTTAAACATATAATGCATTATTTGTTTCAGAGGTACAGGTCTGTGATTCATCAGTCTTACACAATTCACAGCGCTCACCATAGCACATACCCTCCCCAATGTCTATCACCCAGCCACCCCATCCCTCTCACCCCCCACCAGTCCAGCAACCCTCAGTTTGTTTCTTTAATTTCTACATGTTGGAATGTGCCAGGCCTTACTCCTTAACCTTTTTCTCATTTCCATTCATTTTCTCCATTCCCCAGAGGATGTCATCCTGATTCATGATTTTTTTTTAATTTTTAATTTTAATTTTTTAAAAAGATTTTATTTAGTTATCTGTCAGAGAGAGAGAGAGAGAGAGAGAAAGAGCAAGCGCACAAGCAGGGGGGAGCAGCAGGCAAAGGGAGAAGCAGGCTCCCCGCTGAGCAAGGATCCCAATGTGGGACTCGATCCCAGGACCCTGGGATCATGACCTGAGCCAAAGGCAGACGCTTAACCGACTGCGCCACCCAGGCATCCCTCATGATTCTTTTTTTTTTTTTTTTTTAAGATTTATTCATTTATTTCAGAGAGAAAGAGTCAGCAGGAGGAGGAGTGGAGGGGAAAGGAGAGAGAGAATCCTAAGTAGACTCCCCACCCAGCACAGAGCCTATGGGGCTCAATCCCGTGACCCTGAGATCTCGGCCTGAGCTGAAATAAAAAGAAGTCAGTCCCAGACTAAGCCACTCAGGCACTCCACTGATATGATTTTAAATATCATCTATATGTTTATGATGTTTATATTTATGTCTCCTGCCTGGACCCCTTCTCTGAACTTCAGTATTTCTTTTTTTTTTAAAGATTTTATTTATTTATTTGAGAGAGAGAGAATGAGAGACAGAGAGCACGAGAGGGAAGAGGGCAGAGGGAGAAGCAGACCCCCTGCTGAGCAGGGAGCCGGATGCGGGACTCGATCCCAGGACTCCAGGATCACGACCTGAGCCGAAGGCAGTTGCTTAACCAACTGAGCCACCCAGGCGCCCTGAACTTCAGTATTTAAATGCATCTGAATATATTCCATATACACAATGCTTACCTGATGTTCTATGGGGATGTCACTTAACATTTCCCAAATATATCTGCTGACATCCCCCCACCTCCAAATCTGTTCTTACAGTTGTTTTCCTATCTTTTTTTTAAATGGAAAATTCATCTACCTACTTGTTCTGACCAAAATCTTTGTGTTACCCTTGACCTGTCTTATTTTCTGATATTCTACATAAGATTTGTCACAAATTCTATTGATTTTACCTTCAAAATATGTCCTAAAATTATCCCATTCTTACCACCCCTGCCACAATTCCTGAATCACATGCCTGAATTAATGCAGTAGACTCCTAACTGATTTTCTTGCACATGCTCTTGCCCTTTTTGTCTTATTTTCAACCAAGGAGATAGAGGTGTTGCTAAGTATAACTTAGTTCATCACATTCTCTGCCCACATGGTTCTCCATCTTTTACCAGGCCCTATATTATTGTCTACGGTGCCTCTCTGCCTTTACTTTCTACCACTATTGTCCTCACTCATTCCAGTGTGACCGCACAGGCTTCTTTGCTGTTGCTTGAAACACATAGACACAGCTCCACCTTGGGGCCTTTGAACTTGCTATTCCTTTGTCTGGAGTGGTCTTTTGACAAATATCCACAGGGCTAGCTCTTTTGCTTCATTCAGGTTCTCACTCAAAAGTCGTCTTCTCAGTTGAGGGCTTATCTACCCACTTTATTTAAATTTCATATCCTTGCCTCTGTCCCAACACTTCTTTCCTTCTTTATCAAATTTATATCTTTTTAGACTACCTAATAATTCCATAAATTTCTTAGTTAACTTTGTTTACTGTCTGTCTTCTCTGCTAGAATCTAAGCTCAATACAGGCAAGAATGTTAGTCTGTTTTATCCTCTGCTACATATCCTCAATGTCTTGGCACATAGGAGGTGCTCAAATATTTATTGAATAAATGAGTGAAAATATGAACACTCATGGAAGATGTTCCTGAATCTGTGAAGCATATAAAATGAGCAACATTGTGGGTTTTATTCACTTTATTCTTTACTATTTTATGGATGCAAATATGCTTATTCAGAAGCCTTGGAAAACAGCCCTAGAGAAATGTGTGTATTAGGGATCATTGCCTAGGATATGAGATTATTTTAAGAGAATGAAGGTTGTTTTTGTGGAGCAAATAGCATTCCAGGGGCTAAAATTATTAGAAAGAAAAGCAGGCCATCCTAAATGTGGTAGAACATTTAAATGAAGTGGAAGAGGAAGGGGGGAGGTTTGTGAATAAAATGACCAACTTGCTTAGCTATAGTAAATCATCTTTCATATTGAAAGGGTCCAAGAATCAGAAGATGTAAGCACTTGAGCAGAAATAAGGCTTGATTTCTTGTTTTTCAAAAGGAGATATTAGTATTTGGCCTACCCTGACTTTTGTAGTGAGCTTCTGTTATTATCAAATGATACGGTTATAGAAATATACTGTAGCTTCTGAAATGCTACACAAATGCAAGGGATTATTTTAGGGTGCCACCATCCAAGAAATAATCCAGTAGGGAGTGTGAAGCAATCAACAGTCAACAGAATGAAAATCCCAATTTATCTAGAGGCTTATTGTTGGCTATTAGGGAGAGGTAGAATGTGGTTAAACCAGCGTGGTCTGATGGATTATTGTGGTCTACCGGGCGTAAGAGGTTAAGGCAACTGATTTGAAATCTAATGGAATTTCTGTGTGCAGTTTGGAGTCTGCTCCCAGTAACTCCTCTGGGCTATAATGTGATTTGAAGTGGAGGAGGGATTGAAGGCATAACGCAGGTTTCAGGAATCTGTGTGCAAAGTAAACAGCATCTGGCCAATCACTTTGGTGGGTATGAATTCCAGAGAAGGGATCACCAGAGAGTTCATGATAAATGCCTTGGTAATGTTATGTGAAAGAAAAAAAGATGGTAGGGCAACATGGAACAAAACAAAAGGTCGTGGGCTTAGAGGTTGAGCGGATCTTGGGTTTGGCTAATAGGAAAGAGAAATCCTGGTGAAGCCACAGAAGATGTGGCAAATCAAAATACTCTGATCTTACTACCTTTGTAGTTATGAGGTTTTTCCTCATTTCCTACCCTCCTGCAGCAATTTAAGCCTGTCTCCTCTTTTATAGTGGTCATAAAATTATTCAGCCACCTTTTAAAATACAGCTCCTGCATTTGACTCTCTGATCTCCTGCAGCACTGAATTCCACTGTGTGCAGAAGTATTTCATTTTATTGGTTTTTAAATTTTCTTGCTGCGCCATTCGTATGAGTACTTGTTCTCATATTGTGCAATGGCATTTTAAGCTTGGAATTGATAACTTTGTTCCCCCTGTACTTTTCCTAATCTTAAATGGTGCAATTAAGTTCCTTTCTAACTATGCTCATTGTCAGGCTGGAGAGACCAGGTTTTATAATCTTCCATTGCGTGTCAGTCCTGCCAGACACCTCACCTCCCTCACGGGCCTAATCTGGACCTTTCTGCTAAGCACACTGTGCCCTACCCTATAATCACCACCAGGCAGCAATTGTGAAATACTCTGAAAATTGTGAGGTCATTACCTGACAAAATCTTACATTTTAGGTAATGCTTTTATCCCTGAAGATACCTGTTCTTTGCCAACCATCTCAACGCTCCCGACAGCATCTGTACATGTCAAAAATGGGCGTCAGAAATGTACATGTCAGCGTGTGTCTGTGTGCAGCTCTTCAAAAGGGCATCTTTCTGTCCCTGCCAGGCGGGGGATGTGAGGATAGATAGAATGGTCTTGTGGGTCTCGTGGAAAAGAACCATGTTTGCTGTCGCTGCAGGCTGGTCATTTTGGGTGGCCAACCAAAAGCCAAATAATGAAGGCAAATAAAATAAAACAGAACATTGAGCAGTTGCTAGAGGCAAAGAGAAGTGTTAGTCTAGGCTTTTGTCATGGCTGTGCTGTGAGGATCAGTGGATGGGGGGGAGGCCCTGGACTGGCACTAGGATGATGCTGTGTGATTTGAAGCAGGCAAAGCACAGACACTGGTTCTTATTAAATATCTGCAGGTTTTAGTAGTTTTGTGTACCTTCCTTTTAAAAAGAAGAAAACAGTCCCTCCGAAGGGGTTCACAATTTTCTGTTCACCTGATTTGAAGCTCTTTGAAGTGTCTGTGTGGCTCTTACCTTGGGGGTGGTTTGACCAACTATTACGAATCTGCCTACGGGAGGTAGAGGACTTGTATTTTTGAGGACAACAACAAAATTGCTTCGAGGATCTTTAATGCCAACTTTTTCAGAGATCAATAGTTTTTGATATTCTGATCAAACAGGCTTTTTTGATGATCAAATGATAACGTGAAGCAGAGAAGCATCTACTGGTATTAGATGTTCTAAGGTCCAGAAATGCAGATGAACTTGACAGAATTCACACACATAACCAGTGCTAGACGTGGAAATGCAGAGCCAGGGCTAGGTGATACCCCTGAGACCATTTTATTTATCCTCACACGTTTTCGTCTCGGGTGCCAAATTTAGGGAGGAGCTAATAAACTCAGCTCAGCACTTGAGAGGAATAATATTCCAATGCAATATTTAAATCAAAAGTAGTGTAAAAAATCCATAATGAACAAACTATCAAAATTTTAAATAAAGACAATCTAGGATAACTGAGTTTTTTTCCTTTTTCCTCAGGCTCCAGCATAGGTTGGCATGATACCGTTGCAGTGGTGCAGACCTACTCATCCCTCATCTGCTGGGATGTGCTAACACCTAACTGTGCTCAGCCATGTAAGACTTATTTCCTGGCACATTTCTTAGGAATATCTCAAGTTTGGTATCTGTGTTTCCAAAAAACCGTTGAACGCTGGAGTTTTACTCATGTTTCCCTGAGCATTACATTCCTATTGGTATCATTGAAGACATTGCTCAGGGGATTGAAAGTGGTACTATTTTGTTTTGTGCTTGTTCTCAAGCTCAGATCATTAATATGTAGAGTGGTGATGCTTTTGAATATTGTTTTGTTGGGTATTTTTTTTAACACACTGCCCCGAAGAAGAAGAAAGAAGAATATAGCGTTTTTATGGAATTTTTTATAGAATTGAAATTACTTAAAATGAACAAATATATAGAACTTGAGAATTAAAGTGCACTTAGGTTCCTGATGTGACTTTGCACTGATACACTGTGGAAAAAAGCTCAGAATATCATTTCTAGGGTAGCCTCATCAGTCACTCCTTTTCTACTTAAGGCTCTACCTAAATTGATAACAGTCACAATAGGGTAGGATGGGGATTAAAGTGACTGTCCTATTCATAGTTTAGCTCAATTGCAGAATTGGGCTCAGCCCAGAGGCTGAAATGGGCCCTTCCCCTTCATCCCCACTGTCTTGAATTAATCTACCCAGTTACAGGGGGGTACAGGATGGGAGAGACTGACTTACTTTATTCTTTCTTGGGTGGTTGAGAATAAATGTTCATTGTTTTCAGGCAGACACAGCCAAGAAACTGAGCCATGAATGAATAGAGCCATCCCCATGTTAACTCCACCCAATAGATAAATGTGGCTGGTGCAAATGAGGTTCTTACCAGAATTAGTCACTGGGAAAGAGAGCGTAAAAGTATAGGCGGGTAGATGTCTTTCCAGAGAAGGCAGAGATATTGATGGAAAAGCTAATTTTGTAAGCCTGGCTTCTTCTTTTCCTAAGCAACAACCATGTACCTCCTTGAGACCACTCTCCAAATAAGTCATTATCAATAATTTAAAGGGTCATGGTTATCAGCACACCACAGAAAAGATTAGATTCAGCTCTTCAAGGTAAAACAAAACAGAAGAGAACTTAACAGTGGCTTAGACAAGATGAAAATATATTTATTTTCACAGAAAAGTCTAGAGTTGATCATTCATGGGTGCTATGGTGTCAGGGCTCAAATCTCTTCTGTCTTGCTCTACCATTTGTGTCGTCCATTCTTGAGGTCACCTTACAGTATAGAATGGTCAGTCCAGCTTCTGTTGGCAAAGCAGCATTCCAGACAACATCAAGAAGAAACAGAGTAAAATAGGGTAAAAGGTGGACATTAGCTGACCTTTAAAAAAGCATTAAAAAACTACCATTTGACTTGTGTTTATATCTCACTGTAAATTTAGGCTCATGGTCACACATAGCTGCAAGGGAGGCTAGAAAGTTGAAGTATTCTGGGTGAGCAGGCACCCAGGAAAATTTGGAAGAAGGAAGTATTAAGGAAGAAAAAGAAAATACTCATTGGGGTACAGCTGACAGTCTTCATATGAGAAGTATTGGTTCAGAACTTTGAAATATGGAACTTACTATGGCAACAGCTTCATTCCTTGTTGAAGACTGAATCACCACATTCGAAGGGCTGGATTCTCAATGACAGCAGCCCAGTTATTCAAACATTAGGTGGTTGAAATTGTAAATGCATTAATTTTTGTGTCCTGCTCTTTATCTTTTACCTTTGATAAACCTGTTTTTGTTATGTGATTGCATTATTAGTACATGATAATACTTAAATTCTTGCTTCCTTTGTATTTCTTAATGATCATCTGTTTGATTGTTTTCTCTTTGTTTCCTTTAACTTTGTTTCTCTAGATAAAATTAGGTGTGACCTTGTTTACTACTACATTCTAGTTTACTGTAACTATAGTTGAACCTCAACCACTTCCTGCTTTGCAGATTACTTGAATAGATTCCAAAGCAATGTATAAAACTACTACATGGAAACAAAACCACATGGATCTATATGCATTCATACGTGAAACATGAAGGGTTACTCTTTGGTATTCAATGGAAATGCATAAAACTTTACTCATGTCTACTTTAATGTTACATCAGGTTTAAGGTATTATTGCTTTAACATTAAAAATATATTTGCTCCTACCAAAAGCAAAAAATACTAAGTTGGGGCTTTTGCAATTGTTAGCTTTAGTAAGTTAAGCATTTATGATTCTCACATTTCTTTCTTTTTTTTTTTAAAAAGATCTTATTTATTTATTTATTTTAGTGAGATAGAACGGGAGCAGGGGGAGGAGCAGAGGGGGGAGGCGGTGGGGGAGAGGGAGGGGGAAAGAATCTCCAGCAGATTCTACCCTGAGTCCTACAGGGGCTCACCAACACAGAGCTCGATTCAGGGTTTGATTTCATGATTCTGATATCATGACCTGAGCCAAAACCAAGAGTCAGACACTTAACTGACTGAGCCACCCAGGTGCTGATCATTCTCACATTTCTTTCTTTCTTTCTTTTTTTTAGTGTTATGTTAATCACCATACATTACATCATTAGTTTTGATGCAGTGTTCCATGATTCATTGTTTGCGCATAACACCCAGTGCTCCATTCAATACGTGCCCTCTTTAAAACCCATCACCAGGCTAACCCATGGGATCCAAATGTCCATAAGCAGAATGAGGAAAAACATCCCTACTTCCTAAAGACACCAAATGATATACCCCTTGAAAATACCAATATATTTTGAGTCATATGGCTGCTAGGCTAGAAACTGGATGAATTCGATTTACTGGTGAGGAAACCCAGCCAGATGTCCAGCATATGTATCTCAACTAATGGAGTTTATAATTTTGAGGATTATAGAGTTCTAAGGATGTCTCCATTAAGAAATAGCATCATTTCAATTTCATGATGGTCAAAACCTACATAAGATAATATCTCTTATAATTTAGAAATAAGAGAGTCAATTATGTTAGAAGCTGCATAATGGTTATGATTCGCCAGCTTTTTGCCAGAAGGAATTCTTAAATAGCCAGGTGAATAGAGAGAAAATTTGTCTGCTCAGGTAAATAAATGGTAAATTTAGCAATTTTGGAATGGGGCAATATTAAGATGTGGTGAGAATATGCATTTATTAAATTCTAATGACCTAATAGTAATAACTTTAATGATACCCATTATTAGGGATATGGCAGCAAATTTCTCTTCTTGACCCTTGGTTTAACTCATTATTTTGGGCATCATATGGCCAGAATCTATTCTGTACTATTCTGTTCAGTCTATTCCTGCATAATTAATGATAATTGATATATTGGCAGGAGGTGGGAAAATCAGTAGAACGGGTTAATATTGAGACAACCTCAACTTGTCACAAAGCAATATCCTATGTGTTTTCCTGTGGCGGATTTCCAGTTTCAGAAGTCCTAGCACTGCTGCCCCTTAAAACTTTACTTTACCTGGATGAGAGTGATGAATCTCCGTCAAGTCTTTGATCCTCAAGCTTAAGTGGCTATTTTTTTTTTTAAATTTAAGTTCCTCTGATAAAGGTAGGATCTGTGCTTATTAAAGTTAGACCTAAAATGTGACTTTGCACTCAAGATTAACAGTGTGAAGCCAGTGAGATTTTTGTCTTCCATAAATAAAAGATAGTCTCAAAGTCAGATTTTAAGGATCGTCCAGGAGGCATAAGCAAGCTCCTTATATCTTGTGGATCTTATTAATGTTCCCTCTGGATAATTGCTGCTACATAAGCTAAATTTATCTGCCAATGAGAAAAAACTAAATCAATACAATTGGCCAAAAGAAAGAAAGCATATGATGCTCTTGACTGTGGAATTCATTACCTAAGTTGATAACAAGTAAGTAAATAACACTGAAATACAGCCAACCTCACCACACACTGGAAAGTACAGAGAAACAGAATGATGGGGGCAAACTTTGGTGCTTTGTTATTTGTTGCTTTGATTAGCACTAAGCTTGATGCTGGCCAAAGGACTTAGAAGCTTCGATTAACAACCCACTAACATTTCCAGTCATGCTATCTTTGGTTCCAGTTTTGAACTTGTACATCTCCTGTTTCTCTTTGTATTAAATGTTTGTAACCTTTTCTAATCATTAAAAAAATTAGATTGGTTTTGAATGTTGTAAAATAATATTAATTTGCAACTATCTTTTACACTTTTACTCTGTCATCCTTTTACTATTTGTAAAGTAAATAAGGAATTTATAAAAGCACCAATGGGGCAGCATGAGTTTTTGTTTTCCTTGAGTAAGAAAATCCTTGTAATCTGAGACTGCCTCAAGCAGTGTTTATAATAAGTTCCTGATAAAGGGAGTATAACAATAGTCCCCACAAAAATCTTTCTTAAGGCACCATGAATATATACATGAGTGAGCGTATACAGAGTCAAAAATGTCTATACAGAGTCAAAAAATGTCTATTCTCTCCTTGTTTGGAAATTTTAAGCAGATCTTCCTCACTGAATACTTTTCCATTGCTTGAGGGACTGTATGGGACTGTTTTAAGTATTTTTGGCTCTCAGAGAGTTTGCTTCTCAAGAAGCATCTTGTCCTGAAGAAATGTTTGGAGATCCGTGGCTGTGATACAGAAGGAAGTGCTGTGCAGTGAAAACACACTTTATGATAACTCGTCAGCTGGCAATGCCAGGAAACTTTCTAAAACATGAGCATTCCTGTTTTGTTTTACTTATTTTTTCATTTTTCATTTTTTAATTTTTTTTTTTTTTTTTTTGGTAGGGAGCTAGTGACCTAACACGTTCTTTCAAGCTGTATCATTAGGACTTTACACAGACACACACAGGTCCAGACATGTACACACACATACACAGACTCACATTCACAAACGAAGCTAATTGAAGATACAGTCACGGGACTGAGTGTAATTTGCTGTCTCCTTGCTAATGTCTGCTTGTGGCCACTTTGCTACAGGCGATCATTTTTATTGCCAGTGGGAGTCAGTGATAGGCATAGAATTATTGCCCGATAATGACACTATTACGGTGTGTCACGACTGTATTTGGACTTGGGGCTGTTTGTAACTTGTTTGATTCCCAGCGCAGAGCTGTAACTGAACAGAATATTCTAAATGTGCACATTTGTTATCCAGATACCACAGATCAGGGTCAGCTGAGAAGCAACAGACAGTACATTCAGGGTTGCCGTAAACTCACGTTGAGTTATGTCTGTGCACCCAACTCAACACCGTTCACTCTTGGCATTTTCAGGTGGCACAGCCTCTGCACTGGTAATTTGTGCGTATTTGTGATCAAAAGTAGGTCCAGTAAGGGAAGCCATATGGTTTGTCGTTCAAGTCTGATGCACTTGTGAAGGAACAGATGCAAAATCGAGCACACCTGGAATTCAGAGGCAGGAGCCCTGACAGAGCAGTCTGTTGTATAAGGCTATATATGCTTGAGGATTTGTGGGGATGAGGTCCCTACAGACAAAACCTGCCTCCATATAACCCACATCTTAATACATAATCTACATTGGCTGCTAGGCATTTATTTTTCATGGTTGGCTACGTTTACGCTCACATTAGTTCTGTGTGACAATTGAATAAATATGGTAGCAAACAGTTTACTTGAAGGAATAAAAAGAGTAAGATGTATCGTATGAAAATTCAGGCAGTGCCTTAGCTATATTGTTTTGCAATGTTAGAATAGGGTCTTGGTGAAGACAGAGAGTGCACTTCCATACAGTGAGTGGTGTGTGTGGTCATTGCAGAGTTGTGGAACTACATGTGGGTGGCTTCTTTTGCATTATTTTTGTGTTCCACCACTAGTGGGAGGGCCTCTGGTACAGAGGTAGACAGTTTTGCAGAATGTCACATGGGTGACACTAGATTATTGAGGTCAAATATTATCATAATAAAGCTGGACTCAGGAGGGAACTGAACCAAGGCACAATCTAGTTCTAGTGCATTTGGCAGTTAAAAATCCCTCTTCTTTCTCTGTTGCATGTTAATGCAGTAACCCTGAATGACTGACAGTCAGAGGGGGTAGTATAGGCAGGAACAGACATAGAAACTTCATGATGTGGGGATATATAGAAAAGGCTCCTTTGGTCAGGACAGTATGTTAACATCCGAGCTGACCCCTGAGGATACATTAGCCCATCTTGGAAGAAACTTCAAGATTTTTTTGACTGGAAAAAACAGCAGAACAGAGAAAAAGTTCAAGGATAGCCACAGTGGTCAAAAGATGTGCTTCTGTATCCAGCAATTGTGTTAGGTTAGGGGAATGTCACTGTGTAGATTAAGAAGAAATGTCAAGTTTTAACAAGTTTTATGTAGTTTTTTTTTTTAAGATTTTTTAAAATTATTTATTTGAGAGAGAGAGAGGGATAGAGCACAAGCAGGGGGAGCAGCAGAGAGAAAGGGAGAAGCAGGCTCCCCACTGAGCAGGGAGCCCGATGCGGGGCTGGATCCCAGGACCCTGGGATCATGACCTGAGCCGAAGGCAGACGCTTAACGGACTGAGCCACCCAGGCGCCCCAAGTTTTATGTAGTTTTATATGAGAATTAGGATAAAGGAGAGTATCATTATTCTTGAACTGATCCTATATTCTAATAGCAGTAATACAAGGTGAAAAAAGTGAACCAAGCAATTTTTTATTTTTTAAGTAAAACACAACCATGGGCTTTTTTCTTTTTTTACTGAGGAAATACAATTAGAAATTTCTTAAAGAATGGGGAGATGTTAAGGAGGAAGTGTGGGTCAGAGAGACGAATCGACACAGGTCATCTAGAGAGGAATGAGGGAACAAACTAGGAGAGAAGTGGCTTGACTGTGGGAGGATTTGCAGTCCTCTAACGCAAGTGGGAGGACAGTCAGTAACAGGAAATACACTGACCAAATGGAGTTAAGTTCTTGATCAGAGTTGTCCCATTGATGAAAGATACCCCATTCCTGGTTGCCTTGGCAATAGGACATTTATCTTATGTTAATGGCATTATAATCAGGAACAAAACATGCAGATTTTTAAGGGGGTGGGGCACTGAATTACCTCCACTTTGGGGAGAGTCTGGGAGTAATTTGGGAGATTTTTGTCCCACAAGGTATGTAATTAATGGAAAGAATATTACTTTTATATAGATATATTAATGAGAGTACATGCACAAGAGGCTTCCAGGTACTGCCGATCCATTGCTACCCTACTGAATCTTATCATGTCAATATTTTATATCCACCCAACCTCCCTGATACTTACTATCACTGTGGTGGTTTGGAAGAAAAGCCAAGAAATCAGAAACTCTGGACTGGGAAAGGCAGAAGCTCACACTCTTGGGGTCCTGAGAAGGGTTTGGAGAAATACAGGTAGTTGCTGCTTGAGTTTCTCCCTGGTCCTGGACATCATAGCCATAACATGCCCCCACAGCTCTGTGTCTTCATGCCTTTTTTTTTTTTTTCATAGTATTATGTATTTGGAAAATACTTACCAGGACATATATTTTGTTTCACTAGTAACTAGGCCATGTGACATCGATATATCTTGAGCAGCTACAAAGAGGATTAGGGTTATTTCAAAACAGTTTTATTTATTTAATGTCTTCGTCAAACCCATATAGTGCTCAGTATGTGCCAGGCACTGTTCTTAACATTTCCCAGTATTAACATATTGTCATAGGTATGATTAGATGGATAATTCCTGGTGGGTTGTGGCAAAATTTATTTTGCCTTGGATAATTCAGATTATTGAAAAATTTATTATGTGTATGTTGAGAGAGGTTCAAAATGTTAATGTGGAGAAGTTGGACCTAAAATCCACATTTATTCAGGGTTCCTTCTGTGTGGACCATGCTTCTCAAAGAAGTCCATGTATGGGCTTTCAGGACACTGCATTTATGAGTCTGCTTATAAAAGTCCGCCTAGTCATTTTTTATGGGGGAAAGGGAGTATCTTCTTTATTAGATTCCCAAAGGCATCTGCAATTCCCAGTGGCAGTGGTGGTTTACATTGCTTAGCTCCCATCATCATCTCTTCCTTTTAAGTTCAGTCTTATGCAAATTGAAGAGGAAAATTAAAATATTTACTGTGTACGCAGATGCAAATTGATGATGTTGGCTTGGAAGGATTTTAGTTAAATTTTCTCTCTAAAAATGCATCAAAGCCAGGAATAGTAAGAAAAAGAAAAATAGAGGTAAACTTGGTAAAAACCATCAACAGTGCAATAAGAATAGAGAGCCACAAACTGCAAAACATGAAGCATAACTCTCAAATCCTTGATGCCTAGCTTGAAACAAGAGTGTTTACTGGCATCTGACATAAGTCTTCTCCAAACTGAAGAAAAGTGTAGATTTCCTCAAAAGTGTCACAGTGAGGGGGCGCTTGGGTGGCTCATTTGGTTAAGCGTCTGATTCTTGATTTCAGCTCAGGTCATGATCTTAGGGTCATGAGATCAAGCCCTACATTGTGCTCCTTGCTGGGCATGGAGCCTGCTTAAGATTCTCTCTCTCCCTCTCCCCCCTCCCCACAACTGTGTTCTCTCTCTCAAAAAAAAAAAAAAAAAAAGTGTCACAGTGAGAATAAAATTGGTAAACAAAGCATTCCTGCTATCATAGCATTTATATGATAGTGTGGGAAGACAGAAAATACAGTGCTCAACAAGGGAATTTTGTGATCATGATAAATACTCCAAAGAAAATAAAATGAGGTGATCTCTGTTAAGTATCTGAGGATCCGGGGTCTCTGAGATGGTGACATTTGAATTGAGACCTGACTGACAGAAAGATGACAACCTGGCAAATATTTGGGGCCAGAGTTTGCCAGAAAGGAGGAAAAGTAAGTAAAAGAAATCCAAGTCAGGGATGATCTTGGCAGGGATATGGAATAATAAGAAGGTCATTACATCTGGCTTAAGCCACTGGAAGAAGTGGTAGGAAATATAAATGTTATAAACCATGATGAAATAATTGAATACCATTTATTATTATTATTATTTTTACTCTGGAGGTGGAAAGAACTAGTAGTTGACTAATTTCTTCATCTTCTGTAGCAGGGCATTTGTATGTACTTTTAAAGTTAACACATGTTGTTAAATAGCATAATAATTCCAACCTCTTAAAAATTTAGAACTAATTTCTTAATATTTAAATATTAATATCTCTGTGATAAAGAAAATGTTAAAGTTGTTCAGCATTTCCTTTAGTTGCATTTTTTTTCTTCTGGTAAAGTCAAAGGAAATTTAATATTTGTTTGTTAAAAGTAACATTAGTGTGGTTATAGTTTTGTAAAATTATGCTCTATTTCTTTCCTTCCTATTTTCCTTCCTTCCTCCTTGCCTCCTTCCTTCCTTCTTCCTTCTTCCTTACTCTTACACAGGCAGGATATGCACAAAATTTCTGAAATGATGTCCATCTAATGGCAATGATGAATATTTTCACTTCTGAAACTTGTTTATTCTTAGTTTTACAATAGGCATGAATTGTAACTTAATTATGTTATTCATTAATATTTTGTGGGTTTTTGTTGCTATAATTTTTGTTTTTACTTTCTTTGGCCTAAGAGATTGAGTGATTTTTGTGTTTCTTTCTTTCTCACTTCATTTCTAGCATTTAAACATGTTACCCAAGATCTTTGATCATGTTTTATAAACTGTAGCTTTCTTACTTTTTTCAGAGACACTGCAGTATGAACAACTTCGTCAAGATATTTCCTAGCCTTTTCTACACTCATGAATTTGAACTTTCTTCCAGCCCATCATATTCAATAGAATCTTATTATTTTTGCATTGATCTTTAATATCTTTCTACTGATGAGACCTATACATTGGCACTTTATGATAAATTTTAGTAGCTAATGGCTGTTGATATGACAAGTTTAAAAATGACTCTTGCTGTTCATCAATTTTTCTTTGGATATGGGAGTTTTAAAACTACCTGCTTCTATTTTTGATATATTCTGTTTAATAATATTCTCAAAATAGTTGTACGTGCTTATCTTTAAGTTTGTATGTAAACACGTTTTAGAATAAACATTTTTGTCAGTAAATTCATTTTTTAAAGGATTGATCTAATCTATTCATTTTATCTCATTTTTAAGTAACTGGATCCAAGATTGCTCCTTGAAGTAATTATGAATGCCTTGGTACATTGTATTATTGTTCCCAGCTCTTCACTTTCTTCATATTACAGGGTTATACATCCATGCCTTTTACTATGTATTATTGTAGGTACCTCACGTAGTCCACTCGATGAAATGTTATTTCTTGCTTACTTGACTTTGGACCTGGTCATGTTCTTTGGACTTGCTTTGGCCAGTGAAATGTGGAAGTAAGCCAAAGCTTTAAATGTGTTTCCATTTGTTGCCATTTGGTTTAGTCTCTTGTGGATTTGCAGCCTGCCCCAGGTAGTTCTTGCCTCAGAATGATGAAAAAAAAAAATAGAACAGACCTGAATTTGACCAGCATTTGGAGTCTGGTCAAGCACAGAAGAATCTAAGTGAGACCAGCCAAGATCAACCAAACTGCAGGTGGCACATAGGACCATGAATGAAAAGAAACAGATGCTTATTGCTGTAAGCCACTGAGATCTTGGAGTTGTTTTTTTCTGCAGCATTAGTGCCACAATGGGTGATGAATCTGATCATTTAAAAACTTAGATATCTTTACGTACATTCTAGTCCCATAAACACAATTGAAAAACTAAGATCGTCATTCATGAAACTGGCTTCAGTTTGTGATTCCAGTTGTGGTTCTGCCAATTACTAGATATATGCAATTGAAAAAATTTTCTTGATCTCAGTGAGCCTAAGTTTTCTCTTTTATAAAATTTGGATAATAATCTCTCTATAGGACTAAAGATATATGTGAAATGATTTAACATAAACATACGTATTAAATAGGTGTTCAATAGATATTAAATAGATATTCAATAAAACTATTATTTAATATTCACACTGGATTTATTGTTAACAGCATAATTTTTAAAGGTACTATTCACTGCTTTATTTATTTTTAAAGATTTTATTTATTTATTTATTTATTTATTTATTTATTTATTTATTTAGTGAGAGAGAGAATGTGCCCCGGGGGATGAGGGGCAGTGGGAGAGAGAGAAAGAGAGTCTCAAGCAGACTCCATGCTCAGTGTGGAGCCCTATGTGGGGCCCAATGTGGGACTTGATCCCCTGACACTGAGATCATGACCTGAACTGAAATCAAGAGTCAGATGCTTAACTGACTGAGCCACCAGGTACCCCAACTACTCACCACTTTATAATAAGTCCTTACCTGGGATTTTTGAAAATTAATGCAAATAGTGTACAAATAACAATTTTAGGTTGAATAAATGCAGACTTCTGAAATAAATTTCATTAAAGAAGAAGTCAGGCTTATTAGATCCTGTTTTTTATCACACCATCAGTAAATATTTATAAAATATTTGTAAGGCCTTTGTCTGGGTAGCAGGTCAGACAAAGAAATGCCAAGATACTTATTTTTCTGAGTGCCATGTCAGTCAAGAGAGACCACATGACATTTCAGATCAACCCACAGCCTGTGGAGAACAAAGCTTAGGGGGGGGCACAGTAGAGAGGAAAGAATGAGTTATGGATTCACTAAATGGAAGTTAAGTCTGAACCAAGATAACAAAATCATGCACAGATAAGCACCAGTGACTACAAATAAACCATGTGTATGTGAGGTAGTTAAATACAAGTTTCTGCAGAGAACACCACGTATTTTCTGTGCTGTTGAGAAAAGAGATTAAACTGAGTAAATATTAATCAGTAACATCCAAAGTGACTGTTACACTTGATTTCAAAGGTGATAAGTCGTGTCCTGCACCTGTCCCCGGTGACTCTTACGTATCAGGCAGTTTCTATCAGCGTAGGGGAATTGGTGAATAAGACAGAATGGTTCTGCCTCCATGGAGTCCACAGTCTTTGCAGGGAGACGCAAAGACTGCCTTTTAGAATTTTGTTTTTCAATTTTTTGAGCATACATAGCTCTTTCTCACCTCTGATCAGAACCCTTGCACAGGTTTACAGCTGCTCTTACCTCTGCTTGGAAAGCTCTTCTTTCCCTTGGCAGTCAACTAGATGCAGTTGCAAACTGGAATTGCTACAAAGCAACGGAAAGGAGTATAGAGATGGAGAGGTAATGTGTACACAGAAACTGGAAGGATGACAAGGAGCAGGGCATGTGAGGAAGAGGGGAGGGAGTGTGACAACTCAGAGAAGGAGTTTGCCTCCCTTGGAAGTGAAGGGATGCCTCTGGTGCATGGAGAGTAAAGGTGAGAGCAAGACCCAGGTCATGCCAGCTTGTGGGTAAGTGTACCTTCCTGAAAAGGGTAGGGATGTTGTTGGAGGAGCAGGGAGAAGCTAAGGAAGTTATTTTAAAGGAAAGGGGTGTGTATCATTAGTTTCTACTTTAAAAATCTTACTTTGCTAACTAAGGAATAAATTGGGAGTGGGGAAGAGAGAAAACGGGGAGAAATCCAGGTGACAGGTGGTTCATGACCAGAAGTAGGATGATGGTTATAGAAATTGAAGTGGGGATGTTCAAAAGATATTTTAGATCTAGAAACAACAGCACTTGATGATGGATTGGACGATAGCAGTGACTTAGGTGGGAAACTTAAAGATGACTTCTAGGTTTCTACAAAGTTGAATAACAGTAGTCAAAGGAGATTGCTGGCTAGATTTGCAGACCAGGCTGCTGGCTGCAGACATGCTTAGATGACTGATCAGGAATAACATTGATTTAAAGAAGGGCTTTGATCATAAAAACTGAAGTACAGACAGAGCACAGTGGCAGGTGGGACTCAGAGAAGAGAGAGGCATAGACAGGCAAAAGTCTAGACAGGTCATGTTCACAGGCTATTCTTAGTCTGGAGACCTGGTCCCACCATCATGTTTCAAAACAGCACTAGGCACCCAGCGAGGGTGGGAAGCAGCATCAAGGGAGAGAAAGAGGTTGCAGAATCAGGCATGGCTGCGAAACAATTACGGGTGCATGATCTTGTGTGAATTACTTGAATTACTTAACCTTTCAGAAGCTCCGATTCCTTATTTATAAAATAGGATGAGAATATTTACCTTGTATGTTTGTTATGGAGATTAATTTGAGCAACACTTACAAAATACCTTGCATATAGTAGATGCTAAAAATGTAGTTCTCTCGGCCTCCCCACTGCGTAAATTAATTCATATCAATTGAGAGCTCACTCATTCAGCTACATGACTAATCAACCTGACACTAAAGGGCTTGGTTCTCGTCCAGCTCCCCTCAAGCTGCGGAGTGGGGAGTGGGGAGATGAAAAAGAAAGGATGGAACTAAACATTATGGTATAGTCTAAATCAAATGGTAGAGTCTAAATCCCACTTCATTATGTACCATATTACATGGTGTTAAATTCTTTGATTTTTATGTCTTTGCAGCAACTTTGTGAGAACAGTATTACTTGGTTTCTTTTATAAGTAAGGACAGTTGGGCAGAATTTGGGAGATCTGAGCAAGGTTACCAAGCACCTGCCAGGAGAGCCAGGATTGGAATGTGCTGAGCCTGATGCTTGTGCATTTCTCCCTCCACAGTGCGCGGTTTCTGCAAAAGATGGGCCCCAACACAAGTCCAATTCCCAAAGGAGGAAACTTGTCATGTACAAAATATTTTTTTTTTTTTTTTCCTGGAGTGGACAGGAGGGCTCTATTTGAGGGGAATGGTTTGGGAGGATTTATATCATCCTCTCTGAATTTGAAAGGGCTGAGTCATTCATTCATGGACTTAGTTATACTTTATTTCAGAGAGGAGAGACTTCTGAGTCCCTGAAAAGTTGACACCCTGAGATCATTCAGCTGGTGGCATTTTGGCATTTTCACTATTTCAGTTCAATAGTGTTTCAGTGTTTCTCTGATGCCTCAGACTTTTTTAAAAATTTAATCCATGATTCAATCCTTACTTGCAGCAACAGGGATTTTTGTCAGTAATATGACTGGTGAAAGATACATATACATGCACATCTCCCCTTGGATAGCTAATTGTCATCTCAATTTTGAATGATCAAAATAGAACTCAGTTTCCTTGCCTCAAATCTGCCCACCTTCCCCTACAGTCTTCCCTTCTTGACAAATTTCAACTGCAGGACATGAACCTCAGCTGTCCTCGACTCCTTCTCAATGGAAATCGACACCCAGAAGTATGTCGGTCCTGTCTTTGAACTGTTACATCCTCCACTGACATCTCCCAACAACATCTTTTGCCTGGGCTACTCTGCTAACCGCCTAAATACCTCTCCCTTCCTCCTCCCAGTCCCCTTGTTCCCATTCTCTTGGGCCAGACTGGTCCATTCACAAGGGAAGAGGCAAAGTCTGGACAGTGGTTGCCACACTCCACTTGATC
The DNA here is from genome assembly GCF_011800145.1 of Mirounga leonina. NCBI lineage: Eukaryota > Metazoa > Chordata > Mammalia > Carnivora > Phocidae > Mirounga > Mirounga leonina. Next base: position 45,700,094 of record NW_023270316.1, read on the forward strand.
TGAAGTCTGACATTGTGGCCGACTTTTCTCTCACACCCCCTTTGCTCCATCAGACTTGACCACTTTTTAGTTCCTCAAACATGCTGACAAACTGCCATCTCAGTGCTTTTCTACCTGCTAACATTTCTGCATAGAATTCTCTTTTGCCAGATAGACAAATAGCTTCTTTCCACACTTTATTGATATCTCTGCTAAAATATCACCTTGGGGGTGCCTGAAGGTGGCTCAGTCGGTTGAGCCTCCGACTTGTGGTTTTAGCCCCGGTCATGATTTCAGGGTGGTGAGATTGAGCTCTGCTCAACTCAGAGTCTGCCTAAGACTCTTTCCGGCTTTCTCTGCCCCTCCCTCTGCTTGTGCTCTCAGTCTCTCAAATAAATAAATCAATAAAAATCCTAAAATATCACCTTGTCAGAAAGTCTTTCTTGACCATTCATTATAAGAGGGCAACTCTGTCCCCATACTTGCGCTCTCTTTCCTCCATAGCACTGATCACTGTTTAACACAGTATAAATTTATTTATTGTTTTTCTCACAACACCCTCCATCCTGCTTTGTATGTATGGTCCATGAGGACAGGAGCTTTTGCTCAGATTTGCTTCCTATTAGTATCATGTTTGGCTTGATCCAGGAATGAATTCAATTCGTATTGTTGAATGAATCAGTTGATGTTAATATTTGCGATGTAAATTGTCATTCTTGTAGATTGGGTCCAAGTTCTTATGTATATTAATTTATTTTTTCTTAGATTGTTCTTGTCCTCCTGACCTCTGGCTTTATTATAATTAACTATGGCTTTGATAAGAAATACTCCCAATTTTGGGGAATAGCAATTTCAACAGTAAAACATTAGTAGTGAATGGATAATATGAATAAGTCATTTCTGGAAAAATATTGTGAAATAAGATACAACTCCTTAGAGCACATTTTCTTTGTGTAGAATATTTCCTTATTCCCATGCAACACTAGATTCTGCTGCATTTATTTGCTTTAGAATTTAATGCTTATTATATTTGGGGAGCTAGAACTGAGTAAAAATGAAAACCTTTTCTAATGCTATCAACAAATATGTTATCAAGAATTTTTAATTATTTTTAGTAAGTTTTAACATGTAGTAGAACCAGTAATTCTTTTTTTTGCCCTGACTTAACTCCCGTTGACCATCATTTGTGCTGCAAAGATGAAGCTCGCTGCTTTAGCTCGTCTTTCAGACAAACTAAGACAGTTGTATTGAATTCCGAAGCATGTGCACTTGAAATTGGAAGTCCACTGTCAGTGAGGAGAACCTGCGGTAGCTGCATCTCACCTCCTCTTCTGTGATATGATACAGCTAATCTCAGCTGAACTACTTGAGATGCTTGTTACTGCTGCAATCTCAATGAATTTAGAGTGGTAATCAATTAACAGTAAATAGGTTTCTTTGTCAATTTGGAAGCATCCCAATGAAGGTAAAGAGAAAGTGGAATAAGGTGATAAATAATTTATAGCTAGAGAGGATCCTTAATTCCTTCTGCCCACTAGTAGGTTCTAAATTATTTTTTAGGGGTAACATGAGACCAATAACCAGAGAACTGGGACACAAATTAACTGTTTGAGAAAGAGATTTTTAAACTTAAAGATGTGCCAGTTTTGCTGCTTACACCTGGATTTTGTACAAATGATGCAACTGCAAAGGGCCACTTGTCTGTGACCCTCCTAAGGTCTCTTTCTGCCATTTCTCCCGTTATCTTGATTTTTCTCTTGATCTGTCCTCCAGGATTATTTTCCGACTTGCTTGCATCTCATTTTGTACCAGTAAAGTGCATGTGTTAGTGCACACATGCACGATTGCTGTTTTTATCCTCCTCTGGTAACTCTTTTTCTATGTCTCTCAGGGTCTCATCTTGGCTAGGCTTTCCTTTTATTAGTATCTTGACAGCTCGGAGGTGGTGATTAGGACATTTAGAGCTCTGAGGCTTGGATGCCCAGCATGGATGTAATTCCCCATTCATTACCTGTCTTCCTTCCCCTGCTCTGCCTAGGTATGGGTAATAAAGGCCTGTCTTCCCTTGCTCAGTTCCTAAGACAAAGGGGACCGCGTAGTAATGATTCAGCAGCTCCTTCCTCAGTGACATCTGGGCATAGTGAATTCACAATGTAGTTTGCCCACCCTCACGATGCACCAATAAAGTCAGTCAGCTGACAAGGAGGTCTGGCCTCCTGGTGTCCTCCTCTCCCCTCTCCCCTAGCCCCTAAGTCTAGAGGCTAGCCCTAACTGTTGACTAGGGCTCTGGGTTACTCTTTTAGATCCCAGCAACCCCTTCACCTGGTTTGCATCCTGCTTTTGACCTGTTTTTGTTTTTATCTTTGTTTTTGTTTTACATTGTCCTACGTGGATTTCCCTTATCCATAGCTCTCATGTACATCATATTGAGAACTGTCCCCACCTTGAACTTCCTCACTCCATAGGCACCTGCCCTTCACCCTTGAACTGAACCCTTAGATTTTGACCTCTGACCCAAAGTGAAAAATGAGAGCTCTCTGGTTCAACTGAACTTGGTGATTTTGTATTCTAGAAGGGGGAAAGCTCTTCTGTTTTTCCAGATGTACTCATTCTCTGCTAGTTTTAGTTGTCTGAGAGCTTTGGGGATTTAGAAGTGGGACTAGGTCTCAATGCTAGTGCATGTCCAGTAAAAAAATAAATCACCACCACCTCTAGAAACAGTAGATTTATGTGAAGCTAAAGAATCTTAAGTTTCCAGGTCTTCATTTGCATGGGCCCCTTCTGATGCCCTGGCAGGGGCTTCAGCGCTGTGTTCACATATACATATGATTTTGTAAATTTGCAAAAGTAAGATATTTTAACTGCAACCGATGATAACCATTGTGTCTTTTCACTTCATCTTCCAATTTATCATTATTTCCACTCATGCCTGGTGGCATTGCCAGTGGGCCGGGGCACATTTTTGATCCAAGGAGAATGCGTGTGAGATACATTTAGTTTGAGTCTATTAGCATGGATTTATGTGCACTGCAATTACTTCTATGAGTAAGCCACGGCTAGTGGGCAGCTTTGAAGCTGCACAGCTCACATGTCCCTTCCAGAGAACATGTTGGCATATCTCCTCCAGCCTCTGCACCTTCAGCATCACATCAAGACCATGCTCTCTCCAGTCTGCTCTGAGCCAGTGACTCTGTGTGGTCGGAGTTCTAGAGCCAGACCATTCCTGCCCATTATGGAATGGGCAGTCTTCGCCCTGGAGCCTCGACTTTCTCAGAGCTGTACTGCAGCTGTACGGCCCTCCACCCAATTCTCCTTCCTTCTCTCTTTCCTTCCACAGCTGTCAGATCCTCATCACATTTGAAAGTTTCTCTCTTTTTTCTCTTTCTTATCTTCCATGGGCATTCTCCCTCAAGGAATCTCTCGTACATCTAATTCCAACTTGGTGTCTGCCAACATGAACTGACACAGTGAAAGGTTTCAGAGGTGAGTGTGTGTCAGATCTTTGTTTAAACTGAAGTTTGGCTATTGACTCTGATGCTAATGATCTTCACACTATATTGCCTTTTATATGCCTAGTGGTCTATCAACCAATCTTTGATTCCTTAACCCAAACTTCAAATCATGGTCATCTATTTTTAATCACTTGCCAGCACTTGACAATCTTCCCCACCTCCCCTCCTGACTCCAGAGCATTTTTTCCCCAATGTTCTCATCCACTACTGGCCTACCTATATGCCACACTCTACCCAGACAGACTCTGCCATTGATAGGGCAAACCTTTGCTTATGCTCTTCTCCCTGTCTGAAATAGCTTTGCCCAAACTAGGACGTGTGCATATTTCTTACTAATTTCTTGCTGATGTGACATGGACAACAGAAATATAAAACTCATAATATACCATGACAATGAGGACATATGTGATGAACTGATAAACAAGCATCATTAATTCAAGAAGCATGTAAGATTAATCATTGTTCTAGAAAACTTGAAATGTCCTAAAATTTTATAGGCTATTTATGAAAGAAACTTGATATTTTCTCAAATTTGATAACAATTATAAAATTCACATATTAGCAGTAGAGTTGTGAAGCTTATAGAAACTTTCCCAAAATACTGTTTTTTTCTTTGCCCAACCATATAAGAGAAGACTTAATTATCTGCTTTCTATTGAATTGTGTTATCCCCAAACTTCGTTATGTTGAAGCCCTAACCCTCAATGTGACCGTGTTTGGAGATAGGGCCTACAGTAAGGTAATAAAGATAAAAATGAGGTCACAAGAATGGGTTGATAGGATTTGTGTACTCGTAAGAGGAGATATCACAGAGCTTGCTCTCTCTCTACTTCCGCTTCCTACCTCCCTGCCGTGGAAGGACATGGTGAGAAGGCAGCTATCTGCAAGCCAAAGGGCTCTCACCAGAAACCAAACCCTGTCAGAACCTTGATTTTTGAGTTTTCCAGCCTCCAGAACTATGAGAAAATTTCTGTTGTTTAAGCTGCCCAGTCTGAAGTATTTTGTTATGGCAGCCTGAGTTGACTAAGACACTATCTTTCCCTTCTTTCCAAAGAATAGTGATTTTCAACTGGCTGTGATATTTGTCCTTACAGGGAATATTTGACAATGTCTGGAGACATTTTTGATGGTCACAACTGGGGGGATGCTACTGGCATCTAGTGGGTAGAGGTCAGAGATGCTGCAAAAATTCCTGTAATTCATAGAGCAGCATGTTTCCTCTTTTCCCTCCACCTGATCCCGATGAAGAATTACCTGGTTCACATTGTCAATAATACAAAGATTGCAAAGCTTGAGAAATCCTGCTATAAGAAATCATATAAAATCATATTTTATGAAGAGGCGCTTGAAGAAGATATAGTCAATTATATGGGACAAATATTATAGGGAGATATTGAGCAGGTAATTAATAAATGTATTTGCTTGGTTTTGTTTGTGATATTTTCATATTTTATTTATTTATTTATTTTTTAAAGATTTTATTTATTTATTTGACAGAGAGAGACAGCGAGAGAGGGAACACAAGCAGGGGGAGTGGGAGAGGGAGAAGCAGGCTTCCCGCCAAGCAGGGAGCCTGATGCGGGGCTCGATCCCAGGACCCTGGGATCATGACCTGAGCTGAAGGCAGACGCTTAATGACTGAGCCACCCAGGCGCCCCAGATATTTTCATATTTTAAAACTTATAATTTATATATTTTTCTTTTCCTGAATAAAAATGTATTTTTCTACCTGGTTTGGTATTCTTTTTTAAAAGACAACCCTCAAAATTTTATAATCTTCAGTTCCCCAAATCCTGAATTCATCCCAGTTTAGAATTATGATTACACACTTACATACAGCACTAGTAGATTTTTACTTCATTATGATTCTGAATCTCAGCATTATAATTTTATTTTTGGGGGGTATAGTCTCACTATCTAAAAATGCTTAGTAAGGTTTAATGTAACAGAACATTTTTATAAGTGGAATAAATGCTGTCATTATTGTATATGTAGGCAAGAGATTTGGCCTTTCTCACTAAATCCTCTTTGCCCTTTGCAGAAGATTTTCCTAAGCTGTTAAATAATAGAGCATTCATGCAGTGTATTCTGGGTTCTCTTCTTTAGTGGAATATGTTCACATGGGAGTCATCCATAACTCACCCACATCTTTCACCCCACTCCTGAAAATTAATTAACAAGTCATGCCAGTTTTGAAATTTCTCAAATATTTCCCAATATCTCATTATTTTATTTAGGGCCTCCATCATTCCCCCATTGGACAGCTGAACAGTTTCTTATTTGGATCACCTAATTCTACTTCATAGTCTATACAGATACCAAGATGATCTATGATCCATCTCTCTATACCAAGGTCATCTATCTATCTGAGCATGTCATTGCATGTTTAAAAGCATTCAATGATTTTCCATTTTTATTTCTGTTTGTATCAGAACTTGTTCTTCAGAAGAAATCTCCAGCAGAAGCCCAATGAATAACATAGATCAAATTGTATCAGGTGCAGGACCAGAGCCTCCCCTCCTTAAACAATCTTTTACCCCTTACCCTTCTCTGTGGTCCCTGGGGCACCTTCATGATACCCATGTGTGACTGGAATGAGAGCAATAATTTATCATCCAAACAAGCACACTTCTGAGAGTGAATGGTCAAATCATTGCTAGTTATGCTGGGATAGTAGGTGAAAAGTGAGATTGTCCCAGGCATACTGGAATGTACTGGCACCTCCAGAGTTTCTTAAAGGATAATTTGCAGACCTCATCTGTAAATCAATCCAATCAACTTGGCTTGCAGATTTCTGGGCCACAACCTACATCCAGAGAATCATCATCTTGAGCGCATGAGATGCACAGGGTAGCTCCAGGAAGCACAGTTAACACTGCTCTACAGGATCCTCAAACTGATTTGCTAACCCTTTCTGACTGCCCTGACCATGTCCTATGCTCTCCAAACACCATATTGGTTGTTGAGATTGTGCCTTTATGTACATCGCCTCCTCTTCCTGAACAGCTTTCATTTTCTACTCCAGAGACTGTCAGCCCCTCTGGGGAGCCATTCCTGTGCTCCTCAGGTGGAGTTACGTGCATTCCTCTATGGTCCAGCAGAACTTACTGCATTTTATTGCTGACTTTATCTTAGTCGATTATTGTTACATTATTTTAGGTTTCATTTTTTTCCCCATTAAATTCTAAGCTTCTCAAGGGCAGGGGCCATGTTTTACTAATTTTAGAACATAGCACAATACTTGGCACATAGTAATTGCTCAAGTGATTGATGAATAAGAAAGTTGGTAAATGAGTGAAGATAATGTTCATTACCTCTCCTAATTTTGGCTCCCTAAGTAACTATTCTAGCTTTAACCTCAAACAATCCAACAATTTATTTTTACTGAGTGATTATATTATTAGGTCATTTAGAAAATTATTTAAATGAATGTATGGTTATTAAAGTCTTTAATATATACGTTTGAATATCTCATCATACGGCATTTTTAGAATCAGAAAGGGCTTAGAAATCCCTTAGATTTCTATATCTTACAGATGAAAAACAGGCTCAGTTTCTTCTTCTATCAGAAGTAGAGCAAAGATGAATCTCTAGCCCTGAGGTGACAATGCAGGGCCGCCCGTGTTCCTGACACTTTTTTAAGTCCCTGCCCTAAGAGGCAATGCCTGGCCCAAATATTGGGGCTAGGTACTGAATAAGATAACATTAGTATGTCATAATGTTATAGGTTGGATTCCTTAGGAAGCAGACTCTGAGACAGAATTTAGCTGGGGATGTTTATTAAGGAGCACCTTGTTGATGAACACCTGTGAAATGGGAGGGAAAAGAAGCAGGATTGGGCAGAAAAAGAGGTTGAGCTTCCATACAGTCCTAAGGGTGGCCTCTATTGATTCCAAAGGAATTCCAGAGCAAGAGCAGTCCTAATGTTGTCCTTAGTTGGGTTAGGATGGCCAGCACCTTATACCCCTGTGTTGCATGTGGGCCACCTCAGAAAAGGTATGACCTTGGGTGAGGCAGTTCTTTGCATTTGAGATAATCCCTAGAGGCTGAGAGCCAAAGGCTGTCTGCTGGAGGTACTCCTAGCATCTGGGCAACAGGTTCTTCCTTGAAGGGAGAATCTAGGAAGCAGAGCACAGTGTTACCACAGTAAGCTTTCCAAAGGATAGACTTTTACATGCATATGGATGAAGATTCTGGTTTGAATCAGGTAAACTCCAATAAACTCAGTTGACGGAGGAGCCAGAATTGTCAGTTGGGTCTCAGTTCACAACGCAGCTGTATATATAGTGATACAATATAGCAAATTTATGAGAGACCTCTGGAATTCTTGCTGTGATCTTTTGGGGATTTTCTTTGTTAATACGGTGGGATATATGTAGAATTTTAGCGAATTCCTTTTAGTATGTACTGATGAAACGTTTTTCTTTTCAATTATTATTTGACATCTTAAAACAAACTTTTCTTTTTAAAGGTTTTATTTATTTATTTGACAGAGACAGAGACAGCGAGAGCAGGAACACAAGCAGGGGGAGTGGGAGAGGGAGAAGCAGGCTTCCCACCGAGCAGGGAGTCCGATGTGGGACTTGATCCCAGGACCCTGGGATCATGACCTGAGCCGAAGGCAGAAGCTTAACGACTGAGCCACTCAGGCGCCCCTTAACAAACTTCTTAATATAAAATACGCTCTTATTGCAGGACAAAAATAAGTCTTGCAGTCATGGTGAAAAATTGTATTTGTAATAAAATAATAATAATAATAAAAATAAAATTATAGGGGCACCTGGGTGGCTCAGTCGTTAAGTGTCTGCCTTCAGCTCAGGTCATGATCCCAGGGTCCTGGGATCGAGCCCCACATCGGGCTCCCTACTCTGCAGGAAGCCTGCTTCTCACTCTCCCACTCCCCCTGCTTGTGTTTCCTCTCTCGCTGTCTCTCTCTCTCTGTCAAATAAAATCTTTAAAAAAAGAAAAAAAAATTATAATAGTTTTTGTAAGATTTTACTTAAAATTTTCAAATATGTATATGTGAAGTTGGCCTGAATTCCTATTTTGCCTATTTTTATATTTAGGTATTAAGATTATGCAAAAAATTATAAAATAAGCTGGAAACTATCATGTACTTTTATTTTATACAGAGGGATTTATACAGTATAATACCTTGTTTTAATTTGGAACATTTTTGCTGAGTAATTTACTGACTTCTAAATTCTTCCCATGATATCCACCTCTTCTGGGTCAACTTAATTAACTACATTTCCTATGAAAAAATGTATAATATGTTGATATGTTCAAAGCTTTACATAGGCCAATACATGGTATTATTTTTAATCACCTCTGTACTGTATATGCTTTCTCATTCTAAATTCGTGTATTAGGATTTATTTTAAATTATTTTTTGAGAATAGTTATTTTAAGTGACTTATTTTCAAAGAACTCCTTAGATTAAGCAATTCTACTTTTTAATTTTTATCTTAAATTGCTAATTTGTACATTAAAATTGCTTTGTTGTACCTCCTTTCCAATTTGTGTAATTAGATTTAGTTAACATATTTCTCCTTTTATTTGTACACAAATATTCATATTTATTCATAATAGCAAAAAAAATGGAAACAATCAAAATATTCTTCAATAGGTAGATGACTAAACAGACTCTGGTACATCCATACATGAAATAACACCCAGCAACAGAAAGGAATAGACTATTGATACATGTAACGACCTGGATGGATCCTGAGATAGTTATGCTGAGTGAAAAAAGTCAACCTATTGTATAATTTTATAACATTCTCAGAATAGCCAAATTATAGAAATGGAAAACAGATTAGTGGTTGTCAGGAGTAAGGGATGGTGGAAGAAAGGAAAATGGGTGTGACTATAAAGAGGTAGAAGGAGGGAGATCATTGTAGTAATGGAATAATTCTATATCTTCATGTTGTAGCAGTTACACAAATGTACACATGTGATAGTATAACAATACAATTATACATACTCATTGCCTCAATGTAATTTCCTGGTTTTGATGTTGTGTTATAACTACGGACAACATGACCATTGAGGAAAGCTGGGTGAAAGATCCATGGTACCTCTTTTTACTTTCTTTGCAACTTCATTGAATCCATAATTCTTCTGCTTTTTTTTTTTTAAATAATAAAAGCATTTTAGATTAAGGAGAATAGTTCTTTTGAGTAATTTTGGCCACTTCCCAGGTATTTGGTATGCATTTTTATCATTAGTGCTACTTTAAAATTTTTCTGTAATTGTTATTTTTATTTTTTTAACATAAGTTGTTTATGAGGTTAATACATTTTTCAAACATTTGAAATTTTTTGTTTAACACTTTGATATTAATTTGTAGGGTTGTCACTATTACTGTTTTTGAATTGTTTTCAAACAATATGTATCATGGAATTTTTGGAGTTTTATTTATATTTTTTTTAAAAAAAGATTTTATTTGAGAGAGAGAGGGAGAGAGAGGGAGAGAGAGAGAGAGACAGGAGCAAAGGGACAAGCAGACTCCCTGATGAGCAGGGAGCCTGATGAGGGGCTTGATCCCAGGATCCTGAGATCATGACTTGAGCCGAAGTCAGACGCTTGATCTGACTGAGCCACCCAGGCACCCCTGTACTTTTTTTAATGGTCTCATATAACTGCTTTTGTAAAAGTTCCATGGACACTTGAGGAAAAAAGTGCATTATTTCTGTTTTCCATATAGAATTCAATATAAATATGTTAAATAATATTATTAACTATTTAGGATTTTGTATCATTTTTAATCTTATTTACTTATTAAAGCCTATGAATGTTGTATTAAAATCTGTACCTACTGTTGTGTTTCTGTTATCTCTTATTATATTTTTAACAGTTTTTGCTTCCTATATTTTATATTATAAAGTATAATTGCTTGATTCCAGTATCATTATTATAGATTGTATCTTCATACAGAAATAAGATATTGCTTATTTCATTTTTGTTGAAGACCATTTTTCTGTTATTAATATAATTTGGCAGTTTCTTTTTCCTTTGGTTTAATTGCTGCATTTTGTCCAAATATTTACTTTTAATATTTCTTTGTTATTTTGCTTTAGGGAGGCTACCTTTCGTTTTGTAGTGAAGTCTAAGGGTTATCTTTTAGCAGAGGTGTTTATTATTATAAATGTTACATTTGATATCATTTTGTCATGTTGTTTGGAGATTTCTGTATTTTGTATTTTGTTGTTTGTATGTTTTGCCTTTTTAAAGACTACTTTGTTTACTTTTTTGTCATATGAAATGTGTTCATTCTAATTTTTTTTTTTGCTTAACAATTTGGAAGAACTCCCCCTCCCCCACACTGAAAGCAGTATTTTAGAGGTTACTATTAAAATTTAAAAATAGCATATTTGAACATATATTTTGCTGATTATCAATGTCATGAATGAACCAGAAGCTGTTGCTATTCTGCTACACTAAGTACCCACTTCTATTCACCCCATCTATTTCACAGGTTTTTTTCATATGATATGGGGTTTTTGGATAGATATTATTATATTATTATATATTTGCAGTAAGAAGCTATTCTTTCTGAATCATTGCTCATATTTTATTTTTGTTTTACAACTATTATTATATTTAAGTGACTTCATTGCCTTCTGTGCATCCTTTCATACCACAGGTTCAACTCTTGGCTCCCTTTTTGACTGAACTTTTGAACAGTGAACATTTTCACGAAGAACTTTGGAAGATATCCTTTGTGAGCCTGTGCATTACCACAAATAATTTGTCTTTTTACTTGAATGATAACTTGGCTGAGCACAGGGTTTGGTGGTAAACCTTTTCTTTTCCAAAACATCTTTAAGTGTTTGTTTTGTCTCTTACCTTTCTTTTAATGGCTTTTAACGCTATAGAGTAGCCAGCTTCGCAGGTTTTCTTCCAAGAGAGGTTAATTTCTGCGTGTTCTGCCCCCAGCCTCAGGGAAGCATGATTTGCTCCCTTTTTCTTGAAATCCACTTCACCAGAATGTGATCCGGAAAAGTAAGACCTCGGGTCTTTCTTGAGATGTTTCCTAGGTTCCCTTACATAACTTAGGAAACATTAGGAATGTTTTAATCTATTGGTAAAACATAAGAATCTTTTTACTGTACTAGGAAAGCTTTACTCTTTTATTACATCGTTTTTTATTCTGTCATATTTGTTGTGATTTTTTATTTTCCAGGAAATCAATTCTCATTTCTAAATCCTTATTTTCTGTCTTCCACTTTAATCATCTTTAAACATATAATTTTTCTTTCTTGTCCTTCTATCGGTGGAGGTCACCCAGAGGACGTGAACGCCAGTTAACCCCAGAGTTGAATCCGGGCAATCAGAGCTCGGTCCGGACAATCGGAGCCCAAACCGGGCAATCGGAGCCCAATCCGGGCCATCGGAGCCCAATCCGGGCCATCGGAGCCCAAACCGGGCAATCGGAGCCCAATCCGGGCCATCGGAGCCCAAACCGGGCAATCGGAGCCCAATCCGGGCAATCGGAGCCCAAACCGGGCAATCGGAGCCCAATCCGGGCAATCGGAGCCCAAACCGGGCCATCGGAGCCCAATCCGGGCAATCGGAGCCCAATCCGGGCCATCGGAGCCCAAACCGGGCAATCGGAGCCCAATCCGGGCAATCGGAGCCCAAACCGGGCAATCGGAGCCCAATCCGGGCAATCGGAGCCCAATCCGGGCAATCGGAGCCCAAACCGGGCAATCGGAGCCCAATCCGGGCAATCGGAGCCTCTTCACCAGCCCCACCCCCGATCTGCCTGCTGTCTTCTGGCCCGGGGAGGTTCCCACAGTGGAGACCGTTTTTAAGAACAGCCTGGAAAGAGTAAGGTGTCATTGAGACTGTCAGGATGTGTACGTGACCGCCAAGGTCTCTGTTTAATCTTTTAAGACGCTGACTAGCAGGTGCGGACATCTACTCGTCTTCCGGCTGCTCCAGACCAGCGTCCGAAGTGAGTAAATTCCTTCCCTTATCAGATGCGGTAGCTGGCAGTCTGGAGTGGCCTGCCTCTTTCTTCTGTCTCCTTGCCCTCCGTGTGCGGGCCAGTTTTCCAGCCAACACCTTCTGCATTTTTGAAGTGTTAAGTTTGTGGCCTGTTGGACTGATTTAATTTTCTGTATTTCTTCTAATATCTTGCTCACCTTTTTATCCTGAGATTGCCTGGCTCTTTATAAAGATATATTGAATGAATGCTTTAATTTATTGCAATTTTATATCATTACGGTCTTAAAAAAATCTAGTTCCCTAATCCAGTCAGTTTCCTTTATATCTAAATGTTGACATTTTATTTCAGAGTCCATGTTTCCTTCCATGTGGTTGGTAATAAAAATCAGGTTCCTGAAAAAAAAAAAAAAGATCTATTTTACCATTTCCTGTAATAGATCTTTTCTCAAAAGTACGTTTTTCTTTTGCATTTTTACTGCTTACGTCCTCTCCCTTTTTAAAGTGCAGACAACTTTCATAAGTGCCATGCTTGTTTTTGTTTGGTTTTGCTGTTTCTTTCCCTGAATGAGCAGAGTAAGTCCTGCTCTGACATTTACCTGCAAACAGGGCTGGTGGTTTGTCTTAAGTTATCCTCACTGTCTAACAGCTGTTGGAGCTGTCTCAGATTTTAAGCTGGAGACAAGTGATGTTGGTGTTGGTGTTGGTGTTGAGTATCTCAAATTCCTGGTGTTAGATGGTTCTATAATATGGTTCAGCTGGCTTTGAAGGGTTCTATTCCTGGTCCACCTGCATTACATTGCTGTGAGTTGGGGAATAAACTTCTGAGTAATTGAAGCACTCTTTAATTCTTGCTTTTCCAAAGACAGTAAATAGGTAATCAAGAACCTGCCCACTGCTCTCAGATCTCCCAAGGTTAGACCTTCTCTACAGCTGCACTAATGTCATTGGAAGTCAAGCATCACATTTTGATAAATCTTCCATCCCAGCCGTAGTTTTTATATTTCTGGGAATTTTATTATCTTGCAGTGGGTACAGAAAGTGGTACCATTTTCACGTGGGCATTTATCACAGGAACATAGGGGGATGTTGGCAACATGACTCTGGCTACATCAGAAAGCAAGCTGCAGACACATAGCTGGAGTCTTCCTTTTATTGCTTAGAACTGTCCCCGAGAGACAGGGACAAGGGTCAAGTGCTAGTGAGCCTGGTTGGTACTGGCCTTAGCACTGAAGCCTGCCAGTGTTGATCCTTTATTTTCTGACTCATGAGGAGATTTAGGAGATCTCAGGTATGGGGCTAGGTACTCAAGGGACCAGAGCAAGTGGCAATTAATCAGCAGCTGAGAAATATTGCAGTATTTTACTGACTCTGATGACCTTAGCAGTACAGGGAGGGATCTCCCATTTACCTCCTGCCCCCAACCTAGCATTTTTCTTCAGGAAATGGCTTTGTTTAATTACAATTACTGTAGGAATCATTAATTATTTCTATATTCTAATGGGAATAAAACTTTGCATCACTTTTTGAGTTTTCAGGAGTACTTAATTGTGGGATACTATGAGGAAGATAAGTCATGAAATATGACTAGTTTTTTCACAAAGGGGGAAATAGAAACTCCAGAACTTTGTCTAATTTAACATGGCCTGTGACTAGAATCCTTGTTTCATTAATTCTTCTGCCTCCTGCCATATTGAAATCTTGTATCATATACTTTCCTATGTGCAGCTGATCCTATAAGAAATAGAACTATTGCCAAAGAAACCTTGGTTAGGAACTATGGGTTTGAACCTCAACTCTTTACTTACTGTCTGATCTTAAATGACTCAACCTCTCTGAATTTGGTTTTGTACACCTGTGAACTATTCTGTCTGAAAGATCAAATAAAATCAGGGGTCTGAGAAAACTTTGTATGTTCTAATATTGCAATGTTAGTTGCTTATGAACAACAACTAACTATGTTTTTTTTTTTTTTTTTTTTTTCCCCTCTTTATGTTCAGACCCCAGAGTGGGCACTGGTCATTTAATTCTGCATACTTAGTTGAGGGGACTTTGAACATTTAACCAGACTTTATAAATGAGAAGTGATGCAGTAGGAGCCATGGGACACTGGCTTGCTAGTTCCAGTTGTGCTCGGTTTGGGCTCTCTCTCCTGGGCCCTATGCTGGGGTCTATGCCTCACCCTAGGATTGCTGTTCTAGCCAGCCCCTGATGTCCTGACCCTGTGGCCTCAACTTGTGTACATCAGAATGTTGCAACCCTTTCTAAGCAGGAAGACAATATAATTTATCACCCAGACCAGGACATTTATGAGAATAAAATGTTGGTGCTGTAAATCATTTCACTAGGGTAAGAAGAATAACTGTCCAGGGCGCCTGGGTGGCTCAGTCGGTTAAGCGACTGCCTTCGGCTCAGGTCATGATCCTGGAGTCCCGGGATCGAGTCCCGCATCGGGCTCCCTGCTCGGTGGGACGTCTGCTTCTCCCTCTCCCACTCCCCCTGCTTGTGTTCCCTCTCTCGCTGTGTCTTTCTCTGTCAAATAAATAAATAAAATCTTAAAAAAAAAAAAAAAAAAAACTGTCCAGGAAAACTGGGATACATAGTTTCCAAAATGATAACGAATCACATACAATAATGAGCAGGAGGGAAGAATTTGAGGAAGGTTTCATTTCCTTATTGAGTAGGTAGGTTTTTTTTAAAAGTCACTTCTATAAAAGAGTCAACTAACCATGCTTAGATTCAACCAGCCATAAGCATTTTGACATTCACATTTAGAAATAATTATTTTATCTTGCTAGGAGGACATGAACCTAAAACTTGAGATTTGGCTTGCCAACTATTCTTTTTTCAGAGGACATACACAAATTCAAGAAATTTACATTACAGTTTGGATATTCTATTTGTAAAAATATTAACTCATAAGCTTAGAAAATATGTCTTCATATTCAGAGATCTAATTTATAAAGTCCTACTTTGCCACCCACTTTTAGCTGTTTCTGCTAAATGGAAAAAATATTGTCCCCAGTAATGACTCCTGGAAATGCATGTCTCCATCCTGGCTAATTCTTTAATTCTCAGACACTTACAGTTTAAATTGCTTATGGAACTTTTGAAGGAAACCTTACCTGAAACCTAAGCAAAGCCCTGAACCATTCCCCTCCATTTTTCATCAAATGTTTCCTCTACTCCTTACATTCTTTCTTCCCCTCTACCCCACACAGAACTTTATCTGGCAGTAGAAAGAAAAACACATCTTATTAAAGCTTTGGAAAAGGATTCAGTTCCCTATATCAGAGCTCCATCTCTCCTGGGACCCCATTATTTCTTTGAGGTTCTTGCCCTGCAAATCAGGTCTATCCTATTGGCCCTCCTTCCTGCTTTTTTAGCACTCTGCTCTCCCATCAAATTTGTCTAGATGGGTGGAACACACTGTTTTTCCAGCACTGGCCAATTTCTGGTTGCTGTAATTATACTTCGAATGTTTAAAACAACATGTTAAAAATACTAGATTTTTTTTTTTAAAGATTTTTAAAATTATTTATTTATTTGACAAAGAGAGAGAGAGAGCAGGGGGAGCAGGAGAGGGAGAAGCAGACTCCCCGCTGAGCAGGGAGCCTGATGCGGGGCTCGATCCCAGGAGTCTGGGATCATGATCTGAGCCGAAGGCAGCCGTTTAACCAACTGAGCCACCCAGGTGCCCCAAAATACTAGATTTTTTTTAAAGATAGAAAACACCTGTGAAGATGGGAAGTTTGGAGTTTAAAAAGTCTTAAGACAAGAAGATCAAGAGGACACATGGATTTGGGAAAGTTTGATTTCTTGTTAGGTGCAGAACAAATAAGGCAGGGAAAAAAGGCTGGGGGTGGAAGCCGCTGACAAATGCTACCAGAAGCCTGAAACCAAAGAACATACTTAAAAATCCTGTCTGCTTAGGTGAAAGGTAGCTTGGACTTGTTCAGTCTGCCCTACCCTGTGGCTCCTGATGTTCCTGAGCTTTTCTCCAGTAGCCAGATAGCTCAGGTGGTGTCTGGCGGGAGCACAACGCTCCCATACGCTGTTTGCAGGACATTAGTACCTGGAAGCAGTCGGAGGCTCCTTCTCAGTGGAGGATGTCTTTTCCTTTTTCCTTTTGGTCACTGTTGGTGTGGAACTGCTTCTGCTCATCATTCCCTTTTAATCTGGCCCAGTGATGAAAAAGACCTACTGGGGCACGCCTGGCAGGTGAAACATCCAGATGCTAAGCTCCAGGATTAATTTTGCTAGCAGTGGCATCTGGGAGTCAGCTCCTTTCCCCTGGCTTGGCTGGCAGATGGGTTAACCCCTCATAGTCCAGAAGGCTCATTTGATGTGTCACATTAGCAGTCCAGCTCTCTTGGCAGGAAGAGCTACCGAAAGAACCGATGTTCTTTCAATGCAGAAATCTGTATATAAACATCAGAGCCTTGTAGTTTTATCAGAGCCTTTGTCCCATAAGGGACAAAGAACAAACAGTCCCTGGAGATGATAAGGAGTCTGAGTGATGTGGATGCTTTTCCAGGCAACACCAGCAGAGTGTATTCTGAGCAGGAGAGGCTGTTGTCAGTGTCCGTCAAAGGAAAAGAAAGGAAAGGCAGAGCCTGGGAAGAATGGTCCACTAAGTAAGAATGAGAGTAGATGGAAATATTACTTCAGAAAGCTACTAGATGTCTTCCCCTCCCCATTAAAACACATGTACACACACACAAACAGGTATGCACACATACACACACTCACACCATGCTCACCTCGCACCTTTTTTGCATTTGAATTTTGCCTTTGTTCAGTAAAACTGTCTTTCTTATCCCCAAAGTCAAGAAAAAGATTTAAAATCTGACTCTGCCTTCATGAAATCTTGCCTCTGCCATGGCGTTTTTTGTTGTTGTTGTTGGAAAGTTTATGACTGAGTGTCTGCAAGCAACAGTACTTTTGAAAGGGGCTCTAAATATTAAACTCATTTCAAGTGTGACTTGAGACTCAGGCAGACTGCAGGAGTGGTGACAATTTATTACTCTTCAGAAGCCCTAAAGCAGAGTAAATATAGATTTATCAGTGATAATATGAGAACAACAGATCAGTTTGATTTTAAGTAAATCCTTCCCCCCAAAAGCCAGAATTTGATTAATCCATCGAAGCTTGCTAGAGTCACTAGGAACTAATTGAAACATAGATTAGTTCCTCTTCTTCCCACACAGTTAAATATATCTGGCTGAAGAAGGGAATATTCTGAACTTTTTTTGTTGGCACAGATGTTGTCAGTTTTTCAGTAATTGCTTACCCCAAGTTTAAGTGTCATATGTCTAGTTTCAAAACAGTCGGGAAGCCTGAGATAATTTATTCATTATGTTGTAGGAAAAACGACCTTATCCAACAATCTCATAATGGAATTCAGAGGCTCTGTAGCCATCTTTGGCCCCAGTCTGTGCTCATAGATGGCTGTCTGGAATGGCTCTCCAAGACCCAAACCCTTACCCAATTTATTCTGCTTGTGTCCTAAGGATAGAAAAAGCCTTACAAATTCCAGAGAGATGTGGTAATACTTTAGTGTCATGACAGTCTTACTGGAACTTTGAATTTGCAGTTTGCTTTTTGCTCTGAGTCTCCCAGAGAACTTTTGAAACATTTATGTGTTTCACAGATATTTGTGACTGGTGGAGATCAACTCAGTTTTATACCAGGGAAGAATGAGAAAAAGAGAGGGTAGGGACATATCCAGCAATGCCCGAAAGTCAATGCCAAGATGGTCTAGAAGTAAATATCCATGGGGTCAACTGAGAAGCCAGTATCTACAACTCAAGGTCAGACAGACCTTATAAAATTGTGGTGATAGGGGCCCCTTACGTTTTAGAGTTTGCAGAGAATACTTCTGTATATATTCTTGAATTTGATGCCTGAACACTTCTAGGATGAGATTTGATTCCCATTTTCAGGTGACGAAACTGAGGAACAGAAACTAACAACATGTCAAATAGTAAATTTTTGTATTTAGTATATCTAAGTCTGGGGCCAAGGTTGTTTGAATCATTGCCCAGTATTTTCCCTCTAGTTTGGCCCATTAGTAAAGTTGATGTGGGGAGCTGAGGGGCTGCTTTTGTCTCTTCTTACAAAGTGGCTAATGATTATAATTAGTTTTTTAGCCAGAGAACTTAAAAACAATTTTTTTTTAAACATTGAGACTTTAGCTTTATTTATGTTCATGGGCTCTGCCAGTTAATTTACTGTTTTTCCTTGGAAGTGGCCATTATTCCATTTATTTTAAGTAATAAAGATGGCAGTGATATTAACTCCACTAAGTCAAAGGGTTGGAGAATGTCTGTATAATGGCAGAGTCTTCCTATTTAGGCCTGAGTTTTATTCTGGGGAATTTGATAAGCCTTCTTTTATAGGGTTATTCTTGAGAGTTAAGTGGGTATTTTCTGAAAGTGCCATGAAGTTCTGATTCTATTCATCTGAAAAAAAAAAAAAAAGGAATGATTTATGCACAACTGCATATAAATGATATGTGCACTATATTCCTATGTGTCCTGGAAGCTCTATTGCTTTTTAATAATGCTTAATAAAATAGAATATGAGTTTTTTTTAAAAAGGTCTTACTTTGCTTTGCAAAATAAGTAATAGGCCCAGGTGGCTTTTGTTCTGCTATAAATTTCATCACGACTTCAAGAAATTTCCCCAAATCATGTTGCTGCCTACTTTTGTAGGTGAAATATGGGGTGAAGGATTTGCTTTTCTTTTAATCTGTTCATCCTGGAATTTCCTGAGTGAGAAAAGTAATTGTAGGAAAGGGTGCTTTGCCTGTTACTAGGAAGGGAGTGTCAGGGAAAATGTTGACTAATGAATTTTTCCCAGTGAATTATGAGGCCTATAATCAAGCCTTATCAGTCGGCTGCTCCATCAAATCTAGTTAACTAACAATTTTCACCACTATTAATCCCTGACTAGGGTTCAGTGCTTTGGATTAAAGCTCTGGCCCATATAGAAAAAATAAAATATAGAAAAATAGTCTACTTTGAGAAAGATTTTCACCCAAGTTATTGACAATCTGGGCCTTCATAGGCCAACAATTCAATGAAATGTATAGACCTTGAATTAATTTCCAATGACCTGTATGCTTTGAAATCTCTACTTCACTTCAGATTTGTTAGAAGAGGTAGTACAGTTAAATTATGCTGCCTAAGTAAGTGGGAAAAACTTGAGAGCAGATCCTAAAACATAACTCCCTCTTTCCCTTCTGCCAAATCTCAGAGAGTATTGCTAATACACATGAGAAAAATAATGAGTCACATTGTTGGAAGAAGAGCTCTGCCTTGCTAGATCAGGGCAACACTGAAGAGATGGTGGATTCTGCCTCGCTTATGTGGATTAGAGCCAGGCTCACGTGTGTATTATCTGCCTGTACTTTAAGACCCAGTTTATTTTTCTATTTTTTGTTTTTTTAAAGATTTTATTTATTTATTAGAGAGAGTGAGTGAGAGAGAGAAAGCATGAGCAAGGGGAGGGAGAGGGAGAAGCAGACTCCCCCCATTTAACAGGGAGCCGACGTGGAGCTTGATCCCAGGACCTGGAGATCATGACCTGAGCCTAAGGCAGACACTTTAACTGAATAAGCCACCCAGGTGCCCCCAAGACCCAGTTTAAATGCACCTGCTCCATGATCCTTCTCTGATGGCCTTACTTTACATATAATATGTTTCCATCACATATTTGTTAAATGACTCAGTGGGGTTCCATGATAACTGAATTCTTTTGTCCTTCAAAGTGGATTCTGTGACATTCAACCAAATAATAAAATTTGAAAATAATCATATATCAAATGAGATACAAATAGAGCATATTATTTCCTTGTAATAGGTTCTAGGAAAGTTTAGCACATTTTTATTTATTTATTTATTTATTTAATTTATTTTAAAAATATTTTATTTATTTATTTGACAGAGAGAGACACAGCAAGAGGGGGAACACAAGCAGGGGGAGTGGGAGAGGGAGAAGCAGGCTTCCCGCAGAGCAGGGAGCCCGATGTGGGGCTTGATCCCAGGACCCTGGGATCATGACCTGAGCCGAAGGCAGACGCTTAACGACTGAGCCACCCAGGCACCTCAAGTTTAACGTATTTTAGAGACAAATGAAATTATCTCATGTGTTTTCATTTTAAAACTGAATGCAGAGTCCTGTGGGAGAAATTGCTTAAGAATTGAAAATTTATGGCTGGTTAAAATATAATGATGTACATTATTTCTTTTGTTGCCATATTTTTACTTTGCTTTATATTTTTTGCTCATGTTGTTATTGTTTTGGCAAAGTCTTTTTGCACAGGAGGAATCTTTGAAGATCATGTATCTTATAGAAAAACAATTTTCTAAAGAAATAAATGAAACTTTTAAAATAGACATTGCACTGAAATGTGAAAACTATGACTATAGTAAATGAGGGAAGAGAAGTCTGATTCCATAAGAGGAAAACTCATCTTTCATGGGGGGTGGCAATTAAATTATAACTTTGCTTTCTTTGTGTAATTTCCTATAGCCATAACTTATGTTTATAGGCTGTATAATTCAGCTTAGTCTGTCTTACTTTGTGTTTACAAAGTACCTTTACAAAGTACTTGGCTTACACAAATAACAGTTCTCACTTAGGTTATATGTCCATTATGGATCAACCATGGCTCTGCTCCACATTCTTTTCACTGGGAGACCCAAACTGACAGAGTAGCCCCTTTCTGGTCATTTTAAAAAAATTTCATGTGTCAAAGGACAAGACCATCTCTCAGTATCTGAAACAAAAACCTTCACATTGTATTTATTGCTTATTTAAGTGAGGGAAAACTATGTGGGTCAGGCGTATGCTCTTCAAGCAAAGCAGGGAACTGATCTCTTTTAGAGCTTTTGGGAAGGGTGGAATTTGGGGATTCAGCAACTTTCAAGATGGGAGTGTGCTGACATCAGCTGTAGAAGCATGGATACTACAGTGAGACTGTTGACTAACTGACATTCAGAGAATGTTTCTTTTGAAAGTCCAGTCCCTACCAGATGACTTTTAGAAGCAAAATGCTGTCATTGATTGGTTGGTGTTCCTAAGCAGTTGTGATTATTGTTATGGCTATGGAACGGTCATTGATTGATCAGATAGATTTAAAGAATTCTGGTGTTTACCTGTTTCCATAGTTTCAGAACTTTTTTTTAAAGGAATATGGAAACTTTATTATTTCATTTTCTCTTGGCAGTCAGAAAAGAGAAGGTGGTGGAACTATGTGAAGGCTTTTATAGCTTTTATTTGGAAGTGACATTTGTCACTTCCATTCACATTTTATCAAAGAAGATCATAGAGACAAACTTAATAGCAATCTCTAATCAACTCCCAGGGAGAGATAAGAAATACAGTTGACCCTTAAACAACATGCATTTGAACTGCACAGGCCTATTTATACACAGATTTTTTCCCCCATGAAACAATACTGCAAATGTGTTTTCTCTTCCTTATGAGTTTAACATTTTCTTTCCTCTAGCTTATATTATTCTAAGCATATAGTATATAATAAATATATACAAAATACGTGGTAATCAACTTTTTATATTATTGGTAAGGCTTCCAGTCAATAGTATGCTATTAATAGTTCAGTTTTGGGGGAGTGAACAGTTAAATGCAGATTTTTGACTGTGTAGGGGAGGAGGTCTTTGTTCCTTACCCCTACATTGTTCAAGGGTCAGCTGTATTTTTTTTTATAATACCCAGTGCTCATCACATCATTTGCCCTCTTTAATGCCCATCGCCCAGCTACCCCATCCCCCTACCCACCTCCCCTCCAGCAGCCCTCAATTTCTTTCCCATAGTTAAGAGTCTCTAGTGGTTTGTCTCCCTCTCTGATTTCTTCCCATTCAGTTTTTCCTTCCCTTCCAGTATGATCCTCTGTGCTGTTTCTCATATTCCTCATATGAGTGAAATCATATGATAATTGTCTTTCTCTGATTGATTTATTTCACTTAGTGTAATACCCTCCAGTTCCATCCATGTCATTGTAAATGGTAAGATGTCATCCTTTCTGATGGTTGAGTAATAATTCCATTGTATATATGTCCATCTGTTGATGGACATCTTGGCTCTTTCCACAGTTTGGCTATTGTGGACATTGCTGCTATGAACGTTGGAGTGCAGGTGCCCCTTCATATTACTACATTTGTATCTTTGGGGTAAATACCCAGTAGTGCGATTGCTGGGTCATAGGATAGCTCTATTTTTAGCTTCTTGAGGAACCTCCATACTGTTTTCCAGAGTGGTTGTACCAGCTTTATTCCCATCAACAGTGTTTTTCTTTCTCCACAACCTTGCCAACATTTGTTGTTTCCTGCCTTGTTAATTTTAGCCATTCTGACTGGTGTGAGGTGGTATCTCATTGTGGTTTTGATTTGTGTTTCCCTGATGCCAAATGATGTTGAGCATTTTTTCATATGTCTGTTGGCCATTTATATGTCTTCTTTGGAGAAATGTCTGTTCATGTCTTCTGCCCATTTCTCGACTGGATTATTGTTTTTTGGGTGTTGAGTTTGGTAAGTTCTTTAAAGATTTGGATACTAGCCCTTTATCTAATATGTCATGTGCAAGTATCTTCTCCCATTCCGTAGGATGCCTTTAGTTTTGTTGACTGTTTCCTTTGCTGTGCAAAAGCTTTTTATCTTGATGAAGTCCCATTACTTCATTTTTGCTTTTGTTTCCCTTGCCTTTGGAGATGTGTCTAGCAAGAAGTTGCTGTGGCTGAGGTCGAAGAGGTTGTTGCCTGTGTTCTCCTCTAGGATTTTAATGGATTCCTGTTTCACATTTAGATCTTTCATTCATTTTGAGTCTATTTTTGTGTATGGTGTAAGAAAATGGTCCAGTGGCATTCTCCTACATGTGGCTGTCCAAGGGGGTCGCTGTATTTTGAACAATAATATGATCTACTACACAGAAGTTATTGTAGAAGGCAAATGTAGTGCACTTATGTCAGTAGAAAAGGTGTAATATTTCTTTAAAAAGAGAGCCAAACACTATTACATGAAAAAAATGCATTTCTTTTTTTTTTTTTTTAAAGATTTTATTTATTTATTTGACAGAGAGACAGTGAGAGAGGGAACACAAGCAGGGGGAGTGGGAAAGGGAGAAGCAGGCTTCCCGCTGAGCAGGGAGCCTGATGCGGGGCTCGATCCCAGGACCCTGGGATCATGACCTGAGCCAAAGGCAGATGCTTAACCGACTGAGCCACCCAGGTGCCCCCCAAAATGCATTTCTGATAGGTTTTTAAATCCTATCAGAAAAAAAAAATCTTTTCTTAAGTGCCTTCATGTATAGTGCTATTAGGGTGATTGTTAGCCAGGGAATCGTGTTTGTAAATGTCACAAATTGTTTTTTAATGTATATTTTCTGTAGTAAATTCTGAGCAGCAAAGACATTCTAAAGAGCTTTATTTGTGATCTCATCTGCCTTGCAAGAAGAAAAACATGACTCAATAAAAATAAGGCCACATAATAGCTGAAAGAGCAACCCACGAAGACACCATTTTGATCATCTCACTTCTTAAAATGTCTTCCCTGGCTTTCCGTGGGCTAGAGTGGAGAATTCAACTTCTTTAGACTGGCATTCTATCCTAGTTATATTTATTTTTTAATTTCATATTAAGGTGATTTATGACAATGAGTTTGATAATTCCATTATTATTTTCTAGTCTTGATAAATCTTCGAAAGTGCTTTAACATACAGTTGCTCAATATCACATAACCTTTGCTTATAGTTGAAATGAAAATCAACCAGCCCAGCATCGAGGCTCCGAGAAATCCAGTATTCCTACTGCAGGTCATAGTGGAAGCTGGGATTTGTCTTAGGGCTAGTGTGATTTAAATCACCACCTGCTGAGCCAGACAAATTGACCTATTTCTTATTCTCCCTCAATACCTTTGGCTTTAGTTACTTTTTATCTTTTATCATAGTGTCCCATCCTTCATAGCATGAATCACGTGGGCCATAAATGGGTAGATGAGACAATGCTGATTTGTCCAGGTTGACTAGCTGACAAGATTTGTCAATTTTAGCAGACCTTCTCTATTAATTGACTGGCCATTTGAATAAGTGTAGGCTCTGAGACATTTTCCTGAGTTTTATTTTATAATACATATTTTTAAGACCTTATTTTTTAGAGCAGTTTTAGGTTTTCAGGAAAATTGAACAGAAGGCCCAGAGATTTCCCATATGCTCCCTGCCCCCAAACATCAGAGTGACATTCCAGACCAGAGTGGGGCATTTGTTATAATTGATGAATTTACACTGGCACTTCATAATTACCCAAAGTCCATAGTTTATATTACAATTCACTCTTGGTGCTGTATATTCTCTGGGTTTGGACAAGTGCATAATGACATGTATTGACCATTATAATGACATACAGAGTAGTTTTACTTTCCTAAAAATTCTCTGTGCTCCACCTGTATATCCTTACCCCACAAAGGCAACCACTGATCTTTTTATTGTCTCCATAGTTTTGCCTTTTCCAGAATGTCAGATAGTTGCAATCATGCAGTATGTGACCTTTTCAAATTGGCCTCTTTCACTTAGTAGTGTGCATTTGAGTTTCCTCCATGTTTTTCATATCTTGACAGTTAATTTCTTTTTAGTTCTAAATAATATTCCATTGTCTGGATGTACCACAGTTTATTTACCCATTCACCTACTACTGGAGGACACCTTGGTTGCTTCCAAGTTTTGGCAACAGTGAATAAAGCTGCCAGAAACATCCAGTTGTAAGTGTCTGTGGGAACACAAATTTTCAGCTCCTTTGGGGAATACCAAGGAGTGCAATTGCTGGATCCTATAGTAAGAGAATGTTTGTTTGTTTGTTTATTTATTTATTAAAGATTTTATTTTATTTATATGAGAGAGAGCAAGAGAATGAGAGAGAGAGAGAGCACAAGTCAGGGGAGGGGCAGAGGAAGAGGGGGAAGTAGACTCCCCACTGATCAGGGAGCCCAATGTGGGACTCGATACCGGGACCCTGAGATCATGACGTGAGCTGAAGGCAGACTCTTAACCAACTTAGCCGCCCAGGCATCCTAGAGTATGTTTACTTTTCTAAGAAATCTCCAAACTCTTCCAAAATGGCTGTACTTTTTTTTGCATTCCCACTAGCAGTGAGTGGAAATATCGCTCCTGTTGCTCCATATCCTTGCCAGCATTTGATGTTGTCAGCACAATATTTTTAAAGAAAAAATTAATATAATTTCCCCAAATTCTAGTCCTATCTTAAGCTCATAGTCCCCTAAGTTTATATACAAACCTAGGCATGCTACTAATTGTACAGACACATTAATAACCAAATATATGCATGTATATAACAGCAGTGATGATGATGATATCTGACACTTATTGCCACATTTTGCATGCATTCTCCTCTTTAATGCTCAGCACAATAGTATGTATGAGATATTAACTATAATCTTTATTTTGCACATAAAGTTTGCACAGCAGTAAATGTTAAACCTGGGATTCAAATCCAGGTAGTCTAACTCCAGAGCTAATACTTTTAAGCACAAAGCACCATGTTTTTTATATCAATAAATATATGTGTGTGTATGTGTTTGTGTGTGTGTGTTCCTTCATATGCTGTTTGTTATAGGAGAGTTGGAAACAAAAATAGGAAAAAAAAAAAAAAAAAGGAAGAATGAATCTTAACAGCTTGCCTGAGGAGGTTATCAGTTCTGTGTATGTGGTTGGGTCAGTATTTCCATATCACTGTCTTTAACTCTGCCATTAAACTAGTTATTTAGCAAACTGGGTACCAGGTTTCTTAGGTTTTATCAGCATTATCTTAAGGACAGCTATATTTGTCTGACATAAAGCAACCATTTCACATTTTTTGCCCTTGCCTCTCTCCTGAATTATTGTGGACTGCTTCTCTTTGGTACACAAATTGCCAAACAGTCTAATCTTTGCATGGTATGCTGCTAATATACTCCAGACACCCCTATGTGAGTTTAAATTACCCAATGCCAATAAAATACTCACTTTCCGTGTCAAACAATGTGTGGAAGAAATATGCTTCACTTCCACTTATGGTGGACATGATGAGTTGACTCTATAAACATAGTACTTGGCGTGAAAAAACATAGTTTTCAGATAAACAGACTATTTTATTCTCATTTTTCTTCCCTGCATATTTTTTCTCAAAAATGTATGAAATAGGTTTTGGTATCGCCTCGCTTGGTGTTTTCAGGTTTGTTTCTTTTAGGATAAACAGGTTTAGATTCCCAAGCAGAACAATGAAAGGAACACAGTGACACCTGCCTTCTGCATCAGCCCAAGGGGATGGAACAAAGTCAGTTGCCTGGTAGAGGTGGTCTTTAAGTAAAGGTCAAATAAAATTGACTGGAAGCTTAGAGATTAGCTTCATGTGGCTGTTTGAGGTAGGGGGGCTGACCTGATGAGAATGGGAGATGAAAAAAAACAGTATTCTAAAGCTAAAGTTCTGAATCCTCTCTTCCTCATTCTAAGAAATATGAAATGCTGATTTGTCTGTGATTCTTTTCCTCTTCATTAGATTATACAAGGTGTTCACTAGGGTATTTATTGTGGAAGAAGTTTTTAAAAAATTGGAAGAAGTTGAAAGGTGTATCCTAAGGCTGCTGTAACAAATTACCACAAACTGAGTGACTTAAAAACAACAGAAATTCATTGTCTCGTAGTCCTGGAGGTTAGATGTTTGAAATCAAGTTATCAGCTGGGTTGTGCTCTTTCTAAAGGCTCCAGAGGATGATCCTTTCTGGCCTCTTCCTAGCCTGTGGTGGTTGCAGCAACCGTTGGCATTCTGAGGCTTGTAGATCCATCACTTCTATCTCTGCCTCTGTTGTCACGTGGTGTTCTTCACTGTCTGTCTCCAGGTCCAAATTTCCCTCTTCTTCTAAGGACATCCATTTTCGGATCAATGCCCACGCTTACCCAATATGACCTCATCTGAACTTGATTACAATCATAAAGATCCTGTTTCCAAATAAGGTCACCTTCACAGGTACCAAGAGTTAGGGCATTGGCATAGCTTTTTGGAGGACACAGTACTACTCACTATAAGAGGTCAGGATGTATGGTGGGAAGAGCACTAGATTTGGAGCAAAGGCATTAAATATCAAGATTGGTTTGGTGGGAGGGGGGTGGTAGTTCACTCTCTTCATAACTGCCATTGACTCCACTCATTTTTTTGAGTGGATGGTTGAGGTCTTTTCAAACTTAGGTTAAGTGCTATGCAAATGTAGCTTTCAGAGAAGTCGCTTAGTTCCTCTTCCCAACCTCAGTAGAGGGAATTACAGAACCAGAACTTGGAATCAGGAGACACAGGTTTAGAGTGGACTCCAGGCTCTGTGCCCCTGTGTTCTGGACCTTAATCCTTCCAAAAGTCAGTCTGATAAATGAAGTGAAATTGCAACTCTATCTACCCAACCAGATCAATTGATATAATAATACTTTAATAATAGGATGTAGAGTGGGAGTATTCTTTTTGCCGTAGTTACTATATCCCACAGTTAAAGCAATATGAACAAAATACATTGTTTAAAACAAAACACCAAAATTGGGGCCACTTTCTAGAGCTCTGAATCTATATTTTTGTTCTCAATCATTGCTAATATAGTGCTTCATAAACTCCCACCTGTTTCTGCACCTTCCTGGTCCCCATTACGTAAGCAGAGGACTGGGGATGGGAGTAGGAGCTGGAGATTGTCCAAGTTCTGTGTCCTTGGGCTAGGAGGGATGCTGTGACTTTTCTCCCTACAGACTTCAGGTGCTCCATGTCTAGTAGAAAGATTGCAGAGCAACACCAAATCCCTTCCCTGTCTTGTACCCATATCCTTTGCAATGTGACTTTTCAGGTTCTTCTAACAACAGGTGCATCTTCCCCCCATTTCTTTTTTTTTTCCTTTTTCTTATTGTGTTACTGTAGCTTTGCAGTAGGTTTTGAAATCAGGTAGGCCCTCTTATTTTGTTCTTTTTCAAGAATGTTTTGGGGTGCCTGGGTGGCTCAGTCATTTAAGTGACTGCCTTTGGCTCAGGTCATGATCCTGGAGTCCTGGGATTGAGTCCCACATTGGGCTCCTGGCTCAGTGGGAGGCCTGCATCTCCCTCCAATCCTCTCCCCTCTCCTGCTGTTTCTCACTCTCTCTCTCAAATAAATAAATAAAATCTTAAAAAAAAAAAAAGGATGTTTTGTGCATTCAAGACTGCTTGAGGTTCTGTATGAATTTTAGAACGGGTTTTTCTATTTATGCAAAACACATCACTGGGAATTTTTTAAAAGATAGATAGATTGATTGATTGATTGATTGATTTTAGAGAGAGAGAACATGAATGGGAGGGGTAGAGGGAGAGGGAGAGAGAATCTCTAGCAGACTCCACACTGAGCACAGAGCCCAACATGGCGCTTGATCTCATGACCCTGAAATCATGATCTAAGCTGAAACCAAGAGTTGGATGCTTAACCAGCTGCGCCACCCAGGCACCCCATCATTGGGATTTTGATAGGGATTGCAGTGAATGTGTAGATTGCTTTGGGTGATATTGACATTTTAACAGTATTAAGTCTTTTAATCCTTGAATCTGGGGTGTGTTTCCATTTATCTATGTTATCTTCAATATCCCCCCCCCCCCCACACACACAATGTTTTGTAGTTTTCATTGTATAAGTATTTTACCTCCTTGGTCAAGTTAATTCCTAAGTATTTTATTCTTTTTGATGCTCTTATAAATGGAGTTGTTTTTGTAATTTCCTTTTCAGATTTCCCACCCTAGCTCCCACAAGCTGTGTGCAAGATGCTCCAGGAACACATGCAGAGCTGCCTGCCATGTGGCTGGGGGTGGGGAATGGGTAGCTGCTACTGCACTAGGAGCTGAAATTGACCAAAATTAATCTCAATTTATCCTTCAAGACTTCCCCTTCAAGTTGTAAGCCTTCAACAGACTACAGAGTTCCAAAATAATCATATCAGACAGATTCTGCCAGTGAAATTACTGTCTAGATGGGGAGACAGATTCTTGGTGCTTCCTACTCTGCCATCTTCCCAGACTCTTTGACCCCTCTCTCCTCCTCACCATATCTTGTATATGGATTGGCTTCCTCATTTGCTTTGGACCTTAGAATACAGCATAAGTGAGTTCTGAGTCTAGGCCTCTTGCATATTTTCACTCTCCCTCTATAATTCATGTGCCTCCCTGAGAAACAAACCCAAGCTAGCCTCTCACCTCTCAAAGAATATGAAAGACACAAGGAGTAAAAGTAGACCTGAGTTATCCCAGGTGGGTTTATCCTCAGGCAGCCAGTTTCCTAGCTGACTATAGATGCACCAGTGATTACAGGTTCAGCTAGCCTGGACTAAATTGGCAGAAATGCCTAGCTACCCTTAGACTTGTAGAAGTAATATGTGGTTGTTGTTGTAAGTCACTAAGTTTTGAGTTGCTTTGTTATGAAGCAATATCTAACTGATCCAGAAGCTAATACCTAGAAGCATAGTGTTGCCGTAACAAAATCCCAAAATATGTTGTACTGATTTTGTGGCAAGATGGCAAGTAGAAGTTGAAAACAATCATGACCCTTGTTATGCAGTAGCAAAACATTTGCTACAATTGTGGCCTGTGGTAATTTGGAAGATAGAAACAGTTCCTAATACACATTTGGACTTGATCAAGATGATTTCCAGGCCAACATATTGTCATCTGGTTGCTCTTAGCTGTAGATGATATGTAACATAAAGAAAGAGATGAACTAAAGAAAAATTAGCCAGTTAACACACAGAATTTAGAGAGAGTATAGGGGACTTCATGGTTGGAAAATAAAACTATTTATCTATAGTTTCTTTTGCCATTAACAGATTTCCAAAGTAAGATGAAGCCTGGAGACAAAGATCAAATCAGAGTAAGGCAATGGGATCATTACTGTTAAGACTTCTGGAAGAATTATGACCATGCTTAATAGACCTTCTCAGCTGGATAAAAAGGGCTTTAAGGAAACTTAGGAATGTGGTCCCACCGAAGTCTGATCTCAAAGTAACAGTGATTAAATCTATTTAATTTGGGGTGTGACTTTTGCAATATGAAGCGGAGCATAATTGGATATATGGAAAGCCCGCAAAGTTTTATCCTAGGTTATATTGACAAAAGATCAGCAGAATTGAACTAAAATTGACTAACACTACTCACATTGCAAAAGTTACTATGTATTCTCAACTTTACATGCATAGGAATCAAGTTGATGAAGCTACTTCTCAGCTGCAAACTCAGGCCTTTCTTCAGAAATAAGATGTGATGGAAAAAGAAGGATAGCTAGAGGGGTGCCTGGGTAGCTCAGCTGGTTAAGCATCCAACTCTTGGTTTTGGTTAATGTCATGATCTCAGAGTTGTGAGATCGAGCCCCACATCAGGCTCCACTCTGGACTTTGCTTAAGATCCACCCCCCACCCACATGCACGCATGCTCTCTTAGTCTCTCTCAAAAATGAATGAATGAATGAATGAGTGATCTCCAGAACCAAGAGACAAGAGAGTGGTAGTAAGATCTGAGGAGAAAGCTGGACAAGAGAATCATTCCCAAGGAGTATTTCCCAGGAAATAATCAAGCATTATTATCAAAACATGGAATGGCAGGGGAGTCTTGTCAATATTTGCCTGGAAGGTTTTCAGAATTGACACTGAGTGGTGATTATTTTGTGCTTTTCATACTCCAAATTTTTAAATAGCAGTGTTGCTGTGGTTATTCCCTCCCTCCTTCCCTCCCTTCCTTCCATTATTTCCACATGGAAATAGCCTTACAACCAATCTCTGTGCTATAAACTTTCATCTCTAATCCAATGGATATAATTGGGTTTATTTTCCCAAAATTCAGTTTGCCTTATATTATTGGTTACATAAAATATTACTTTTCCCACATGAAATATATTATTATCTATCCGAAAAAGCTGAAATTTGCTCTGACATTCAAAGTCCTTCACACTCAGAACTCTTTAGCTATCCAAGTTCATCTATTATTTCTGAAAACCAACATTCAGTTCCAGCAAGGATGATTTTCTTTTTTTTTACTCTTCCCCAAATAATCTCCTGTGTTACACTTTAAGCCTTTGTTCAGAATGTTCTTCCTGCCTTTTAGCTGTCCCATTCAAGACTCAGAGCAAGTCTGACTTCTTATAGGCCCTGTTCTCTGCCTATTTCCATTGTATCGATCTTACCTGTCAATCTCTCTGTACAAAATAGGGACTTTGTTTTTTTTTAATTTTTTAAATTAACATATAATGTATTATTTGTTTCAGGGGTACAGGTCTGTGATTCATCAGTCTTACACAATTCACAGTGCTCACCATAGCACATACCCTCCCCAGTATCCATCACCCAGCCACCCCATCCCTCCCACCCCTCTCCACTCCAGCAACCCTCAGTTTGCTTCCTGAGATTAAAAGTCTCTTACGGTTTGTCTCCCTCTCTGGTTCCATCTTGTTTCATTTTTCCTTCCCTTTCCGTATGATCCTCTGTCTTATTTCTCAAATTCCTCATATCAGTGAGATCATATGACACTTGTCTTTCTCTGATTGACTTATTTCGCTTAGCATACTACCCTTTAGTTCCATCCATGTTGTTGCAAATGGCAAGATTTCATTTTTTTGATGGCTGCATAATATGCCATTGTATATATATACCATGTCTTCTTGAGGCGTTCATCTGTTGATGGACATCTTGGCTCTTTCCATAGTTTGGCTGTTGTGGACATTGCCCTATAAACATTGGGGTGCATGTGCCCCATCCTCCCCAACATCTGTCGTTTCCTGACTTGTTAATTTTACCCATTCTGACTGGTGTGAGGTGGTATCTCATTGAGGTTTTGATTTGGATTTCCCTGATGCCGAGTGATGTTGAGCACTTTTTCATGTGTCTGTTGGCCATTTGGATGTCTTCTTTGGAGAAATGTCTGTTCATGTCTTCTGCCCATTTCTTGATTGGTTCATTTGTTCTCTGGGTGTTGAATTTGATAAGTTCTTTATAGATTTTGGATACTAGCCCTTTATCTGATATGTCATTTGCAAATATCTTCTCCCATTCTGTCGGTTGTCTTTTGAGTTTTGTTGACTGTTTCCTTTTCTGTGCAAAAGCTTTTTATCTTGATGAAGTTCCAGTAGTTCATTTTTGCCCTTGCCTTTGGTGATGTTTCTAGGAAGAAGTTGCTGCGGCTGAGGTCGAAGAGGTTGCTGCCTGTGTTCTGCTCAAGGATTTTGATGGATTCCTGTCTCACATTTAGGTCTTTCATCCATTTTGAGTCTATTTTTGTGTGTGGTGTAAGGAAATGGTGCAGTTTCATTTTTCTGCATGTGGCTCTCCAGTTTTCCCAGCACCATTTGTTGCAGAGACTGTCTTTTTTCCATTCCATTGGATATTCTTTCTTGCTTTGTCAAAGATTATTGACCATAGAGCTGAAGGTCCATTTCTGGGTTCTCTATTCTGTTCCATTGATCTATGTGTCTGTTTTTGTGCCAGTACCATACTGTCTTGATGATTACACGTTGTAATAGAGCTCGAAGGTCTGGCATTGTGATGCCACCAGCTTTGCTTTTCTTTTTCAATATTCCTTTGGCTATTCGGGGTCTTTTCTGGTTCCATACAAATTTTAGGATTACTTGTTCCATATCTTTGAAAAAAGTTGATGGTATTTTTTTTTTTTTTTAAAGATTTTATTTATTTGACAGACAGAGACAGCGAGAGAGGGAACACAAGCAGGGGGAGTGGGAGAGGGAGAAGCAGGCTTCCCGCGGAGCAGGGAGCCCGATGTGGGGCTCGATCCCAGGACCCCGGGATCATAACCTGAGCTGAAGGCAGATGCTTAACAACTGAGCCACCCAGGTGCCCCAAGTTGATGGTATTTTGATAGGGATTGCATTAAATGTGTAGATTGCTCTAGGCAGCATAGACATTTTCACAATATTTGTTCTTCCAATCCGTGAGCATGGAACGTTTTTCCATTTCTTTGTGTCTTCCTCAATTCCTTTCATGAGTATTCCATAGTTTTCTGAGTACAGATCCTTTATCTCTTTGGTTAAATTTATTCCTAGGTATCTTACGGTTTTGGGTGCAGTTGTAAATGGGATCGACTCCTTAATTTCTCTTTCTTCTGTCTTGTTGGTGTATAGAAATGCCACTGATTATTGTGCATTGATTTTATATCTTGCCAATTTACTGAATTCCTGGTTGAGTTCTAGCAGTTTTGGGGTGGAGTCTTTTGGGTTTTCCACATAAAGTATCATATCATCTGCAAAAAGTAAGAGTTTCACTTCTTCTTTGCTGATTTGGATGCCTTTTATTTCTTTTTGTTGTCTGATAGCTGAGGCTAGGAGGCTGTGTTGAATAGCAGTGGTGTTAGCCATGTTCCTGACCTTAGGGGAAAAGCTCTCAGTTTTTCCCCATTGAGAATGGTATTCGCTGTGGGTTTTTCATAGATGGGTTTTATGATATTGAGGTATGTACCCTCTATCCCTACACTGTGAAGAGTTTTAATCAAGAAAGGATACTGTACTTTGTCACATGCTTTTTCTGCAACTATTGAGAGGATCATATGGTTCTTGTTCTTTCTTTTATTAATGTATTGTATCACATTGATTGATTTGCGGATGTTGAACCAACCTTGCAGCCCAGGAATAAATCCCACTTGGTTGTGGTGAATAATGCTTTTAATGTACAGTTGGATTCTATTGGGCTAGTATTTTGGTTAGAATTTTTGCATCCATGTTCATCAGGGATATTGGTCTGTAATTCTCCTTTTAATGGGGTCCTTGATTTTGGGATCAAGGTAATGCTGGCCTCATAAAATGAGTTTGGAAGTTTTCCTTCCATTTCTATTTTTTGGAACTGCTTCAGAAGAATAGTTGTCAATTCTTCTTTAAATGTTTGGTAGAATTCCCCTGGGAAGCCATCTGGCCCTGGGCTCTTGTTTGTTGGCAGATTTTTGATTACTGCTTCAATTTCCTTAGTGGTTATGGGTCTGTTCAGCTTTTCTGTTTCTTCCTGGTTCAGTTTTGGTAGTTTATACATCTCTAGGAATGCATCCATTTCTTCCAGATTATCTAATTTGCTGGCATAGAGTTGCTCATAATATGTTGTTATAATGGTTTGTATTTCTTTGGTGTTGGTTGTGATCTCTCCTCTTTAATTCATGATTTTATTTATTTGGGTTCTTTCTCTTTTCTTTTTGATCAGTCTGGCCAGGGGTTTATCAATCTTATTCATTCTTTCAAAGAACCAGCTCCTGGTTTCTTGATCTGTTCTACTGTTCTTTTGGTTTCTATTTCATTGATTTCTGCTCTGATCTTTATTATTTCTCTTCTCCTGTTGGGTTTAGGCTTGATTTGCTGTTCTTTCTCCAGCTCCTTTAGGTGTAGGGTTAGGTTGTGTATTTGAGACCATTCTTGTTTCTTTCTTTCTTTCTTTTTTTTTTAAAGATTTTATTTATTTGACAGAGAGAGACACAGTGAGAGAGGGAACACAAGCAGGGGGGAGTGGGAGAGGGAGAAGCAAGCTTCCCGCTGAGCAGGGAGCCTGATGTGGGACTTGATCCCAGGACCCTGGTACCATGACCTGAGCCAAAGGCAGACACTTAATGACTGAGCCACTCAGGTGCCCCGAGACCATTCTTGTTTCTTGAGAAAGTCTTATATTGCTGTATACTTTCCTTTTAGGACTGCCTTTGCTGCATCCCAAAGATTTTGAACAGTTGTGTTTTCATTTTCATTTATTTCCATGAGTATTTAAAATTCTTTAATTTCCCGGTTGACCCATTTATTCTTAGTAGGATGCTCTTTAGCCTCTATGTATTTGAGTTCTTTCCAATTCTCCTCTTGTGACTGAGTTCTAGTTTCAAAGCATTGT
Source organism: Mirounga leonina (assembly GCF_011800145.1). Taxonomy (NCBI): domain Eukaryota; kingdom Metazoa; phylum Chordata; class Mammalia; order Carnivora; family Phocidae; genus Mirounga; species Mirounga leonina. Next base: position 45,735,447 of record NW_023270316.1, read on the forward strand.
GGTCTGAAAATATGCAGGGAATGATCCCAGTCATTTGGTACTGGTTGAGACCTAATTTGTGACCTAGGATGTGATCTATTCTGGAGAATGTTCATGGGCACTAGAGAAGAATGTGTATTCTGTTGCTTTGGAATGGAATGTTCTGAATATATCTGTGAAGTCCATTTGGTCCAGTATGCCATTTAAAGCCTTTATTTCCTTGTTGATCTTTTGCTTAGATGATCTGTTTATTTCAGTGAGGGAGGTGTTAAACTCCCCTACTATTATTGTATTGTTGTCGGTGTGTTTCTTTGATTTTGTTATTAATTGGCTTATATAATTGGCTGCTTCCATGTTAGGGGCATAGATATTTACAACTGTTAGATCTTCTAGTTGGATAGACCCTTTAAGTATGATATAGTGTCCTTCCTCATCTCTTATTATAGTCTTTGGTTTAAAATCTAATTTGTCTGATATAAGGATTGCCACTCCAGCTTTCTTTGATGTCCATTAGCATGGTATATGGTTTTCCACCCCCTCACTTTCAATCTGGGCATGTCTTTGGGTCTAAAATGAATCTCCTGCAGACAGCATATCAATGGGTCTTGTTTTTTTTTAAGATTTTATTTGACAGAGCACAAGGAGAGGGAGAGAGAGAGATAAGCAGGCTCCCTGCTGAGCAAGGATCCCGATGTGGGTCTCGATCCCAGCACCCTGGGATCATGACCTGGGCGGAAGGCAGCCACTTAACCGACTGAGCCACCCAGGCGTCCCGATGGGTCTTGTTTTTTTATCCAATCTGATACCCTGTGTCTTTTGATTCAGGCATTTAGCCCATTTACATTCAGGGTAACTATTAAAGATATGAATTTAGTGCCATTGTATTGTCTGTAAGGTTACTGTTACTGTATATTGTCTCTGTTCCCATCTGGTCTATGTTACTTTTAGGCTCTCTCTATGCTTAGAGGACCCCTTTCAATATTTCTTGTAGGGCTGGTTTCGTGTTGCAAATTCTTTTAGTTTTTATTTGTCCTAGAAGCTTTATCTCTCGTTCTATTTTCAATGACAGCCTAGCTGGATATAGTATTCTCAGATGCATATTTTTCTCGTTTAGTCCTCTGAATATATCATACCAGTCCTTTCTGGCCTGACAGGTCTCTGTGGATAGGTCTGCTCACAGTCTAATGTTTCTGCCATTGTAGGTTACAGACCTCTTGTCCTGAGCTGCTTTCAGGATTTTCTCTTTGTCTCTGAGACTTGTAAGTTTTACTGTTAGATGTCGGGGTGTTGACCTATTTTTATTGATTTTGAAGGGGTTCTCTGCCTCCTGGATTTTGATGCCTGTTTCCTTCCCCGAATAGGGAAGTTCTCCGCTATAATTTGTTCCAATATACCTTCTGCCCCTCTCTGTCTGTCTTCTTCTGGGATCCCAATTATTCTAATGTTGTTTTGCTTTTTGGTATCACTTATCTCTCGAATTCTGCCCTCATGATCCAGTAGTTGTTTATCTCTCTTTTTCTCAGCTTCTTTATTCTCCATCATTTGGTCTTTTATATCACTACTTCTCTCTTCTGCCTCATTTATCCTGGCAGTTAGAGCCTCCATTTTTGATTGCACCTCATTAATAGCCTTTTTGATTTCGACTTGGTTAGATTTTAGTTCTTTTATTTCTCCAGAAAGGGATCTCCAGTATCTTCCATGCTTTTTTCAAGCCCAGCTAGTATCTTTATAATTGTCATTCTGAACTCTAGTTTGGACATCTTACTAATGTCCGTACTGAGTAGGTCACTGGAGGTCAGTACTGCCTCTTGCTCTTCTTTTTTGAGGTGAGTTTTTCCAGTTGTTGTCCAGAGGAGTTGTCCAGAGGAGAACAGATGAATGAGAACAAAATGCTAAAAGGGTAAACGACCCCAGAAAAATATACACTAAGCAAATCAGAAGAGACCTGAAACCAGGGGGAAAAGAAGGGGAAAAAAAAAATGATCAGGCTGGTGAATAGAACAGAGCCACACACTAGATTTTGCATGTATTTTGGTCTGTTAGAAGAAATTGCCTCCCAAAATTTTAAAGAAAGAAAAATTTATATATATATATACAAAAATAAGGGTATATACAATGAATCGATGGAATATGACTGTAAAGATGAAAATTAAAAAAAATTTAAAAAAGGAATTGATAAGATGTTAGAAAAGGAAAGAAGAAAAATTCAACAAAAACATAGAAAAAGAAAAAATAAAGAAAATTATAAAAATTAACTTTGAAAGACTAAAGAATCATGGGGAAAAAAGCCATGAATGCTCTGTGTTGTATTCCCCTAGTGCTGGCGTTCTGCTGTTCTCATTGATCGGTAATCTTTGTCTTGGCTGGATTTTCTTGCTGATCTTCTGGGGGAGGGGCCTGTTATTGTGATTCTCAAATGTCTCTGCCGGAGGCGGAATTGCACAGCTCTCGCCAGAGGCCAGGCTAAGTAATCTGGGGTTTTCTCTCAGTAGCTTTTTTTCCCTGAAAGCTTTCCGTACAGCTTTAGAGGACGAGAATAAAAATGGCAGCCTCCCAATCTCCACCCCAGAGGAGCTGAGAGCTCAGGGCCCCACTCCTCAGTGCACCCTCAGAGAAAAGCAGTCAGTCACTCCTATCTCCCTGGTGTCTGGCCGCACTCCATGCGCCCCTGGCCTGTGACCCAGCTTTTCTATCTCTGGCACACGACCCCATGTGGAGTCTCCAAACCCAGCAGATCCCTGCGGTGCGCTCCGGTGCTGCTCCTCTCGGGGAAGAAAGGGGAGTCTCCCCAGATCTGCCTCTCGTTGGGTCCCTGCTGGAGGAGCAGTGGCCTGACATGCCGTGGATCACGGTTTATGGCAACCCGGAGTTGAGGGCCCACTCCTTGGCTCCGTCTCTGCGGCTGGCTTCCGGCTCCGATACTTGGGAGCTCTGCTACACTCAGGCACCCCCAGTCTTTCTGTGACCCCAAGAGTCCTGAGACCACACTGTCACAGCAAGGGTTCCACCCCCCCACTTAGCCACTGGAGTGACGTCCCTCAGCAGAGCAAACTTCTAGAAGTTACGATTTTGTGCTCTGCTGCTCTATCACTTGCAGGTAGCCAGCTGATGGAGGCTCCCTCCCTCCGTGGTATGTCTTCCCAAATATTGCCTTGGATTAATTTCTCTGCACGTGGTACCTTCCAGAAAGTGGTTGCTTTTCTGTTCATAGAATCGCTGCTATTCTTTTCTTCGATCTCCTGTTGAGTTTGTAGGTGTTCTGAATGGTTTGATAACTATCTAGCTGAATTCCTGGGACCAGATGAAATTTAAGTCTCCTCCTCCTCTGCCATCTTGAATTTGTTTCCCAAAATAGGGTCTTCTGTCATCAGGTTTTCTTTAATTGTTTAGTGAAGATGGCATCTAATAACTAATTATTTATAACTTACATATTTTGGGTAAGGGTTTATAGGCATTTCCAATATGTGTATTTTTAAAGTTCATATACATTTTGACATACTTTTCCTCATTTGATCCTGACCACATTCCTACCAGGGAGGCAGGACAGATATTAATCTTATTTGAAGATGAGAAGACAGGCTGAGAGTCATAGCCTCAGGCCAGGTAGCTGTTAATGACAAGGTTCTGAGCGCGGGTCTTTTGACTGTTTTTGTCATGCTAACATATGCCTCGAGATTGTGTGTAGATGAAAAGAATGGAGTATGCACATGGAAGCATTTTCTATTCTGCATAGAAGTATGCATGTAGGTTTGAAAAGTTATATTTTATATGCCCCATTTCAGGAGCAGGCATCACATTTTATATTCCCAGTATTGATTTGTTCAACACATACTTATTGTTAGTTTATTGTGTGTTTGAAATGCACTCAATTCTAAGGATATAAAGATGACAGTATATGTTCTTGCTCTTACTGAGTTTACAGTCAAGTGTTAAAGAAGGACAAATATGATACATGATAATACAATAATGGAGGGGTGAAAGACTATCGTGTAGTGGGAGAAATGGAAGGGGCCTAAATTTCTGTTGATTTTTTTGTCCTTCTGCAAGTCAAAAAACCTTACTGTCAAAAAGGAAGAGAGGAAATAAGGAGTAGGATGAAGGAGGCAAAGAAGGAAAGAAGGAAATTTGTACTCAAAGCAGAAATAAAACCAATGTAATGAATATCTGCCTTATGTCCGAAACTGTGCTATTCTCTCTGACATATTTAATTATCAGAAAATGTTATGTAATATTATTATCACTGTCAGTATAACAACTCAAGAGAAATTAAATAACTTCCCCAAAGTTATATGGATAATGTTGAGTTCATAGTAATGATAAACTATTGTTGAATCAAATACTATCTACAAATGTATTGTCTCACACATTTTTTAATTAAAAGGAACAAACCTAGGTATTTCCCCTCATTTATTTTTTATTTTAAACAAAGTATGTGAACACTCCTGAAATATCAAGAGCCTGAAGTCCATTTTGGCACAATATGGTCTTAGTTATACTGAATGAGAAAAAGTCAGATATATCTTAGCAAATATAGAAAACATCCAGAAAAGCTTCAGTTTGTGATATTACTATTTTAGAACATTTTGAGAACTTCTGCCTACTTATCAAAGCCATACTTAGTCTACTTTGAGAGTTCAACCAGCCATTGATAATTGAATAATAAGCCAGATTTTTGCTAATAATACATCTTTGCTGTGCTTAAGTGTTCAGCTGCCTCCAAAAGCAATCTGCTGAGGGTAGAAAGAGTACTACATATCTGAAATATAAAGATATCCACAGTAGGATTGATTAGCTGGGGGTGATGTTCACCTGCAAAATTACATATTAGATCTCTGTACCCTGTCAAATATTTAAGTAACAAATCAAGCAAGAGAGCCTTTGTCAGGCTCTTATTTGGAACCAGGTGTACCCTAGACTTTTGTCACCATCTGCATATTTAATCTTAGATATGAAAACATCATATTAATTATAACTGCCCCATTAATTACATCAGATTGTTTAGGACATGAGGTGGTGCATATATCTTTCAGTGCAGGTGGTACGATTCTTAGTAGAACTATAATATGCATGGCAAGCTGGACAATTTATTTATAATTCACCCTGAGTGAAATTCATTTCATCAAGAAAGTATGTATATACTTCAATCATTAGAGAAATCACAGTTCCTTTCATTGTAGTCATTTTTCTTTTTATAATACTTTTTTTTTTCTTATGGAAGAAAAACGACTTTGCTGTAATTGGTTTCTACTATATTCTTTTATGCATATACCTGTCTTCTTATCTGCATGTCTCTCAGATTTAAGGTTGAAGCATTGGCTCTAGTTCATGGTGGTATTTGTGATGCACTATGGATTGAATTGAAATCCTTTGAACTCATTTAGGCTGTGACATTTTATGGCAGATTAATTAAAATGATTCGTAGTTACTTTAGCCTCAGTGGGAAAAGAGAGCAGGTTTCTGATATGAAATTCTCTCTTTGGCCTCCTTTGCTTCCTGCCTGATTATTTTAGCACTCTCTGCATTACCATGTTTCCTTTGCAGGTTATTTAACATCAATATTTGGGTTGCATAAGTAGGGAATTAGTGTTTGTGGATAGAATCAGAACCCTTCCAATACCGACTATTTGTAACCTAGTATCTATCCTTGAATCAAGGGACACACTAACTTGCTGGGAATGAAGCATCACAAATGCCGGATCAGACTCTGTTGTTAAAATTTGTTCCAGGAATGCTTCAGACCAACCTGCTTGAAAAGTAAAAAGTGGAGAATGCCTAATGCCACAGCACCAAGTTGCTAAGAAACTAACTCCCAGGAACTATTTCACTCTAGACAGTTCAAATGTACCACGGGTAACATGAAATTCTTCCACTCTCTTATCTTGGACTGGTGATCCTTCCTATCATGTCTGAATCAGGAAGTGACAATTGCCTCCTGTCTCACTATCCATGGACATTTAAGCTTAATTTGTAATTTTCAAATGTTTTTGTTTGTTCTAAGCAATCCAGTGATTATGTGAAATATATCTAATAGAATACCGTATTAAGTAAAATGAACAGAACGTTAACTCCTGGTTACTTCGTTAGCTGATTTTTCAATCTGTTTCTGTTTAAATCTTTGTCTTCTTATTTTTCCTCTTCCTAGATTTATGCTCCCATTTGATCATTGTACTCCTCATTAGCTCTGGTGGAAAACTGAAATTAGACTATGCCCATACTTGTTAACAGTTTTAATAAAAGGTGTTCTAAGAGTTAAGGGAAAAGATAGTATTGTAAAATCAGGTTATAAGAGCTGAAGGAAAATTTAGAAAATACAGAATCCAATTCCCTCATTTGGGTAATAAATTCTAGATCTAAGTTTTAGAGCAATACTCTAACATATTCTGAAAGAGACTAACTGTGCAAAAACTTTTAGTTAAGAGTAAAACAAGATTTTATGTTATATGGAATTTTTATTTCTAATATCTCTACCAAAACTGAAGAGATGAATAGTGAATTTGGAAAGACTAGTAATAGTATGGATGATGATATGACATACGTTGTTTGTTTCAATTGCCTGTTTTTGGTGGTTACAACAATAATTACTACTCTTTTTTTATTGAATAATTGACACACAATGTTGTATTGGTTTCAGGTGTGCAATATAGTGGTTTTGATATTTATATACATTATGAAATGGTCACTACAATAAGTCTCATTACCATCTGCCACCATACAAATTTGTTAGAATATTATTGACTATTCCCTCTGCTACACTTTACATCCCTATGTCTTATTTATTTTATAACTGGAAGATTGTACCTCTTTAATCCTCTTCACGTATTTTGTTCATCCCCCTACCCCCTCCTCTCTGACAACCATCAGTTTGTTCTCTGTATCTGAGTCTGTGTCTGTTTTGTTCTGTTTGTTTTGTTTTTTAGATTCCACATATAAGTGAAATCATATGGTATTTGTCTTTCTCTGTCTTACTTCATTTAGCATAATACCCTCTAGATCCATCCATGTTGTCACAAATGGTGAGATTTCATTCTTTTTTATGGCTGAGTAATATTCCATTGTGTATATATACCACATCTTCTTTAGCCATGCATCTATTGATGGACATTTAGGTTGCTTCCATATCTTGGCTACTCTAAATAATTGTGTTGAATATAAAGGTACACCTGTATTTTGACTTAGTGTTTTCATTTCTTCAGATAAATACCTAGAAGTGGAATTACTGGATTATATGGTAGTTCTATTTTAAATTTTTTGAAAACAATAATTATTACTCTTAATTTGCACACATAGATTTATGGCTCATAATGGTTATATCACTTGCCCAGTATTTAAGTATTTTTATGGGTACTAGAATTCAAGTCTCTGGTTCCAGTTCAAAGTGGTTTTTTTTTGTTTTTTTTTTTTGTATCATGCTGCACTTAACAATAATTCAAAAATTAAAACAATTATTAATATGCACTTTGGGACTATATTTGCTTTAATTGTATCTTATGTTTTTGTTCCTTTTTTAAAAAAAGGTAGTCTTCTGGATGCCTGGGTGGCTCAGATGGTTAAGCATCTGCCTTCGGCTCAGGTCATGATCCCAGGGTCTTGGGATTGAGCCCCACGTCGGGCTCCTGGCTCAGCGGGGAGCCTGCTTCTCCCTCTCCCTCTGCCTCTCCCCCTGCCCATGATCTCTCCCTCTCTCTATCTCTGTGTCTCAAATGAATAAATAAAATCATAAAAAAAAGTCTTTCATAAATAGATGTTTATGATTCAGACTTAAAGTTATCAATTGATTGTATTTCCATACCTCCTGATAAATGTTATTCTTATTCCATAACACTTTTGGACTTCTGCTTTGGATCAGTTAACTTTAGATACTATTATACACTCTCTAACTTGATGTTTTCTCTCTAAGAGACAGAGCACAGGTTCTGCAAAGCTGAGGAGAAGCTAATTTTCAATTATTAAAAACTGATGACGGGGAGAGAGTCAGCCCTCTCTCAGCCCAGGCACTGCTAGTGGCTATAGGAGGGAACAGTCCATTCTTGTGATTGTTTTTTTGGTTGTCTACCCAATGTGGCCATAGGTTCTTTCTGGACACCCCACCCCACCCCACCCCAGGCCTCCCAATTCTAGATTATTCATGGGATTTCTTTCGGTGGTTGTTGGGGAGTTTGGTGGTTTAGTTCACTCATCTGATGACCTCTCTGAGATACAGTCTCTTCTTCCTTTGTCTCCACAGATGGCTATATACCCTAAAACATCTTGTTTCTAGGCTCCTTTCACTCCAGCTGGTGACTGAAAAGTTGACATAAGTCCCAATGTGGCATCCTTTTGACTCATGTCAAATTAATGAATCCTGGAGTGCTAATTTCTGGGAATATAAGTTAGTTGTTCCTATGTAGCATCTCTCTTGGGTTCACTTGCTTCTGGCCATCTCCTGGCCACATCAGGCACATCTGCAGCTTGATCCCTTTGCCACTTTCAGACAAAAGGCAAGTGCCAGTCTCCCGTTTGGGAGTTGATGGACAGAACACCATTATGGGAGAAATAAGTTAAATGTTCCACCACTACCAACCTCACCCCATGGAGAAAAGGAGGAAGAGCTAGTTATCTCATGATTTAATTCTCCTCAGGAAGACAACCCTCCCTTCCTGGCAGGAAAAGTTACTTTTCAGAGACTTATTTAAACTGTGAGATTCTAAGACCATGACTCAAACTTCCTTTGAACATGACTGTACAGAATTCAGCATATTTTATTTTTAACTCTGAGCCATTTCAGCAGATAACCTCCAACTGGTTAGTAGCCCCTTGGGGAGCAGAACTACATCTCTAGTACTTTATGTGGTACTCTGTGTTTAGGGAGATAAATGAATAGATAGATACGTGTTATGCACATATACAGATTATGTATTATATTCATATGTTTAAAGTGATTAGAAGTCTTAATGACACTTGGTAACAGGTATTTGATGTTCAGGTATAAACCCCAAGAAGGGCTGATCTCTGTCACAGGACTTCTCTCAAAGAACTCAATAATAAAACCAATGCCAAATTTTTGTATGTTAAAAAAATGAAGGTTCTAGGACCCCACCACTACTGAATCAGAAAAGGAAGGGGCATACTGGAATCTGAGTTTTAAATAAACATCAGACATGATTTTCATGCCGGTGAAGTTTGAGAATCACTGTTATAAGCAGTGGGAAATTGTTGGTGAATTCTGAATAAGAATGAAACAGGACAGAAGCAGTGTTTTTATATGCCAGGTTGGTATGGAGGATGCACTGGAGGAGGGAGAGAGGGTAGATACCTCAACAGAAGACCTCAGGTAGGGAGCCTTATAATTGTTCAGGAGAAAAAGTAGATTTGTTGGTGCCAGCATGAAAGGAAATGAAAATATGAGTACAAGAAATAGGATGAGTTACTGTGAAATCCTAACACAGAGAGAAGGCGTCAAAGGTGATTCCAAGCTTTTAAGCTTGGATGGTGGGAACACTGATACTCCCCTCTTCCCAGTAAACATAACTGCAGGGGAGGATAGTGGCAGCTGCTGCCTGTAAACCCATGCTGATCTGTAGGAGGTTTCATATCCCACACGTGTGCGTCATGCTCTGTTTTGGAGTACGCGTACCCACAACAAAACTCAGGCTCCGCTCTGTGTGTGGCATCTCCCTACCCTACTCAGGATGTAGAGGCAGAGAGTTGGGTGGATAGAGCTCAGTGATGCTGATGCTGCCACGTTTAGGCTGAAGTTGGCCTTTAAGCTTACCCTAGCATTTATCCTGCTAGGTGATTTTATTTCAAAGCCGTTTTTAACTGCTCATAATGTAATTAAAATCTTTCATATTTATATGTTTTACAAACATATTCCATCTAGTCTCAAAGCAGCATTCTGAGCTAGGCTGAACAGGAGTTCTCATTATATCTATGAGGAGAGTCTCGTGTCTGCACTCCCTTTATATGGCATACATCTCCATTCCCTCCCCTCTGCTATGTGGCCTTAAAAAGGCCCAGTGGAAATGTTGCCTCTTTGAAAGTGTACCCTGTTCCCCTTGATGAACTCTTAACTATTTTATTTCAGTTGCTCTAGAACTTTCTACACATTTACATTATTACTCTTATTTCATTGCCCTGTGGTTATTTATTACCTGTCATTCTCTCTGTCATTAGACTCTGGACCAGGAGAGCATCTCTGAACCAAGGCTGTGATTATCTCTGTTCTGAGCTAAGATCAGGGGTGTCAGAGTTGAGAAAGTATCTACAAACTTGTCCCATCAGATTTTGGTCGAAGAGGCGATCTATTCAATGGGCATGATCAGATTCCTGCCATACCATATTTAATCCTACAGTCTGGTTTGGGGAATGAATCCCAGACAGTAAATGAGTCACAGAAACTGCAATTAGAGAAGATGGAAAGAGAACACAATCCAGGATTTCTTGATTATTGGTCCTGAGGGCTTTTCCCTTAGCTCAGTCTGTTTTATTTTAGTGAAGAGACAGTTGTTGCAGGGATCTCACTTAAGATACTTTTAGATTATCCATTGTATTTCAAAATCTTCCTAATTGCGTTTCATGAGATGTGCTATTCACTAAGTATGTTATACACAATTCTGATACACCTTTTCCCTTTCATCGGTTTAGGAAATGCAGTGAATGAGCTTTATTAACTTGAGCATCCCACAACGGCCTGCATTGTTGTTATCTATGACATTTTAGGGTTTTTTTTTAGGACTTTTTAGAAAGCATTCATAGCTGAATCAGTTTTATCTATGGTTGAATTTAAAATTCACAGGGACCATTTTAAATGCATTGTGGTAGTGAAAATAGGCAACATTTACCTGATTCCCTTCATCCTCTAATTTTATCATTCTGCTGAAAAGAGCTATTGATTGTGTCGGGCATGATTTGTTCTTTATAAAATCATGCTGCTTATTGCTCATGATTCCATCATCCTCTGGATTTTGATAAATTTCATCTCATTGGGCCTGTTTCATTATTTTACTGTTGATATTAGACTTACGAGGCCATCATTTTCAGCTTCACTTCTCTTGCCTTTAGTGAAATGTGTACTTGCCCCCCATATACTCTAAGATTATCTGTCTCTATTATGCAGTTGATACTACAGTGACTGAAATTTCACCACTTGAGATTTACACAATAGAGACAGCACAACTATTACAGAAAAGCCTCTTTTAAAATGCAAACATTGTGGGAAGTGTGACACACATTTAATACTTTGATGACAATTAGTTTTAATCACCTTGTTTTATATTGAAGTAACATGAGGACACAGAGAGCCCTCAGGAAGTGGGGATATTAGAAACAGGGAGGGATGGCAAGAGGGAACAAAGGGCAAATGAAAGGTTGTCAATGACCGCTTCTTGCCCTCTAGGATTAATGACTCCTGTTTTTCAAGGAAGGGATCTTATTAGGGATAATTCTTCTAGCCTCGTCCGCCACAAACATGCCTATAATAATGCTGGACCAAGAGTTAAATACAAAATGATAATCTACATTAAATTTAGAAAAGGGAAAACTCCCTGATGCACAAATGAACTTTAGGGCAAACGATACTGGAAAAATACATGTAATTTAAAAATGTTGTCTATATCCCAGAAAAAGAGTATGGATTTTCTATAATGATAATAACAGCTAACACTTTTTGGAATACTTATTGTATGAATGTTCCCACTTAATTCTTCTGATAAGCTTAGGGGGTAAATGCTATTATTGTCTGCAGTTTAACCATGAGAAAAGTGAAGCACAGAGAGGTTACTTGTTCTCTCAGAGCTAAAATGGAGGGCCTGGGATTTAGACCCAGTCTGACAGAGCACATGCTTCTCAGCACCACCCTCTGCTCAAGCTGTGGCTGGTGGTGATAATGCTGTCTTCTGGTGTCTTAACTTTCTGTTATAATCTTGAAGGGATTCAGGCTTTGATCTGCTACTTACTCTTACTTGTTCTGCTTAGTTTTGTCTATTTGTTGTTATTTGGTAAACGTAGCCTTTCAAACTGTGATATATAAAATGAGGAGGGGGAAATGGACTTTTGTATAATGGAGGTGCCACTTATGAAAGCCTATGGAAGGAATTAAAACGTTTTCCAGCTGAACAGTCTTCCTTAATGCAGTGAAACTTTATTTAAAGTGAACAAATGCGACTTCTTCATGGTGATTGGGGGGGTGGGAATGTTACCCATATTGTTTTAATAAAAACAAATCCTTATGTAACGGCTAGAGTTTGAAAATTACCATACTGGATACAGTAAGAGATCTGAAGAAGTAGAAAACCTAATATAACATTCTATTCAGTCCTGATTAGGCATAGTAATATTTATATTTTTATTCTGTCATTTGTCTACCTATTATTTCATTCACTTATTTGTTTGATACACCATTGGGTGCCAGTTAACCATAGGATATCTTGTTCCATCTAATAAGAAATAGAACAGGATAGTGATACAGTTATGCCTGAAGAGAGCTACAGTACATATAGAACTGATAAGCAAAGGAAAATCTAGCCGTTGTATGGTCTGTGAACACTGTTTCAGAATTTTTTTTACATTTTGTTATTAATTCAGATGTTTACTTTTCCAGAACATACATATCATGTCATATCATGAGTTTTCCGTTCCCATTAAGAACACACAAAGTAATGGTCTGTTCTTGCTGATGCATATTAATGTTGGCCAAATGATGTGCATGGTTTTGTCAATAAAATAATTCACTATGTAAATATATATTTTGGGCATAAGGATTAAACCCTACCATGCAATTAAATACCTAGCAAAATAGCATACTTTTCTTAGAAGTATGTGTTCAGTTTGATTACTCAGGGCTCAGACTATGAATAAAGATATTATTATCAAGATTTAATAGGTTCATGATAATTTTCCACAATCTTATTTGTTATCATTTGTATATATTATAATTTGACACTTTCAAGTTGTCTTGGAATGGTAGAAAAAAGTGGAATTATATAATTATATATCAGTCTGATTCATTAAAATTGTGCCTAGAACCTGAATTGGAAGCGTAAGTATAGTTTTCTAATGTGTGAGATTTTAGAGCATTAGTGTTATTTATTTTTATTTTTCTTCTCCACAGAAGTAGGCAGATTCCATTGATGTAATTACACTGGTCAAGATAGCAAATTATTTTTCATAGTTTTGATCATTTCCCATTTTTTTGTTTATATGAATAAACTTATTAAGACATTTTATTTGCAAGTACAAAGACTCCCATAAGCCACTCTTTACAGCCTCTATCTTTTATTCCCTTTGTGAAAATGTGAAGTCCTCACAGCTGCTTTAGAGACATAAAAAGCTCTGATTTGTTTGAAAAAGCTTCAGTGCACATAGGCAATATTTAAAGAGGCTTTGGCAAAATTAAAAGTAGAAAGCTTTTAAAGCAGATGTAGGGATTCTTTCAACTGTGAAGTGAGTCCAAGATGGCAGGGTACATTGGAAAACCATCTAACTTGAGTCATCAGTTGCTTCTTGAGGTTAGTCTAATATTCTGGTTATGGCTAAGGGTCCTTACTGGCCAGGAGTAAATTCAACCCTGTCTTCAGGGTCCTCCAGACTGCTTTGCTAAATAACTGCAGTGGTCCAAAATAAGAAAAAAAGCAAATAAATGTAACTGCTATTCCATATATTTTGCCAAGGCAGTAAAAACTGATTTCTATCATGTTGGAAGGTCTTTTTAATCATCAAAGAGAATTAAAATTATGTTGTCATATTTTTCTTTAGGTATTTAAAATATTTCACTTTAAAGTATTATTTCAGTTCTCTTTGAAAATATTATAGTATGCATAATAATAATGTTCCATCTAACAATAGGAGAACTGATGTCAGTTTTCTTATTCCGTATTTACTGAATGTGGATTTATATTCTGTGCTAGATGCTGTGGAAGATATAAAATGTAATAGGCAAAATCTCTGCCTTCAAAGGGAGTATGCTCTCCTTGGGAGAGAAAATAAATGCGTATATGAATAATTAAATAGCAATGGAAGGAATTCTAAAAAAATGTACTGAGCTCTTTATGCTAGAAAATGCTGGTAACTACATACCAAAGTGATTTACATAGAGACAGTAGTCTTTTTAGAATATTATAGCAGGAGATAGAAATGGCATAGAGAACATTCAGATTTTGAAAAAAAGATGGGATTTAATATCTGGTCCTGCGACTTACATGTTGACTTACTTTGATTTCCCTGAGATAATTCCTACTTTATGGGGTCCTTTTCACCATTGAGAAAGTATAAGGCAAGCATCAAGCTTGATAAATGTGGACCTCCAATTTTTTTAAAAAAGTTATTTATTTTTTACTGAGACAACATGCATGTGTGGAGGATCAGGTAGACTCAGGCTTTTTCTTTGCCAAGAGAAAAAACAGAGTAGAGAAAGTGGAGAGGAGGGGTAGTCTAAAGGTGAGTATTAAAAGGGATTAAGGAAAGGAGGAAGGATGACTAGTTAACAGGATGTCCTCTAGTTCAGTATTGCTCAAAATGGGATGATGAACTAGTGTTGGCTCATGAACTACTTACACTGAAATTTGCACAGGAATTGAGAGTTAAATGTTTAGAATTTTTTATAGAAACTTGATAGAGTAATTCTATGTTGACTTAGTAATAATGTTTGGGGTTATATTTTTTATGCCTTCATGGTTTTTCCTTTTTCTTTTTCTTTTTTTTTTTTTTTTAAAGATTTTATTTATTTATTCATGAGAGAGAGAGAGAGAGAGAGGCAGAGGGAGAAGCAGGCTCCCAAGGAGCAGGAAGCCCGATGCGGGACTCAATCCCAGGACCCTGAGATCATGACCTGAGCCGAAGGCAGACGCTTAACCATCTGAGCCACCCAGGCGCCCCTTCATTTTTCTAATAATATATTTTTATTGAGTTTTACAGATGCATCAGTCTATAGTTGGTTCTTTAGTTCAGGTACTTTAAAAAGACCTGTTCTAGTAGAAAATTTGAATTCCACCAGTTGAAAGTTGATGTTGTTTAACAGTGATTTTTTTTTTTAACTAACTACACAGTTCCTCCTGTTTTCCAATTATGATGTGCACAATACACTATTGTCAATATGATATTGGCAGCTGGGGGTTTGAGGACTTCATGGCACCAGCCTGTCTATGACTACTCAAGTGAAAGACTTCCGGGAGACAGGGAAAATACACAGAATTTTTGCCAGTGTCGTAGATGAGATGGAAAACTTGTAAACAAATTGGTGAAAGTTTAATAATGCAGAACATCACTGCAGCAAGGGAATAGCAGTTGTCCAACAAATAGCACCAAGGCAAATGCCAGGTCCTCTAGAATACTCACAGGACCACGGACACATTGATTCAGGCTGGCCCATGCTACTCAGGTAAACACCAGCAGTCAGCATTTCCTTCCCTGGTGACTTACGCTATCTAGTCTCAGTTTGGTAAATACCTTGAGGAGGTGAAGACCAAAAAAGGAATATCTGGCATTGAAGTAAACCAGGTGGGAAGGGCAAGAAAGACTTGTACAAACAAAATGTTTCCTGCTCCTATTTCCTTCTAACTTGTGACTGCTTTGTGTGTGTGTGTGTGTGTGTGTGTGTGTGTGTGTGTAAAGTTCCCATGCACAAATCCTGAGATTCTTAGATTATAGATGTCAGGAGTTTAGGATGAGCTATTTTGGGATTTGGTGGTTGAAAATCAGGCAAGTCTGCACTAACCGACAACACTCAGTCTACAGGCTGCAAGTAAACTGTCAATGAATGCCTAATTTTGTTTCTTCCTTTTCAAAGGAAAAACATAGTTGGCAAAGTCATTTATTTGCCTATCAATTCTAATCTGATATTTTTACAGGATTTTCAATAGCTATAAAATACACTTTTACCAATACATTCTTTTATCTGTTAATTTTTTTCATGTGTCCTTCTTGAATAAGAAAAGACCAAAGATAGATGACTTAATTATAGGATCCCCAGAAAATTATTTTAGTGTTGTTTATTATTTTTTTAACTTTTTGTTTGGAGATAGACATAAATTCATACTCAGTTATACAAAATACTACAGATATTCCACGGACCTTTCACTCAATTTCCGCCAAAGGTAATATCCTGCATAACTGAAGTATAGTATCACAACCAGGAAATTGACATTGATGTAATCCACAGAACTAATTCAGATCTCATCAGTTTCATGTGCATACACCTTTATATGTATGTGTATACTTAGTTCCCTGAAATTTTATCCACTCTATAGATTTGTATAACTACCACCACAGTCAAGATTCAGAACATTTGCATCAAAAGAATCTCTTGTGCTATCTTTTTATGGGCAGAATTGCTTTACTCCTTTTCCTCCCCTAACCTCTAGAAAGCACTAGTCTGTTCTCCATCTTTATTATTTTGTCATTTAAAAAATGTTGTGTAAATGGAATCACACAGTATGTGAGATTAAGTGATTGGCTTTTTTACTTAGTGTTATTCCCTTGAGATCTGCCAGGTTGTTGTATGTATTAGTAGTTTATTCTTTTTTATTGCCGAGTAGTATTCCATGGTATGATGTACCACAGTTTTAATCTTTCATTTCCTATTGAAGAACATTTTTTCCTCACAGACTGTTCTTTATAATTAAAATATATTCTCCTCCATTATCTTCTTTTAGAAGCATAGTAGACATTTACCAAGTGTTCCTTTGTACCAGGTGGTATGCTAGACATTTTTCATGTACCAACTTATTTAAAGTCCAACTCCATGCAGTGGATTCTATTATCTCTGCTTTATACTTGAGAACAGCCAGGTTCAGATAAGTAGACTGTCCAGGTTACCATGGAAGCAAACAGTAGAAATGGTATGTGAACTCAGGCAGTTCAATTCCAGTACCTACGGTTTGATTTCATCATTTCCCAAAGTAACAAATTAAATGCAGTTACAGTTTTATGGTTAAATGCTCTTACTTTTCTCAATGTATAATTTCATATATTTGTGCAAAATTTCTGAATACATAAATAATGAAAAGAGATATCAAAACATATCTGACATATAAATGGAAGACATTTACTTAAAATGACTGTTGTTTATTCCTGAATGCCAATTTTATATTATCATCCCATAAAGAACTTAGTTAAGCAAAGGGATTTGTAATTGTTTATATCCTCTAAACTATTCCTTGGGCTTGAGGGCTGAGTGCAAGGTGGGTGGGGAAGGAGAAGAGTGTATGTGTGGGGAGGTGGAGTTAGAGAAGGCTAAGTAGAATCCTGAGTTGACCAATTTACAGTTGTCTCAGGGGCAGGGCCCTTCATCTGATCTCTCTTCTGTATTGGGTGATGTCATCTGTATCAGGAAGGAAAGTCAGATCACCTTGGGAGACTTGGGCTTCTCCTCTGTGTCCGATGATTATCTCACCCTTGACCCCAAGTTTCCTGTTTAGTGAGTATGTCTAGCTTGAAGTACTGGGGGTGATCTCAGTCCCTGGTAGAGTGACAGTGTGTGGGCAGCAAGGTGGCATTCATGGAGATTAGGCAGTAAGTGACCCAGGCGCTCTTAGAAGCTGCATATGTACAGGAATGGCAGTGGGGCCACCATTGGCAAGCTGAGGTTTGTCTTTTTGTGGAGAAACTGAAAAGCCTTGTTTGGGTGATTCCAAAACACAGAGGTCATGGCCTGCATGTTTAACCAGAATTGAGGGATATGGTAGGTAAGAGGCAGGGAGTGAAGCAGTGAAGCATACCCAGCAATTAGCTGAGTAATATGGCGGGAACAGCACTACAACTTGAGGGAATGTGAGGCCCACTAGTTCATGTCAAAAATCTGAGTGATGAATCCTGAGCAGGTGAAGGGACCAAAGTGGATGTCATCAGTTAGGGTATGGGAAATACAAGGTCAGCAGGAGGACAGGAACTCTGGCAGGTTCTCTCTTCACTTGTTTGTCTCTTTTGATCCTTAATGGAGTTACACTGGCCCCGGTTAGGTCTCAGGTTGATAATTTCAATAACTATTACTCAGTGAGATTTATAATAAGACCTGAAAAGTCTGTGATTTTGTGTAAAACACATACAACACACACAATGGACCTCAACTCTTTTTTTTTTTTTTTAAGATTTTATTTATTTATTTGACAGAGAGATAGAGAGCACAAGTAGGCAAAGAAGCAGGCAGATGGAGAGGGAGAAGCAGACTCCCCACAGAACAGGGAGCCTGATGTGGGACTCGATCCCAGGACCCTGGGATCATGACCTGAGCCAAAGGCAGCCGCTTAACCGACTGAGCCACCCAGGCACCCTGGACCTCAACTCTTATTCTGATTTTGCAAACTCCTTTGGACAAATCACCTCATCACTAGAGTTCTTACATAGAAGATACAAGGGAAATTTTGAGTATTTTTTTCAGCATTCAAATCGTAAAATTCTGTGAAAAACGCTGTAAACAGTTCCACGTTCTGTTGAAGTATCACACTTCATTACTAATACTAAAATTATTTACATTTAACAACTCATTTCAAAGTTATTAATGTTTTTCTGGATACATGTATCTTCAGAAGATACAGGTACATGTACATTTATATATGTATATAAGTATGTACATCTATATAAGCTCATATAATTTCTTCATTATTAGGAAATGTGTAAAGAAGACTCTTTCTGGGTCATACCATTATTGGCTTTCAATATTTGCCTTAAATCTACTGAAATAAAAATACTTTGTTTTTTATGCTGCTTTTACTCATATTTCAGCCATGAAAGCGAGATTCCACACAAGAAAGGCAGGGGTGGTGCTTTGTGACTAGATGCTGTGATATAGGCAAAATCCATTTGCTGAACGGAGTGAACTGTGTGCTGGGGGAATGGAGAAAAGGGAGTGGCATTTGACTAAGCAAGGAGCACCAGAGGTTCCTTGGCCCCAGAGCATTTGCTTTTCAGTGCACTGAAAATTCCTTTAGAATGGAGGTTCTTCCTGAGGGAAGAATTATCATATCCACCATATATAGAAGGGAGATCTATTAGGGACCTGACCTAAGGAGATAAGGGAAGAAGGGACCATAAGGGAAAAGAAATGAAGGTGCAGCCAGCAGGGGTCAGGCTTTTCCAGTCCTGCTCTAGGCTTCCCCAGCACTGTATTGGGTGTTCAAGGATTTCCTGCTTGGGGGAACCACCCCAGGAAAACCTAGAATGAGGTGCTTCTATTATCATTCTGTCTTAACATTAGATACAAATTGCCACTGATAAAAAATTACAGGGAAATTACTCTTAAAGAAGAAATTCATTGTCTAAGTAAAATAAACAATTTCATCTGAATCTGAATAAAAGCAATAATCTTCAACAAAAAGCTTCTTTCAAGACTAAACTCATTTCACTAGTTTTTTAAGTGTCTAAATCCAGCAATGTCTTTTGTGCTCATTAAAAAAGTTTGATGTGCTTTTGTTTCCAGATGCTTTACATCTCATTTTTGCTAATTTCAATTAAAAAAAAAAAAAACACCTCACAAGCTGTCATTTTTTTTTTTCAAATGTTAACAGGTTTTTTTTTTGTTTTTTTTTGTTTTGACTTTGGTATTTACTCCTGATTATTTTACTGATCATTCCACCATTTAGATGAGCAAAGCAATTCACACATGTTAAGAAGAAAACAATATATTGGAATATTTCTATTTATGGAATAATCAATTGTTATAATAAGGCTAGCTTATGTTGATATAATAGTTGTAGCAGAGAAATTATCTGTTTATTATAACAGAAGAAGTGGAACAGCTATTATTTATTATTCCAACTTCAGATGAGGAAACAGAAGCTCAAGGAGTTTAAGGACACTGACCACGGCTTAGCAGTAACAGGGATTCAAGAGGAATCTTGAAGTTTCGATTCCTGATTATTTGATTCCTGATCTGATTATTTGATTCCTGAGTTATCTTTTCTTCCTTTCACTATTTATGAATTTATTTTTTTTATTACTAAAATAAATTGAAGGGCGCCTGGGTGGCTCAGTTGGTTAAGCGACTGCCTTCGGCTCAGGTCATGATCCTGGAGTCCCGGGATCGAGTCCCACATCGGGCTCCCTGCTCAGCAGGGGGTCTGCTTCTCCCTCTGCCCTCTTCCCTCTTGTGCTCTCTGTCTCTCATTCTCTCTCTCTCAAATAAATAAATAAAATGTTTAAAAAAATAAATAAATAAAATAAATTGAAAACAACAGTGATCATTTAGGACCGGTCAGGCTTCTCTGTGCTCTCTATGGTTTTGTGATGGCTTGTTAAAGTTGAAGCATCTGATGAAACATGAAAGAAACCTTCAGAGTGGTATTCCAAAAATCTTGTCAACAGCTTTTTCACCCCTTGACCATTTCAAGAATGTAAAGGAGTAAAGAAGAAGCTGGAGAGACGGAAAGTGACTTGTTAGAACTCTCTGGGGAGGGATGCTATATATGTGGCTCCCAGCCTCCTAGGGGTGTTGCTGCCTCGGCTGCCTCCTCTGCCTCAAGCTAAGGAGTTAGGCTTGTAGCAGCTCAGAGTGCTCTAGGTGGCTTCCCTTCATTCTTGTCTCAAGCCTGAAAGGCAGATAGAGAGAGGAAAGTGGCACTTTTGGCTACTGTAATCCCTGTGGCGCAAAGGATGAGTGTGCATTTTTCATAGACCAAATGAGCCCAAGGAGAGAAAGAGCTGATTAAAATTCTGTCTGACCAGGAGTTAGGGATAAATAGATGGAGCCCAGAATAGTTTTAGGGCAGTGAAACTACTCAGTGTGATACTATAATGGTGGATACATGTCATTATACATTTGTCCAAACCTGGAGAACGTGTACCACCAAGAATGAACTCTAATGTAAACTATGAACTCTGGTGGTGATGATGTGTCAGTGTAGGTTCATCTGTTGTAACAAATGTACCCCTCTGGTGGGGGGTGTTCGAATTGGGGGAGGTTGTGTAGGTATGTGGGCAGGAGGATATAGGGTTACTTGTCCTTTCAGTTTTGCTGTGAGTCTAAAACTGCTCTAAAAAAATAAAGTCTATTAAAAAAAAATCCTGCCTTGGGCGCCTGGGTGGCTCAGTTGGTTAAGTGACTGCCTTCGGCTCAGGTCATGATCCTGGAGTCCCGGGATCGAGTCCCACATCGGGCTCCCTGCTCGGCAGGGAGTCTGCTTCTCCCTCCTCCCTCTCATGCTCTCTGTCTCTCATTCTCTCTGTCAAATAAATAAATAAAATCTTTAAAAAAAAAAAAAAATCCTGCCTAAGAGGACCACTTCCAAGGGCGAGGGAACACCAACAGCAAGAGGAACCTAAGTCCCAAGTTAGCAATTTAGGGAGAAGAAGCAGGAAAACAGTTAAATCCTTCTCCCTCCCCAGCCCCAGTTTCCAGCCCCAGCTGGGGTAGGAATAAGGGGTGTTTTATTTTTGAGTGAGGAATGGAGAGCTGGATGCTTTTAATTACTGACTAGAGATTGTTAGTTTATAACTTAAAGGAATTCTTTTTATTATTTAAAATTGTACTAATGGGTTATCAATTTAGTGCATTTCTTTCCATTTTGTTCTTTTACTACTCTGCATCATTTTATATTTTGCTTTTGTGTTTTCCTGTGGTAAAATTGCCATAAGTATTTCCATGCTGTTATGTAATCTCATAATCACCATTTTAATGACAGCATTGAGATCCATATATGAATGCCATAATTTGCTTTCTCATTCCTGTGCTGTTGGATATGCAGGCTATTTAGAAATTTTAAAAATAGCCCTTTCCTTGTTTTAAGGTTGTATATTTGTTTTTAGGATATGGGCTTACTCTCATTAAGATCTTTACAGCAATTTTGTAAGTATTGCTTATAATTATAAATTGCTCTCCAAATTGGAATTTCAGTTTCACTGTTGCCAAATACAAATGAGAGAAAATTTCTGTTTTACCCACGTTAGCTTTGGGGTTTATCTTTTAAAAAAATTTGCTAATTTAACAAGCAGGTATACATTTTCATTGTAGCCTTGACTTATATTTCTTTGATAACTAGGGGGGCTTGGTGCCTTTAAAACTAATTTTGTACACCAGAAGTATCATCTGCTTTGTTTCATTTACTAAAAACTTTTTTTCCAAATGTGAAATAATTAGAAAAATATTAAGACTCTAATAGATATATGGTAAAATAATATAAATAGGTAGCACACTAGGGTAGAATTACAACTATGAAGTAAATGTGCTCATCTCAGTAGTTGTCAAATAAATGCAGATTAAAACAATAGTTTGGTTTATAAAGGTATTAGCTCTTTATTACTTCTTTGTAAATTTGAACCCAATCTTCTATTTCCCTTTCAGTTTCTATGAACTTCTGCAGATGCAAGTGTTTTTATTTTTAAGGAGTTAAATATGGGATTATTTCCTCTTTTTGGTATATTTGTTTCATTAGAAAATCAGCCTCTCTTCAAAAAAGATAAATATTCAGATCAGTTTTGTATGATTTTCCTAACTAAAACTTTTTAATTCATCAAAAATGAATTATGCTGTATGGTATAAACTGAAGATATGTGTCGATTCCCCTTCCCCTAGGTCATGTATTGGATGATCCTTTCATTATTCCTTAATTTGTGATGCCTCTTTTATCATATATGTAATATAATTTCTACTTGGTCACTTCTTGCTGTACTCTGTATACTTATCTGTAGACAAATAGACCAGTGGTTTAATTACTATAACTATAGAATTTGTTTTTCTTTTGAAAAATTTCAAAGATGTTCTCTGATCTGATAATTTAAACTTTATCTGTTAGAATATTTCCTCAGTATTCAAAATGGATCCCATTATAATTTTAATCTGATCACATAAACCTTTGGGTTAATTTGGCAAGATTTAGAATCTTGACATTGACACTATTGAGAAATATAAAAGAATAATGTAGATACTTTTTTTCTTAGAAACAAATATAAAATAGTTCTTTATAGTTTTATCCCTGTAATTTACTCACTTTTTTAATTGGGATAATTCCTACTTAATTTTTTATTGCTGTTTCTTTTTGTTTTTTAAAAAGATTTTATTTATTTAGAGAGTGCAGAAGTAGGGGAGGGGCAGAGGGAGAGGGGGAGAGAGAGAGAGAGAATCCTCAAGCAGACTCCCTGCTGAGCTTGGAGCCCAACACAGGGCTCTATCTCATGACCCTGAGATTATGACGGGGGTCGAAATTAAGAGTCAGATGCTTGGGGTTCCTGGGTGGCGGAGTTGGTTAAGTGTCAGACTCCTGTTTAAGACTCTCTTACCCTCTTCCTCTTCCCCTTCCCTCCCCCACCCAACTCTCTCTCCCTCTCTCAAATAAATAATCTTTAAAAAAAAAAAGTCAGATGCTTAACTGACTGAGCCACCCAGGTACCTCTCGTTGCTATTTCTTTTTTTTTTTTTATTTTCCTTTTAAAGATTTATTTATTCATTTTAGAGAGAAAGAGAGAGAACACGTGCATGTGAGCATAGGGAGGGGCAGAGGAAGGAGAGAAATCCCCCAAGCCAACTCCTCACTGAGCGAGGAGTCCGAGGCAGGTCTTGATGCAGGGCTCGATGCAGGGCTCAATCCCAGGACCCTGAATTCATGACCTGAGCCAAAATCAAGAGTTGGATGCTTAACTGAGCTACCTAGGTGCTCCTCCTTGTTGCTATTTCTAATGGGAATTCTTGAATTTGGTGTATGGAGTTGGAATTGATGTTTTCGATATTTATCTTTTACTATTTCTCTTTGAATTCCTCTATGAATTTTATATTTCAATTGATTACTTTTCTAGGGCTTCTGTATCACATCTTCTGCATCTAGCAAATATATTTTCTACTTTTTTCCTATTATAGTTTCACTTATTTTTGGTTCATAAATTGTGAAATCGATAAGAATTTCTTAAATATCACTGGTTTTGAGTGAGTAGGAATCTTAATTCCTTTGCTCCTGATTTTGAAAGGAAAAGCATTTAGCACTTTCTCCATTCAGTATGATGCTAGATGTTGTTTTGAAGTAAACACTCTGAATTCATTCTTCTTGTCCTTGTTAAAGTGTTTTAAAATATAAATGGGCATAATATTTTATCAGACATCTTTTTTTTTTTGCCATCCCAGTAGAGAAATAATACAAATTTTTCTTATTTATTCTTTTTATGTGACATGATGTTAATCAGTTTTATAAACTTAACCACTTTTCATTCCTTTGACGAATGTACTTTGGCATAATAAATTGTTGACTTCTATTCTTGTGCAAAGCGATCATGGACATCACTAGCACAGTAGATTTAACACAGGGTTTAAATTTATTGGCAGAGAAGGGTATAGCACAGGCAGGTCACCCAAAATTTCACTGTTCCACTATTTGGGGAAGCATGTAAGACTCATGGTACATGGTGGCTCATTTGCCAGTAATGGGAAGCCCCTTCCTAGTCTTGCTCTATGTATTCATATTGAGAGCCAGGACATATCTATGTGAGCATGTGAGAAATGTAAGTTCCTTGGTCTGGAATGGGCATTTTTAGATAAGGGGACTCCTAGAATGTGGTGGCTGGTATTTGCCTGTTCTTCCCTTGAGGCAGTTCAGATCTGAACCAGTTCTCTGCTAAATTATCAAAAGGGAGAGAAAATAAACTAGGGCTATGTACATTTGATTCTCCTCTGTTCCTTATTACTTCAATTACAGTTTAGCATCCATGTTCATCCAAGAAGATCGGGCTATATTATAGTAGTTTTTGCTTTTAATTTGTTTATTTTCTATATAATTCTGTATTTTGTACTGAAATAATAGTCATTTAGGACTGTTCTGAGGCTCTGGGGGTATTTTTGTTGAACCATATGATTAATTTTGAATTTAACTTTATTGTAATTGATTCTAATTGTTTAATTTTCTGCATATGACTTTGTTAATTTTATACCTCTTTTAGCCAAGCTGTTTCTTTTCCTATTTTGTGTTCTATTATGTAGGAAATACTCTGTATATTCTTGTCTTCCACAATAATTTGGAAAATGGAGAATTTGACTTTAACTTTATTGGCAAATTTAACAATTTTCATAGATTTCTTAAAGTTGTATTTGTGATGCTCTTATGAAAAGAAAAAATTACAACTTAACTTCATTTTATAGAAAAGCAAGAAGTATTGTACTTCTGCTCTTTTTTTCCCTACCTTGTGTACTTTTCATTAATTTAATCTGGGTTCACAAGCCCTGTTATTCAAGGAAAAAAAGTGTTCTGCTATTAAAGCATATTTTGTCATTTGTATCCTATGTTAGTTACCATAGTTACACCAATTATTTAGACTTATAGCATCAACCTTTCTCTTAGTAATGTTTGGTGATTTCTGAAGTTTTTTCTCTTGCTAGTTTCAATGTTTTATTGCTAGTTCTTTTCTATTCTACTGTGACTTCCAAATGATAGAGATTTGAATTTGATTTATTTTCATTTTTCTAGTCGACTAATGAACATCCTTAATTTTCTTTCATAGACATATTTGAGTATATTTTCTGAAAGATTGAAGCTCTGAGGTTGCTATTCTGCTTTCAACCATGAATGCCAACTTGACTGGTTACCATGTGGTTTGTGTTATCACTTCTCTCTATCTTCACTGCCAAAACTCAAAGACATTTCTCTATTGTTTTCTGTAGCTAAAAGAACAAAAAATGGAACTCTGTTTATTAAAGATTAATTTTTGGAGGATTACTGTTTTTCAGTTTTGAAAGTTTCAGGATCAATTCTATTTTCTTGGAATTTAAATAATAAAATTAATAGGAAACACATTACTTATTAAATTGCCAGTTTACTGCAATGTTTATTTATTTATTTAATTTTTAAAAAAGATTTTTATTTATTTGACACAGAGAAAGCAAGCACAAGCAGGGGGAGCTGCAGAGGGAGAGGGAGAAGCAGGCTTCCCACTGAGCAGGGAGCCCAGGATCCTGGGATCATGACGTGAGCTGAAGGCAGACGCTTAACCAACTGAGTCACCCAGGCCCCAGTGTTTACTTATTTAATAAGTAGTTCCTGAACCTCCATCATATTAGACAATTTGTAAGAACTGGGGCTACAGCAGTGAACACAGCAGATGAAACCCTGTTCTCATAGAGCTTGCTTTCTGAGGGCAGCAGGGATTGAGAGTAAACAGGCAAACACATAAATATGCAATATTTCATTTGGTCACAAGTGCTAAGAAGAAAAATAAATCCAGGAAAGGAAAGGAATTAAAAGGTGGAAAAACAGAGCAAGGTTATTTAAGATAGGTTGGTCAAAGAAGTGATATTTTCTGTGGTAAAATTCTCAGATACTTAATAAGGTGAGGAAGTTAGCTCTGAAGATATTTGAAGAAAGAGTATCAGGCATAAGAGCAAATGCCAGTTCAAAATATTAATGATAGTATTTATAGAAGTTACAATAATAGTGACAACAGTAACAGGATAATTTATTAAATGCATACTATGTTTTCATCCATTATTCTAAACAATTTCTGTACATCTTTATCCTATAATTTTTTTGTTGTTGTTGTTAATGCCCTAATGGGATTTTTTGTGTGTGCACAGAAGGGTCTTTTCAGAGATTTACTTTTCTTTTTATGTTTAAAATTTTCTAGTTATGTTTAAAAAATCAACTGTAGATTCATGTACAATTGGAAGAAATAAAGCAGAGATTATGGTTACACTTCACCTGATTTCTCTTAGTGTTAACATCTTGCAAATCTAGAGTTGAGTAAGACAACCAGGGTATTGGTACAATCCATTGATCTTACTTGGATTTCACCAGTTTGATATGCACTTATTTGCAGCATGTGTACTTAGTTCTATGCAATTTTATCACATGCGTAGATTTGTGTGACCACCACCATGTCAAGATAAAGACGGTTCCTTCACCGTAAGGATTCTTCACACTGCCTTTTAAGACATACTCCCTGCCTTTCTACTTATGCTCTCAGTCCCTAGCTCTCCGTAACCACTGATCTGTTCTGTCTACAATTTTGTCATTTCCATAATGTTATATGAATTAAACCTTACTATATGTAAGCTTTTAGAATTCTATTTTTTTATTCAGCATAATTTCTTTGAGATTCATCCAATTTGTTGCATCTTTCAGTAGTTCATTCCTTTTTGACTATTGAGTAGTATTCCATGGTAAGGAAGTACCACACCTTGTTTCAACAATCATCTCTTGAAGACATTTAAATTGTTTCCAGTTTTTGGCTACTACAAATAAAGTTGCTGTGAACATTTATATACAAATTTTTATGTGAACATCAAGTTTTCATTTCCCTGGAATAAATGCCCAAGGGTGGAATTGCTGTGTGTCATGTGTTAAGTACATATTTAATTTTGTAAGAAACTTCCAAACTGTTCTCCAGAGTAGTTGTATCATTTTACATTTCTAATAGCAACTTATGAAAGGCCAAGTTTGTCTGCATCATCTCCAGAATTTGGGATTGTTGTAATTTTTTACTTTAGCTATTTAATAGGTGTTACTTTGCTTTTTAAAATTTGTGCCTGGGTGGCTCAGATGGTTAAGCATCTGCTTTCAGCTCAGGTCATGACCCCAGGGTCCTGGGCTTGAGCCCGCCTCAGGCTCCTGGCTCAGTGGGTATCCTGCTTCTCCCTCTCCCTCTGCCTCTCCCTCTGCTCATGCTCACTCTCTCTCTGTACCTCTGTGTCTCAAATGAATAAATAAAATCTAAAATAAATAAATAAAATTAGTGTTCAGTTTACCACACTTACAAATTCAGAAGACATATTTCATCTTTATGCATGTAAATACAGCTTGTATGAATTATTACTCTATTGATATGTCTACAGAACTTTAGCAATCACTTTTAAGGGGCCTTTTAATAATACTTGGTATTATATACATATTTATTTAGTCACTTTTCAACATTTTAAATGGAATTTATACATTTAATATGATTGATTTAAAAAAATACATCAATTGCCAGACTGAGAAATAAAATTTTTGGAGTATTTATATTAATTATTTAAAAAATTATTTAAATTCAATTAATTAACATATGGTGTATTATTAGTTTCAGAGGTAGAGTTCAGTGATTCATCAGTCTTATATAATACCCAGTACTCATTACATCACATGCCCTTCTTAATGTCCATCACCCAGGAAACTCATCCCCCTACCTCTTTCAGCTTGTTTCCTATTATTAAGAATCTCCTATGGTTTGTCTCCTTCTGATTTTTTCTTGTTTTATTTTTCTCTCCCTTTCCCTATGCTCCTCTTTTTTGTTTCTTAAATTCCACATATGGGTGAAATTGTATGATAATTGTCTTTCTCTGATTGACTTATTTCGCTTAGCATAATACCTTCTAGTTCCATCCGTGTCATTACAAATGGCAAGATTGCAGTTCTTTTTTTCATGGCTAAGTAATATTCCATTGTGTGTGTGTGTGTGTGTGTGTGTGTGTGTGTGTGTATACCACCTCTTCTTTATCCATTCATCTGTCAGTGGACATCTGGGCTCTTTCCATGGTTTGGCTATTGTGGACGTTGTTGCTATAAACATTGGGGTGCAGGTGCCCCTTCGGATCACTACATTTGTATCTTTGGGGTAAATACCTGGTAGTGTGATTGCTGGGTCATAGGGTAGTTTTATTTTCAACTTTTTGAGGAACCTCCATACTGTTTTTCCAGAGTGCCTGCTGAAGATTGCACTCCCACCAACAATGTAAGAGAGTTCCCCTTTCTCCAATCCTTGCCAACGTCTCTCCTTTCCTGACTTACTAATTTTAGCCATTCTGACTGGTGTGAGGTGGTTTCTCATTGTGGTTTTGATTTGTGTTTCCCTGATGCCGAATGATGTTGAGCATTTTTTCATGTGTCTGTTGGCCATTTGTATGTCTTCTTTGGAGAAATGTCTGTTCATGTCTTCTACCCATTTCTTGATT
Organism: Mirounga leonina; assembly: GCF_011800145.1. NCBI lineage: Eukaryota > Metazoa > Chordata > Mammalia > Carnivora > Phocidae > Mirounga > Mirounga leonina. Next base: position 45,764,230 of record NW_023270316.1, read on the forward strand.
GGATTATTTGTTCTTTGGGTGTTGAGTTTGATAAGTTCTTTATAGATTAAAGAGACTGACTCTTTATCAGATAAGCCCTTTATCTGATAAGACATTTGCAAATATCTTCTCCCATTCTGTCAGTTGTCTTTTAGTTTTGTCAACTGTTTCCTTTGCTGTGCAGAAGCTTTTTATCTTGAGGAAGTCCCAATAGTTCATTTTTACCTTTGTTTCCCTTGCTTTTGGAGATGTGTCTAGCAAAAAGTTGCTGTGGCCGAGGTCGAAGAGGTTGCTGCCTGTGTTCTCTAGGATTTTGATGGATTCCTGTCTCACATTTAGGTCTTTCATCCATTTTGAGTCTATTTTTGTATATGGTGTAAGGAAATGGTGCAGTTTCATTTTTCTGCATGTGGCTGTCCAGTTTTCCCAACACAATTTGTTGAAGAGACTGTCTTTTTTCCAATGGATAGTCTTTCCTGCTTTGTCAAAGATTGTTGACCATAGAGCTGAAGGTCCATTTCTGGGTTCTCTATTCTGTTCCATTGATCTGTGTGTCTGTTTTTGGGCCAGTGCCATACTGTCTTGATGATTACAGCTTTGTAATATAGCTTCAAGGTCTGGCATTGTGATGCCACCAGTTTTGGTTTTCTTTTTCAACATTCCTTTGGCTATTTGGGGTCTTTTCTGGTTCCACACAAATTTTAGGATTATTTGTTCCATATGTTTGAAAAAAGTTGATGGTATTTTGATAGGAATTGCATTGAATGTATAGATTGCTCTAGGTAGCATAGACATTTTTTAACAATATCTGTTCTTCCAATCCATGAGCCTAGAACGTTTTCCCATTTCTTTGTGTCTTCCTCAATTTCTTTCATGAGTATTCCATACTTTTCTGAGTACAGATTCTTTGCCTCTTTGGTTAAATTTATTCCTAGGTATCTTATGGTTTGGGGTGTAACTGTAAATGGGATCAACTCCTTAATTTCTCTTTCTTCTGTGTCATTGTTAGTGTATAGGAATGCAATTGATTTCTCTGCATTTTATATGCTGCCACATTGCTGAATTCCTCTATGAGTTCTAGCAATTTTGGGGTGGAGTCTTTTGGGTTTTCCACATAGAGTATCATGTCATCTGTGAAGAGTGAGAGTCTGACTTTTTTGCCGACTCAGATGCCTTTTATTTCTTTTTTTTTTTTTCTGATTGCTGAGGCTAGAATATTTGCTATGGGCTTTTTGTATATGGCTTTTATGATATTGAGGTATGTTCCCTCTATCCCTACACTGTGAAGAGTTTTAATCAAGAAAGGTTGCTGGCCTTTATCAGATGCTTTTTCTGCATCTATTGATAGGATCATATGGTTCTTGTCCTTTCTTTCATTAATGTAATGTATCACATTGATTGATTTGTGGATGTTGAACCACCCTTGCAGCCCAGGAGTAAATCCCACTTGGTTGTGGCAAAAAATCTTTGGAGTATTTAAAAATCAAAACATCAAGTTGTATTCCTTAAATAAATACAATTCCTATTTGTCAGTAGAACATGAGGTGTCTCAGTAAAGCTGAGATAAAGAACATAAAAAAGAAAAAGAAAAGGGGCGCCTGGGTGGCTCAGTTGGTTAAGTGACTGCCTTCAGCTCGGGTCATGATCCTGGAGTCCTGGGATCGAGTCCCGCATCGGGCTCCCTGCTCAGCAGGGAGTCTGCTTCTCCCTCTGACCCTCCCCCCTCTCACGCTCTCTCTGTCTCATTCTCTCTCTCAAATAAATAAATGAAATCTTTAAAAAAAAAAAAGAAAAAGAAAAAATAAGAAAAAAATTCTCTCCCCTTACATTTTTAAAAATAAATCTAAGAAATTAAACTTAAATAAGATGGAACTGAAGTTCTCTTAAATATTCCCCTATGCCACAAAATAGCTTTGCAGTTGTGATTTAAGTTGAAAGTTAGTTACGTTTATGCATGTTAAACTGAAGTTGTAGTTTTTCAACGAACTTGAAAAAGTAATTCCATGGAGGAAGGGTAGTCTTTTTAACAAATGGTAGGGAACAATGGATATCAATTGCCAAAAAAATGAACCTTGACCTAAATTCACATAACAAAACTGAACTCAAATGGGTTATTAACGAACTAAATATGTAAGATAAAAGTACAAAACTTTTAAAAGAGGATATAGTAGAAAATCTTCATGACTTGGTGTTAGATGACAAGTTCTTAGATGTGGTACCAGAGGCACAACCCATTAAATTAAAAAATCGATAAATTGAACTTCATTAAAATTAAAAAACTGTTCTGTGAAAGACCGTATTTAGACAATGAAAAGCCACCAACTGGGAAAAAGTAATTTCGAATTATATTTTTGCAAAGAACCCATATTCAGAATAATAAAATAACTGTAGCCTCAAAAGTAAAAAACAAAACAAAACAAAAAACCCACAATCCAGTTGGAAGTAGGCAAAAGAACAGAAGACTTTGCTGAATAAGACATATAAATGGCAAATAAACACATGGAGATATGTTTAATGTGACATTAGAGAAATCCAAATTAAAATCATTAGGGAAGAATGAAGGGGAGGAAATCGGAGGGGGAGATGAACCATGAGAGACTATGGACCTTGAGAAACAAACTGAGGGTTCTGGAGGGGAGGGGGGTGGGGGGATGGGTTAGCCTGGTGATGGGTATTAAAGAGGGCACGTTCTGCATGGAGCACTGGGTGTTATATGCAAACAATGAATCATGGAACACTACATCAAAATCTGATGATTTATGGTGATTAACATAGCATAATAAAAATAAATAAAAAAAATAAAATCATTATGAAATACAGTAGAAGCGAAAGAGGACATCCTTGCCTTTTTCCCAGTCTTAAGGAGAAAAGTGTCCAGTTTCTTACCATTAAGTATATTGTTACCTGCAGAATTTTTATAGATTGCCTTTATCAAATTAAAGGAGTTTCCCTCTGTTTAAATTTTGCTGAGTATTTTTATGATGAAAGAATGTTAGATTTTGTCATATATTTTCCTGCCTTAATTGAAAGATCATGTTTTTTCTTCTTTATCCTATTGATGTGGTAGATTACATCATCTGATTTTCAAACGTTAAACCAGCTTTATGTACCTGGAACGAATTCCACTTGGCCAAGGTATATAATTCTTTTTATACATTGTTGGATTTGATTTGCTAATATTTTCTTGAGGACTTTTTCTGTGTTTATGAAAAATATCGGTCTGTAGTTTTCTTGTAATGTTTTATTTGGTTTTGCATTAAAGGAATGTGGGACTTATAAAGTAAGTTAGAGAGTATTTTCTGGAAGTGATTGTGGAGACTTGATATTATTTCATTCTTAAATATATGGTAGAATTCATGAGTGGAACATCTGGGTTTGATGTTTTCTTTTTTGAAAGCTACTGATTATTGATTTAATTTCTCTCATAGATATAGGCCTATTCAGGTTATCTATTTTTGTGGGTGTGTGATGAATTTTTGTAGTTTGTGTTTTTCAAGAAATTGGTCCATTTCATCTAAGTAATAAAATCAATGGCCCTGGATTTGTTCATAGTGTTACTTTATTATGCATTTAAATTCCCTTTTCATTTCTGATACTGGTAAATACTGTCTACTCTCTACTTTTTATTTTTTTTATTTTTTTAATTTTTTATTTTTTTATTTTTTTAAAGATTTTATTTATTTATTTGAGACAGAATGAGAGAGAGAGAGAGCACATGAGAGGGGGGAGGGTCAGAGGGAGAAGCAGACTCCCTGCAGAGCAGGGAGCCCAATGTGGGACTCAATCCAGGGACTCCAGGATCATGACCCGAGCCGAAAGCAGTCGCTCAACCAACTGAGCCACCCAGGCGCCCTACTCTCTACTTTTTTTGTTAACACAGTTAATAATGGTTTACCAATTTAGTGATCTTTTCAGAAAACTAGCTTTTGCTTTTGTTGATTTTCTCAGTTCATTTCTTATTTTCAGTTTCATTGATTTTTGCTCTAATTTTTATTATTTATTTCTTCTGCCTGCTTTAGGATAAAACTGATTAAATCTGTGATGTGCTGGTGTCTTGACTCTGTGACTGACTTTCACAAGTGTTTCTCCAGTGGTATGACTCCCTCTAACCCCTTTCTTTCCACCTCCCCCAGCCCCTTCTCCCTCTCCTGGATGCAGCCTTTTCATTCTTTTTCCTTATTGATTATGTTTTCTCCCCATTTCACTATGACTAGAAGGCTGAGGGGGATGGAATGGGGAGGAATTCCTTTCCCTCAACAGGAAAAAATTTCAGGATTGTGCTCTGGCAAACTTTTTATCCCTGGAGAGTAGACCTTTTTTATGGAGAAAGCTTTAGGCATGTTTTACAACATTACCCTTCTTTTCCTCCTGCCAGAGCCTTTACGCACCTTGAGAACCTGGTGGAGCTCCTGGAGGTAGATTCCATAAAAATGTGGATATGCCCTCATATGATGGGAATACCAGGAGTTTCTCTCTCTGTAGTCCACACTCAACCGCCAGCAATTTGCTGAAAATTATTCTTTAAGAGTTCCTATCAGTTTCTGGCTCTCCTGGCTTCTGCTCCAGGTATGGAGATCTTGTTTGATAGTGTCTTTCTGAGTGTGCCTGTCTCTCCAGACTTCAGAGTGGCAGTTTGCCAATGATCTCAGTTCTCTCACAGGGCCAAGAAAAGTAATTGATTTTCAGTTTGTCCAAATTTTTTTGTTGTAAGAATAAGAGTGACAACTTGTCGTTTCTTCACATGCTGGAGCTGAAACCAAAGACTTCACTGTGTTTATTTCTTTTTTTTTAAGATAAATAGATCAAGTACTTTTATTTGCTCTGTGCAGTATACTTTGCTGGGTATTATGAGGTATACAAAAAGCATGGAAAAAATAGCTCCTGTTATCTAGGAGTTTTAAATCTATTCTCTTTCTTCTTTTTTTCCTTTTTTATTGAAGTGTAGTTGACATACATACAATATTATTTTAGTTTCAGGTGTACAACATAGTGATTCAACATTTATATACATTAAGAAATGGTCACCATGGTAAGTCCAGTTACTGTCACCAAAGTTATTACAAGATAATTAATTATATTCTCCCTGATGTACTTTTTATCCCCATGACTTATTTATAACTGGAAAATTGTATCTCTTAATCCGTTTCTCCCTACCCCCTCACCTCTGGCAAACACCAGTTTGCTGTTTGTATTTATGAGTCTGTTTCTGTTTTTGTTTTATTTATTTTGTTTTTTAAATTTTATATGTAAGTGAAATGATAAGGTATTTGTCTTTCTCTGACTTATTTCACTTAGCATAATATCCTCTAGGCCCATCTGTGTTGTCTCAAATGGCAAGATTTCATTCTTTTTTATGGCTGAGTAATATTTCAGTGTATACCATATCTTTTTTTTTTTTTTTTTATCTGTTCATCTATTGATGGACACTGACACTGCTTCCATATCTTGGCTATTGTTAAGTAATGCTCTTGTGAACATAGGGTGTATATATCTTTTTGGATTAGTATTTTCATTTTCTTTGAATAAGTACCAGGAGGTAGAATTGCTAGATCACATGGTATTTCTATTTTTAATTTTTGTGAAACTTCCATACTGTTTTCCACAGTGGCTGCACCATTTTATATTCCCAACAGTGCACAAAAGTTCCCTTTTCTTCACATTCTCATCAATAGTTGTTATTTCTTGTCTTTTTGATACTAGCCATTCATTCCTGACATGTGTGAGATAATATCTCATTGTGGTTTTGATTTTCATTTCCTTGATGATTAATGATTTTTCTTGTATCTGTTGGCCATCTGTATGTTGTCTTTGGAAAAATGTCTATTCAAGTCATCTGCTCATTTTAAAGTCAGATTGTTGTTTGGTGTTGAGTTGTGTGAGTTCTTTATATATTTTTGATATTAACCCCTTATGGAATATATCATTTGCAAATATCTTCTCTCATCCTGTAGGGTGCCTTATCATTTTGTTAATAGTTTTCTTCACTATGCAAAAGTTTTTTAGCTTGATATAGTACCAGTTGTTTATTCTTGTTCTTATTGCCCTTGCCTGAGGAGACAGATCATATATATATATATATATATATATATATATATATGGCTGAGTTCACTGTGTTTTCTTTCAGGAGTTTTATGGCTTCAGATACTACATTTAGGTTTTTATCCCATTTGAGTTTATTTTTGTATATGGGGTAAGGAAGTGGTCCAGTTTTATTCTTTTGTATGCAGCTGTCCAGTTTTCCCCACATCATTTCTTGAAGGGACTGTCTTATTCCCATTGTATATTCTTTATTTTAGATTAATTGACCATAAAAGCATGAGTTTATTTCTGACTTTCTATTCTTTTCCATTAATCTGTGTCTCTGTTTTTGTGACAGTATCATACTGTTTTGTTCCTAAAGCTTTGTAGTATAGTTTGAAATCTGGGATGTGATACCTCCAGCCTTATTCTTTTTCAAGATTGCTTTTGTTATTCAGGGTCTTTTGTGGTTCCATACAAGTTTTAGTAGTATTTCTTCTAGTTCTGTGAAAAATACCATTGGTATTGAATTTGTAGATTGCTTTGGGTAGTATGGACATTTTAACAATGTTAATTCTCCCAATCCATGAACATGGTATATCTTTTCATTTATTTGTGTCATCTTTAATTTCTTTCATCAGCCTCATAGTTTTCAGAGTAAGGTTTTTCACCTCCTTGGTTAAATTTATAAATTCATTGTCTTCAGAATTGTGGATTTTAAAATAAGTAATAAGCTTTATAACTTCAATGATATATTAAGTATTAGAACATAAGGCATATTAGGTAATTTTAGAAATATATTCAGGAGCTACAAGAATAAATATCAACTATGAACTGGATATAATGCTGTTAGGATGAGTAGTAGTTGAAAAAACTTTGAAGTTGTTTCTATAGCTGCTTTGTTTCTGATATGAGTTTCTGCTGAATCCAGTATTATTTTATCTTATTATAATCACTTTTTATAAGTCATAGTTCTCTCCATTAATCTTTATATAGACTTTTATATTATAATTTGCTTCATAGCTGTTTTCTCCCAACCTTCCTATAAGGTAAATTAGAATAAATTGTACTACTAAGGGGTAGAGAGTTTGAATGACTTGATCTGTGTCTTGCTGAGAGCCAGTTATATAAGCAGACTTTAAAGGTATAGGCTTTGCAATTTAGCCAACAGAACCATAGCAATGTTAATGAAAAACATCACATTTTAAAGTCAAAGTTTAATTTTTCCAAAACAAACTACTAGTAATACTCCTGGTTTTATTTCCTTTTCTGACTTTGGTCAGTTAGAAATCAAGTTCAAATATATATTTCCTGTTTCTTATTTAGGAGATGCTATTATGTACCCTGCATTGTGGGTACCATATTGCATAAGACAAGGTCCTTACCCTCCAGATAATCATGGCATGTAAAATGAGACATATTTATAAAGAAGCACAGGGAAGTGTTATGTGCTATGAGAGAAGTTTGAATGGGGTATAAAGGGGGTGGTGGTCAGATTTCCCTGGGTGAGGAGAATTAGACACTTCCAACTTTTTTTTAAAGATTTTATTTATTTATTTGAGAGAAAGAGTATGAGAGAAAGAGAGAGCATGAGCAAGGTGAGGGGTAGAGGGAGAAGCAGACTCCCTGCTGAGCAGGGAGCCTGATGTGGGGCTAGATCCCAGGACCCTAGGATCATGACCTGAGCTGAAGGCAGACACTTAACCAACAGAGCCACCCAGGTGCCTTCCAACTTTTTAAGTCATATTCATTAAAATGGTTTTCAAGAGTTATTGTTGAAGAAACAAATACTTTATTCAGTGACTACAGTGATGCTTCATTGATTTATGTTGACTCAACTTTCTAATATTTTAATTTTAGCATATACACAAAGGGGGAAACAACATTAAACAAAACAGCCATAATTATGAGGCTATCTCTCCTAGAGAAGGATGGTATTTTCATGTTTATAAAAATACTTTGCTCTGTTTCCTTCATGGTTTTGGTACCTGAGAAGAATATTTCCTTTCCTGATTGTGCTGTCTTGTTTCTATTATGGTCCATTCAGTCTGTATTGATTTTTGGTGCCATGTTGGTATTTCTCTGGTCTTCTGACCTCTTATTCACAGTGAAAAAAACCACACATCACATACCTTTTACAGTAAATGGTGTTTCCAGTATATATCATATTAATGTGTTTTGAACCCTCTTTCAGTGCTTAAAATCAAATATGCAAAACCTAATCTTACAATGAAAAGATAAAGGTAGCTATTCATATTTCTTTTGGTAGGAGTGCCTGGCATAGATTCTGCCTATAGCGGGTTTTCAGAAATATTCCTGAATAAACAGGAGGTGGTCCTAGTAGGTGTGGCTGTCCCTTGAGAATAAATGAAAAATTATGAAGAAAATATGTTTCTATTTGAAAACCATAAAGTTTGCAAGGATTAATTGCATAGAAGTTTTTTTTTAGAGTTCTGATTGAACTGTTATTTTTAAACTATATGAATTTAATAATGATTGCAAATGTTGATGTTTACTGAGGATTAATTAACACAGTTGTTTTTATGAAGCTCATTTGTAATGTCTCCCTGTTCTCTCTTTTCATACTCATTTAGTCCTCTGCTTTTTTCTTTTGTGGGACACTTTCCCTAACACTATATGTGGCTTAGCTGTCTTTTGCACATTTATTCAATCATGTTTGGGGACAAATATGTTACTATGTTTCAGAAGTTGAAATCTTTTGTATCTGGCTTTGTTTCAATTTTTATTTATTTTTTTCACAATTTTGCTTTTGGTGTGATAAATAAAATGTGTGTCAATATTTTCACTGTGTTTTGGATGACTGAAAAAATTTATTACAGAAGGTGGTGGGAGGATTTGAAGGAACATTAACTACTAGAGCATGGGTGATTACACTCAGAGATTTGCGAATATTTGGATAAAGAGAAGAATTAACCAGCTACTCAAAAACAGAGAATTTATGCCTGCTAATTTTTTTATATTGTTTTTCTTTTTCAGTAGTGGTTGATTACATCTACATTTTCCTTAAGAATCACTTCTTTGCAACAGCTGTTCATCCTGATATCAGGTTTTATCAGAATGGTTGCTAACTTAAAAGGTCTTGCAATACAGTTTATTATATACCTAATGAGAACTGACATATTACTACTGAGAAATAGGGCACCACATCAGAAACATCTAGATTTGTGCTTGGATAGAATTGCTGATCTAATGCAGCCTCACTGTGAACCAGGGCTATAGCATTTTCTTTCTTTCTTTTTTTTTTTTTTTTAAAGATTTTATTTATTTGACAGAGAGAGAGGGAACACAAGCAGGGGGAGTGGGAGAGGGAGAAGCAGGCTTCCCGCCGAGCAGGGAGCCCGATGCGGGGCTCGATCCCAGGACTCTGGGATCATGACCTGAGCCGAAGGCAGACGCTTAACGAATGAGCCACCCAGGCGCCCCAAGCTATAGCATTTTCTTGAATATGACACTACCATTTAACTTTAGAAATATTTTATGTTTGGAAGTCATAAATCCTGACATAGAAATGAACATAAGTTTATAAAGAGAATTAAAAAATAACAGCAGGAATAACCAATCATCATTCAAGAAGTATTATTATTATTATTATTATTATTATTTATTTATTTATTTTTTTTTTTTGAGAGAGCGTGCATGGGCCCATGAGGGCGGGAGTGGGAGCTGTTAGGCAGAAGGGGAAAGGGCAAGAGGAAGAGTAGACTCCACAGCATGGAACCCTGTGCAGGACTCAATCTCATGACCCTGAGGTCATGACCTGAGCCAAAAGCCAGAGTTGGAGGCTCAACTGACTGAACCACTCAGGTGCCCCTATTATTACTGTTTTTTAATGTGGTCTTTGCTGTGGTCTGGCTGGAACTATGGGATAAATTTAGAGTAGATGAAAGCTGTGAGCTCCTCATTTGTCTTCCAGCTATTTGAGCTAGCCAGTTTCATGACAGCAGTAAGTTTAATAGTGAGGGTGTGGTTTGTTTTCAGTATATTCAGGTTTTAAATAAGGCCACAGGCACTTAACAAACCATGATTAGCCTGTCTGACAGGTTGACTAAATGATTTCCCAGAGGATTGGTATGGTTGGACTAAATTCATTCTGAAAGCGATTTTCCTTAACATGGTTAAGTAATGTTAATAAAATAATTCTAAAAGTCAACTTATCATAATGTGAGCTAGAGAAGGTCCACGATGAAATGTGAGAGAAACCCTCCTACACAGTCACTATTCACTTTCACTAAGGATTTTTGGATGGCTATAGATTCAATATGTTGGAACTGACAAAATGCTGTCAAGCAGCAGAAAGTCCTGTAACATGCTATAGAAAAGATAAATAATTGATATCATTTTCCTTGATGTCTTGGAAAAGAGTGAAAGAGACTTTTTTGAGAGAATTGTGGATGGAGCAACGCTTTTCCCTTAAATATGTTATGTGTGCAGCAAGAATCATAGGTGTGCTAGTAATCTTGGGCTTTATAATTAAGTTGAGAGAGTTTTTTTTAATAATGAATTTTTTTTTTTTGGCTAATTTAACTTTGCTATTAAGTGATACGTTTCTGTTCTGCTAGTATCAGTGAATAACTTGCATAAAAACCCTGCACTCATTCAGTGTGTCATCACACCTTGCCTGAAAGAGTAAAATGTTTCATCTTTTCTAAGAGAACAATAATGTGAATTAGGAGATAGGCATTGATTTGTTGAAAATATAAAATTGCTTAATTCATTACAGATGCAGAGGAAGGAAATACAAAGTCCATTGAGCCATCTACAGTCAGTAGTCCTTTGTTTTAATAATTATTGAAGTATAATGGCAGTGTAATGATACTAATCTTTACATCTTTTATGACAGCTTTACAGACTTAGTGATGCATATTTGCTCATCTACCCTGTAAATTGAAGGAGACTGCACTTTGACCCTGAGCAGGAAGTTGTATTAGGCATATACCAGCCTTAGCCATATCTCTAAGTGAAGGGAGAGGAAATTCTTATTCTTGAGTACTCCTACTATAAATTCATCTTCAACCAGGAGACAGAACCTTTATTTTAGTTATTAAGCATTGACTTTTATCAAGAACATGCCTTTTTTCATGGGGATATTACAGGAAATAATCCATGAGGTTGTGCATGTGAGGAAGACACGGTGATCCCATGGAAGTGGCTGTTTCTTATTTGCATTGTTTAAAATTTCTTTAGTGGTATATTTAAGAGATTCAGCACATTCAAAACATTTTTTTCAACAATAGATGGTGGAGACCTGCTGAACTTCTGTTTGCCTCCTGTGTGATCATTGTTTTATTCTTTATGCCTTTTTGCAAGTATTCATAGTAAAATATTTAAAAGAACTAAACAGGAAGTAGCATAAATCCACTCTCAAATACTATTGGGAAGAAAATAAATATGGACTCTATTTTTTAATTGAAAATGTTGGTCTGAAATCATTAGTTCAATCATTCCCCACTATATCCCTCCTTCTTTTACCCTTTACACCCGTAGTTATCCCAGATTACTTACTGTTTTATGTCTCTGTGCCTTTGCTTATGCTTTATCCCTTTCTATGGAATGTTCTCTTCCATTTCAGGAAATCTCATAGAGGAGCTTTATACTACTAAATTTCTCTACTTCTGTATACTGCTTTATATTCTATAAGGCTTTTAAATTGCCTTGAAACCCATATATGGCTGTCTTCTGATTGCTTCATGCATCAAGCATGAAACCACCCTGGTCACTTCTTTGCATTCTCCCAAAAGAAAACATACTTCCAAAGGCATTAGTGAGAAATATGGAATTCATTAAAGGATCCATAGAGAAACGGAAGAAGAGTCCTGCACCACACATATCACAAGTATTTCACCTCCAAATATCCACTGGCAATCTTTTCTCTGATGCCAGTTACGGTGTCTCCCTCTTTCTCAATCTTTCCCCAAACCTCTAATTGTCTATATTTCCTCTTACATTCCTGTGTTGTATAGAAATTCCATGTAGTTGGTTCCCAGGTTTGCATTCCTAGTTATCAGCCCAGACTCTAAGCAGAGTTATCCAAACACTTCATGAACAAATGATGGGATCTCCTTAAGATGCTTTCTTCAGCTCTTAAGAAAAACAAGGTTTCCTGCATATTGTTATCATAATATAGGTAGTGATAGTATGTCTTTTATTAGATTGTATGTTCTAAAAGGCACTCATCTCCACAGTACATTTTTCTCCTAATGTGTCCATTGTCTTGCTAAGTTCTCTTATAATCCAGTCAGTCTCTCAAGCTAGAAGAGAAACCTGAAAGTGAAAAAGAGGGGATCACACTGTGTTCAGAGAAAGTGCAGACTAAAGTTCGTTGAATAGCACTTCAGCTCCTTGGCAATTTTATCCCGGTCTATTTCTTTGTTTTATCTTGCATCACACCGCTCCATACACCACATGTTCTAGACACAGTGAAGCATTCGTGCCAAGTTCCTGGTACCTGACATACATGTCAGTACCTTTTTGACTTTGCTGATACTGTTCTTTATGCCTAGGATATCTTTGTCTCAATGTCTTCACCTCACAAACTCCAGATCATCCTTCAAAGTCCAGCACAAATGTCAGCTTTTCTTTGAAGCCTGCCTGCCCTGTCCCTTCTATACGGAATTGGATCTTCCTCTCCACAAACTTGTATAGTACATTTCTTTATTATAATACTTACCACACTGCATTATGCCTTTAATTATTTGTCTAGGTTTCTTTCCCATCAGCAAGGAGTGCAGGAACTGGGATTTATTTATCTTAAAAGTCTCTCTTGGTACCTCAGTACCTAGTACATATTAATTGATTAATTATTCATGCATTCATTCATAATATATTTTAGGCAGTAAAGGGGTTGTAGCTACAATTTAAAATCAAAACTATGAGAATTACCCTGACAGAAATGGTATTATGAGACTTGGTCTATGCTGGAGGAGGTTGATTTTGAAAAGTCAACATAAGTGATATAAGAATGTAAGTTATATATATATATATACACACACTAAGACGTAAGACTTGAATAAGAACTAAATAATAGCAATGAGGTGTCTTGGTGATGAGCATTTCAGTTAGGGGGAGAAACAGCATGCACTCCAGAAGATTGGAACTTGTCTTGTTTAACATGTGGAAGAAGTTAACATGACCTGAGCACAGACAGCAGATGGCGATGGTAGGAGAGGCAATAAAGAGAGAGGCAACAGCTAGGAATGTGAATGGCGTTTCAGAACACCTAAAAGATGCTTAATGAACTAATGGAAACCCCTTTCAGGTTTCTAGCAGAGGAGGACCTGGTCAAACTTGCATTTTGAAAATATTCTGGTTGCAAAATGGAGATTGGAGGGAGGCAAGAGTGGGGCAGGAAGACCAGTCAAGATATGATAGAGGTAGGAAGAAGTGGGTACCTTTTGGGAAGCAAAAAGCAGCCAGATTGGGTATTACATTGGTTAAGGAAATAATAGGGGTGTATTATGAATGATGCTTAAATATATGGTGTGTGCAACTTAATAAGGTTTTACCATTCCATGAAATAGCATAAAAATAGAGTGAAACGAGGGGTAGTGGTAATGGGTGGGGTGGGTGTGGCAGATCATAAATTTGGTGTACTTTTGAGGTGTCTTTTAAACATCCATGTAGAGGTGTTAATTAGGTGCTCAGAGAAATGGCTAGAGCTTCAGATAAAAACTGGTAAATTGGTAAAATTCTTGTATTAAATTCTTTAATTTAATAATTAAAGCAGTCAGCATGAATCAGATCACCTGAGAAGGAGGATTACTTTATTTAAAAGGCAAAGACTTCTGATCAAGTCAACATTTGAAGATCTAGTAGAGAAGTTTGATCATATAAAGGAGATAGCAGGAATGGCCCAATTTAGGAACTTAGTCTGAAATCATGAAAGGTGAGGGCAGTGGGTGTGTTTCCAAAACATGTGGAAGAATAGGGGGGTGAGCATCAAGGATAAATATAAAAAAGATACATAATAAGATAACTACTAAAAAGTATCTCTTGGACTTAACCATGGATTGAGAAGTGATTGGGAGAAAATGCAGTGTACCCAGGAACTACAGGGAAGTCTTTTGAGACGTTGTGAAAGGAGGTAAGAAATCCGGTGTTTGTTAGAAGGCATATAGAGGCTTTTGCATTTATTATTTTTGTATTTATTTTATGAGAGAAATTCAGCCCACTTTCTTGTGAATGGGAAAGAACTAGTTAAGAGTGAAAAGTTAGAGCTTAACATGCCAAAAAAAAAAAAAATGGTAATCTAAAATCCTGAGGAATTTAGTGGGATGGGCTGATAAAATGGGAAATAATAGATTTAGTCATAACTTAACCTTTTCAGAAGCTGGAAGACTTGACTCTGTTGGCTCAGTTGTGATTGATGTCTATCTCCAACAATCGTGATCTCAGCTTATGCTGCATGGGGCTTTGACATTGTTGGTAGCTTTATACTCTATACCGGCACAGTTCTGGCTGTTAAGGCTTTAGAAACTGCAGAAGCTCAGGCTATGATGATAGGATTTCCATCAGTTAGGATAACTAGTTTTTAAATGTATGGTAACTGTAAATGAACTTGGAACTTACAAAGAGGCTCCAGGATAATTTTGTCTTGACAAGAAGTCAGTAGTGTATTCTTTGGCATCTCAATCTCTCTCTCTCTCTTTCTCTCTCTCTCTCTCTCTCTCTCTCTCTCACACACACACACACACACACACACACACTTATATATATATATACCTCAGAGCATATAATCAAATTTATTAGCAACACACACTGGACAGACCACTCCCACACTTCATGATGACATGGAACTTTGTGTAGTCTCTACTTATATGTAACAATGTATACAGTAGCAATCTTCAGCTCACTTCTTACACTGTATGATTATACTGCAGAAAATTGAACAGGCTTCATTCTTTAGATAGATCACAACATTAGCATCTCTTTATTTCAGAGTATATTTTTCCTGTTTATTAGTTCTTGAAGAGAATAGTGTTTTGTAATTGGTAAAAAGTGATCAAAAGTAAAAATCACAAAGAAGTAAGTGCTTATTTTGAAAATTTGAAAAATGTGGAAAAGTATGAGGAAGCAAATGAAAGTCTCTTATTCTAAGAATCCACATATAACCATGGGATACATTTTCTGTGTTTCTCACCAGTTTCATGTATCTATTTTCTATAACTAAATATGGACAGAGAGACAGAGACCATAGGAATTCCAGTAAACATATAATTTTGTATTCTACTTTTTTTTGTTCTCCTAATAGCCTTTTATCACTTCATTGATCATGCATTGAAAACATCATTTCAATAGCTGCATAATGTGCCATCTTGAGTATGTGGCATCATTATTTATCCATTCCTGGATACTTAGGATAACTTCAAACTTTAATATAATAAATAATATAATATTTGGCATATTTACACTAAAAATTTATTCATATTTCTAATAATTTCAGTGGGATAGAGTTACAGAAACAGACTTACTGGGAGATTATGTGTGTATATGCCTTCTGCAAAAGCTAAACCAACTCATAGCCCTACAGGCAGTTTGTGAGCTTGCTCATCTCATTATATCCTTACCAGCGTTGAGTATTTCAGCATTTATGCACTCATTAAGTACTCCTATTTTCTTTTTTGTCTTTTCTAGGATTGATGTTTTTTGCTCATACTTATCTTAAAGTGTAACATTTACCATATTATTTGCATAAGTCTTTTATTGAGTATTTATTACTATTTGTCATATTCATAGCAATATTTACCAATTAATTTTTACCTTTTAAATTTTAAAAATACTTTTTAAATGTTCATATAGTTCAAGCATCTTAATAATGATCTTTCATTTCACCTTATTTTGTTAGGTATTTTCTTTCCACCTAGTGGTCAGAAAATATTTCCTTAATTTCTTGTCAATTTTTATTGGAGTAATTTTTTTATATTGAGTTCTTTAATTTACTTGATTTTTGAAATTTTTTTTTGTATAAGACATGAGCTCTTATTTTTTTAGGATTCCAAATATGGTAAAATATTCCTGATTGTTTCAATTCATCATATCATATATCACATTTCACATATCAGCTACTGAACCAGACTTAGTATTTATATTTTGCTCAAAATCAGTGCAAGAATAGAGTTCCAGTTTGCAACTGGTTTCAAAAAGAAACCCACTCATACCAAATCTTTTATAATTTTGTCAAGTTTACTTAAAAAATGACATGGTCATTCATTGCTATGCTGAAATCCACCACCTCATTTGCTTTTTTGTCTGTACTCTCCATTTTTTTTTTCTTTTCTTCTTGGTCTTCTTTCTTCCTCTCCAGTCTCACCATGAATTCCCATCTCAGACATTTGCATCTTTTGTTATCTGAACTGCCTTGGAGTATCACCTTTAGTCTAATTACTTATCAAGCTATTTATTTCAACAAATACAGAATTCTTTCTAAAATGAATCCTGGTAAACTAGATATTATCCTTTGGTTTTAAAGATTAACTGTGAAAATGATTCATGGAATTTCTTATAATTTAAATACATCAAATATTGAGTCAAAAAGTTGAGAACTTCCAGGGTTACTTTTCAGGTTAATTGCATCAGTGCCTCTGACTTTCATTCCATTTAAGAGAAGTTCTTCTCACAGTTGATGACAGAACAACTAAATAAGAAAGAAAATCCTTAAGTTTTCTGTGCATGAATAAGCATCTTCCTGTTCTACCATGATGCTATGTAAAATGAATTTGTGTCCTGAAGACCAGCATGAGGACAATTGCTAAGTAGTTGCTAAGCTGCATCTGCCTTATTACACTACCTCTACAGAACAGAAACAGTTGCTCAGCTAAGGAGTTTTTGATTTAGCCACAAATGCCACAAGTGATGAGACCCCAGTTGCCTATTCTTCAGTAAGTTATTGCTCGGGAACCAAACCTTTCATGAACATTCATGTGAACTGTCTACGCATAAAGCATACATTTTAAAGGAGGGAAATTACATTGTTGTTCTCAAATGAAGTGATTGCATTATGTTTGCCGCACTAAACACACACATTCTGAAATGTTTGCGTAAAAGCTTTGGCTTTAAAATGTAGTTGGTATTGTGAAAGTGATTCTGTTTATTAAATAAAGTCTTTAAGGGCACGTAACACATGCCCACATGCCAACTGGCAGTTGTAACATAGCCAGAGCGCTTACTCTGCTGGGTAAGGGGACGAAAGAAGCCATAGTTAAGAGCTCAGATTATGGGGTGCCTGGGTGGCTCAGTCGTTAAGCATCTGCCTTCAGCTCAGGTCATGATCCCAGGGTCCTGGGATCGAGCCCCGCATCTGGCTCCCTGCTCCGAGGGAAGCCTGCTTCTCCCTTTCCCACTCCCCCAGCTTGTGTTCCCTCTCTTGCTGTGTCTCTGTCAAATAAATAAATAAATAGCTCAGATTATTTTGCTGATCATTCTAGAGAAAACAATTTATGATTCTGGGAGACTGTTCAACATTTCTCCAAGTACTCCTAGTTCTAAATTAAATCTCTGTTGCCTGGGCACAGCTGCCTCTGTGTCACTTATTTGTAGCACCTCAGCTCGACAGACATTATTGTTTCTGTTCTTTTTTTTTTTTTTTTTTTTTACCTTAGTTGAATTTGAGGAACATGCAGACAGCAACCTTATCTAACTTGTCACAATTGTGCCTCATCACCCTCAGACAAATGGTGAGGCTGAAAGCAGAACGCAGATAAGTAAAGCCCTTCTGAAATAGATTGTTGAAAAAGATTGGCCAAGAAGACTTGCCAAATTTCCCATTGCTTAACCTTTCACTCCACATTCAATAGGAAGAACCCATCCCGGTAATGGTCTGACAACATAGTTGCCTCGCACATTTCCATCCACATTTAACTAAAGGAATATAAAAGAAATAAGAACATTTTCAGGAGACCTTTTTGTCCATACCTTTGCTTATGCAGCTTTCACTGCAATGCTAAGTCTTTGCTAAGAACTGTACACCTACATTAGGGTAGCTTCTTTCCACTGTAGGGAGGAAGCTGTGGTGGTTGTGCTACTTTAAGTTTAGAGTACCTATAGTCAGGATTACTGGGTTGATCATCTGGACAAGTTTCAAGAGCTCTGGCCATGTGGTGTAGATTCAGTGGATGAAATGTGGAGAAGCAGAAATTTTTCTTTGCCCATTCATAGGTCTAGATGGCAACGCCTCCCATCCCTGTAACTGCTCCGAAAAGCAGAGAGTCCTCACACCAGTCTACTCCTTTACTGGTTGAAAAATAATTTTAGCTCAGGAGAAAAGGATGCCTTACTTGCAAGGGGTGCCATAGTCCATTTTGTGTTTATTCTTTTTAATTTGTTTTGTTCTTTTTGAGGACTCCATAATGCTTCAGGGATGTAGAGACAGCTTAACCATAAGTGATTGTCATAATCAAGTACTATTTTTCTGAAGACCCTTTCACCACTTGTATAACTGCTACCCAAAACAAACTGATGTGAACATGAACACAAACAGAACAGTCAATAAAAGTTGTAATGAAGACTTCAGCATAGCTTTGTTCTTAGCTTATTCAGGTGTTACCCAGCACCTAGTAAGGAATTCATTTCCTTTTATTCCTCTTCCTTTAATTCTCTCCTTTCCATTCCCAATTCAGATGATCATTCAGATGATCAGATTCAGATTATTATTATTCAAATTATTTATAATAATAAAATAATTTTATTATTATCCAGATTATTTATTTTTATATACATAAATTTCTAGTAGCCTCTGAGAGCATTGGGAAAGAGACCTCAGTTTTTTAAATTATTCTAAGGAGCTGGGACTGCCTTGTAGTGCTAGTGGATGGAGGGTCATGGGTGGAAGGCAGATAAGAGGCAAAGCCAGTATGCACATGCTATATCCTCTTAAACCAGAAGGATGTCTCCTTTCCCTTTCTCTCATATTAGGTTTTGCTTCAGCTTTGGTTCAAAGCAAATGAACGAAATCACAGAACTATCCAACAGTCACTTTGTGTCTGGACCGTCTTGGTAGTTGTGAGGGCCTATATGTGTGTTCACAGAGGTATGGCAGATAGAGGTGTGTGGCAGTGAGGGGTGGGTGCTTATCTCTATTACCCTAAGAGTCAAGTCAGTTTGCACATGCTAATCCCCCAAATCAGATAGGCATCCCTGTGGAGATGTGTGTGTGTATGAGACAGAATAAGAGTGGGAGAGTGACCAGAGAATTTGAATGTTCAGGAGGAGATGTATGGAGGAGGATGGGGTACAGAGGTGGCAAGTGACTAAGACAGAGTCAAAGGACTTTTAAGTATTCCACGGGGCTCCCTGTCACATGTTTAGAGAGAGGAATTAGATAGAAGAACGGCTTGCCCATGATCCTTGAAATGGGGCACTGAACTAAAAGAAAGACATGAACATTTATTTAATAATTGTTAATGTGGAATTATCCCGCAGAATTTGGGAAACCTGATTACTTGTGAGAGGAAAAGTAATTATAGTGAGAACTATTCTGATTTTCTGACATCTCTGTAATATGTGGTTGGAATGCAAATGTTTTTGCCCAGGAAAAGGAAACTGGGAAGGTGGAAGCAGTTATAGAGAAATAAGACTGCTTCTTTAGATCATCCTCTTCCTGACTGGAAGGGCCAGAGTGTTTTCAAACAAGCAGGACTGGGTGAATATTGATACGGAGAAGGCATGCATAATAAGTAAAATCAGCACAATCACTTTTGCTTAGAATCTTCCTCCTTCCAGAGGGCATGTGCCCCATCCTGGTACCTATTTGTTTTTGGCATAAATTCTTCAAGTTACAATTAAAGTTCTTTATGTGTCTTTGGAAACAACACAGGAAAAGTAGACTATAGTTATTGTTTCAAAATGTATGTAATTTACTTCTTACTTAGTAAATAGTGAAATTATTATTTTACTGGATCTTGATGACCATTTAAAAATAAATTAGAATAGCATATAAAAGAAAGAAACCACAAATCCCTTAGTGCATCATATGTAGTAAGTATTGTTTCAAGAAACTTTTGTGTCATTTCTTTGTGTATGTGTGTGCGTGTGGCGGGGGTAATGATGTGAAATCTGTTCTCACCATATCTTCAGACATGTTTCAAAGCCACTGATTTTGGCTTATAAAGCAACTTTACTGTTAAGTATGATGGAGGAGAGAAAAATAAACCCCAAAAACTGTTAATGGAGAATTAGAATATTTGAGTTCTGCTAGTTGTTATACCACCAAATAGCTGAGTGACTATGTTGATTCCCTTTACTCAACTATAAAATTAGGCATTTAATTAAATTATCTCTGAGACCCTAAAATTTAAACATAATCTTACCATTAACTGAGTGGTTGACATGATGATGAATGAAGAATTGTTCAGAGATTAAAGATCTGAAGCACTGTCTTGTGTAATGTTGATTCTCTTAACTGTTTTCAGCCAGAAGAGGAGGAAAGCTCCAGCCTCTATCTTATTTTAATAGATGAGCAGAAGGACTAATAATATTCTCTTTGTAGGTTTTTAAAAAAAATCTCTACATTGAAAATCTGAAAGATTTATACCGATTTTACATTTGTTAATAAGACTCTTGCTTGGTAGCCAGGGCCCAATATAATTTTATCTTTTTTTTTTTTTTAACTTGAACTAGCCTGTCACTCACAGAGGTTGAATCAGCAGGCTCTTAGTTTGTCCAATCTCAAGTTACAAAAAACAGGGACTCAAAGCCACTAGACTTTCTGACTGTGGAATTTACTTTTCATTTTTACATGGAGCACTGTCTTCGGATCTGACTTTAAACCTAAAGTGAAAACATAAGTGTCTGGCAATGAATTTGAAATCTCTTAAGGAGAATGTTTTTTAATGCGTCTTGCTAGTGTTGAAAAATACATCACTATGTATTGAAAATGCAAGTTCTTATTTTTTTATTTTTTTGAAGATTTTATTTATTTACTTGACAGAGAGAGACACAGCGAGAGAGGGAACACAAGCAGGGGGAGTGGGAGAGGGAGAAGCAGGCCTCCCATGGAGCAGGGAGCCCGATGCGGGGCTCGATCCCAGGACCCTGGGATCATAACCTGAGTCAAAGGCAGATGCTTAACGACTGAGCCACCCAGGCGCCCCTTATTTTTTAGATTATGTTTATGATATATAAAATCATAGTCATTATAATTTGTCTCTCAGTCAAGTGATTAGGATTCATTTTAATATTTCATATGTGCTTTCCTAAAAAAAAAAAAAAAAAGATAGTCTTCAAAAGTGGGAAATAGATGAACAGCAGTAAGAAAAAAAATGACTATCAGCAGGACAAGAAATATTGTATCGGTGCCCTTTTAAAGATGCAGTGGGGAAGCAATTCTTTTGTCACCATTTAAATGTTTCTGAAGTGGCGTTTTTGTATGCTAATTGCATATAAATCCTCATTTCTTAATTGAACCTCCACTATGCAAAATCTACAGTTTGATAGCACAGTAAGATTTATATTCTTTTTTAAGATTTTATTTATTTATTTGAGAGAGAGAGAGAAACAGCATGAGAGCGGGGAGGGTCAGAGGGAGAAGCAGGCTCCTCGCTGAGCAGGGAGCCCGATGCGGGACTCGATCCCGGGACTCCAGGATCATGACCTGAGCCAAAGGCAGTTGCTTAACCAACTGAGCCACCCAGGCACCCAAGATTTATATTCTTGAAAGAGCTTTTCTTTTGGGGGTAAGATGGTTGGAATATTCCATATTTTGGTACTTTGTCTGATTCTCTTCCTTAATCCTGGAACTTAGCACAGCTGTCAAAAGTTAACCACCGGGCGCCTGGGTGGCTCAGTTGGTTAAGCAACTGCCTTCGGCTCAGGTCATGATCCTGGAGTCCCGGGATCGAGTCCCGCATCGGGCTCCCTGCTCAGCGAGGAGCCTGCTTCTCCCTCTGACCCTCCCCCCTCTCATGTGCTCTCTCTCATTCTCTCTCTCAAATAAATAAATAAAATCTTTAAAAAAAAAAAAAAAGTTAACCACCTAAAAATATGAACCCAATACACCCTGCACCCACCATTCCCAAGAAAATTCTGCATTTAATGCTAAAGTGTTCAGAGGAGGGAAATAGAGTAATTCACCCTTACACAACATAGTTCAGTTGTTTTTGCTTTCTAGCTTGTCAGACAACTCTTTCTCTAAATAAAAGTTATCTATTTCTCCATGCTTAGTCACTTCCTATGCAAACATTTGCAATATATTGTGGATGGGCAAATTATGTGATTAACAAAGACTTTTGATCAGAGTTAAAAAAGTATAGATCCATTTAATTCAATTAAAATCTTTTTATCTAAGAACATATTAGATTGTATCCTTCAAGTTGGACTCCAAAAATATAAAAATGATTATAAGATCCTGCCATGGAATAACAGGCCATTTATTAGTAGCTGAAAAATAAAACCATAAAAAGACATATCTCTACCTGCTGCAGGTCTAGATTTTATCCTATTTTATCCTATATATTTACTTCCATAGAACCTTTCAATGTGTTATATTTATCAGCTAATACATAAGGATATTTCCCCTATTTACATATAAAGAACTTGACACTCAATGCTTTGCCTGATGAAAATTTCAAAAAATGGTCTTATTGCTAAATTTCCTTCAAGTTCTACGGCTACAAATAAAGAAAACTCCAGTTACTTTCAAAACTGCCTCCCTTTGTATTAGATTGGAAAACCACTAATAGCTTTTGAGCGTGATTGTCTAATATTTTATTCAGGTCTTGCTTAGAAACACATTGAAATCTTTACCTGACTTTTAAGAAAGGGAACTTCTTTTTGCAATTAAAAATAAACCCACTGGCACACCCAAGCTCTTATTTCTTTTGCCTGGAAATTCTCATTTGACATTCAAATTAGGATATAAAGGGATATTAACCAGAAAAAAAGTGGTGTTTCTGGAGGTGACATTTTAAAAAATTGGTTTGGGCAGTACTTAGCCACAAAATTAACCTTTTTGTTTTCCTAGTATGGTCAACAAAACAAACAAAAAATACATACCAGATAGCACCTCGCATTCCACTTTGTTTTCCAGGGGTTGTTTTTTTGTTTGGAATAATGGTAAGCAAAATCCTGGAAATGTTCAAAAATATATCATGTTAAATGGATGTTCAAAGATGAACTTCTGGAAGTTTTAAGCTAACTTAACACAATTCCTGACAAATCAGTATGTCTCTATTCAAATGAACTGTGATAGCCACTCACACGCCAAATAGTATCTATCCATCAGGATCCCACAACTGGATGAAATCAATAATAACCACATAATTAAGATGGTGACTACATGGCCCTCTAGCCTAAAGACTCAACTAATGGAAAGAGCAAACAAGTGATTCTTCAGCCTGATTACATCAACAGTGGTAAATGAGAATAAGGCTAAACTGGTTGGTCACACTCTCAGCCTGCTGAGAGAATAACCAAACGATGGAGGTGGGAGGGGAGTGGGGCATTGTTAAAATAATAAACAAATGAAAACTCTGAAAACTCCGAGTGGACAAAACCAGTGTAATCATATAAATAAAGCTTAATTTAGCTTATTTTGTAAATAAGCAAGACTAACTTGACCTGGGTCACTTCTTGCTTACATCTCTGAAATAATAAGCAAAACTTGAACTGTTTCCCCCAAGGTTAATATGAAATACCAATGACCAACTGCCTATCATTTAAGAAAATTCTAAGATAACCAATATCTATATGTATATTAATATCTAATATAACCACAGTCTCTGTGAAGAGTAAACAGTCACTGCTTTCTCACCGTATAAGCTGCTTTATAACAATATGCCCCTGAGTCTCATTCCATGTTTTGGTTTGCGGCTTCCTATTTCATGAACTATATTTTTAGTATGTACACAATAAATTCTTACTAATTACTACTTCAGTGATTCATTGGTTTTACTTTGGTTATTTCTGAGCTTTTAACACACTCAGATTATTAATTAATGGTATATTAACAAAGAAGATAAAAAGTAAACAAAAATAATTTATAAAAGGTAACAAAAACCACTGTGAAGGAATTAAAGACAGAAAGCTATAAAAACATCAAGGAAGAAAACTGCAGGAAAAAATTGACTACATATTTTAAAAGGTATATAACTAATGTAATATCAAACATAAATATTTGTTTAAGTATTTTTTCAGAACTTGGCTTTATTCAGCAATTTATGATCTTAAAAGATTCATGCATTTTTCAAATGTTTTCCATTTTATTTTGACTCTTAAGATAATCAGAAGTTCAAAATAAAATTCACTGAAGGAATTTCCTTAGTTATGTATTTTATTTTGATGCTTACTCAAAAGGCCATTAAGATGTGTTCAGTGATCAATGGGCTGATTTGAAATTTCTTGTGTGCCTATAATGTCATATTGAGATACTGCATTATTCTAAGATTCCAAAAATTTTTAACAAAAGTTAATAGAACTATTCCAGTTATTCCACCAAGTGTGAGATTGCAAAATTGCAGTATATCTTTAAGCCATAGACATGAGCCATACTGTATGAAAATAGAAAACAAGCTTAAGAATTGTATAGTATAGTCATTGATCTTACAAAAGCATCTGTCTGCTGGAGCAAAGCTGAATCCTGTACACCCAAACAGCCTTATACTTATTTAGTGCTCTCTCAATCTTCTAAGACACATGTACCCATCTTGTAAGTCAGGAATAAGATTGTGTCACTCTGGACTATAAAATTATCTCCAAAATACACATTGTGAATTACCTCTTTTGGCAAAGCAATAGACAGGATAACATGTATTACATTTTCTTTGATTCTTTGCATTTTATATAGAAGTCCAGTTGAATGGGGGCGGTGGCAAACAACATATTCAATGTCATGTATCATTAATGGAAGTTTCTGAATTCTGGAGGGATCAGATAGGGAGAAAAAGAAAAACGTTTCAACTTTTGTTGCAAAGATACACTTTACCAAATTGCTCCAAGTTATAGATAGCTTAAAAGAGAGGTGAAAATGTGGAAAATAAAACATTAGAGAACCAGCAGTGTTTTAAATGAGGTCATAAAAATTATAATCATCTTCATCAGTTCATTCACTGTTGTATAATTACTTCTTGTTTTGCTTCATTTTGGGTTAGCAGCTTTATTAATCAGTTTTCCATTAGAGTTTTAGAAATTCTTACCCAGTTCAATGTCATGATCCTAAAGTTATCAGAAACCTGGCATTTTAGAGTGTTTGCAAGGGTCTTCTCCATGAATCTCTTTGAAAATGAAACACTTTTTGCAGGAACATTTTTGCAAAAGTACCAGAGTAAAATAATAACTGTCTGTAAATGACCAAGACTTAAAATTAGCCATGGTTAAAAGTCTGCTAATAGTTCACACATGTACACACCCACACCCCCCCCACACACACGCACACATACACAAAGATACAATTGACAAGTAAATTTGGTTATTTCTGTGACATATACTGGAAAATTATGACTGATAACGTACCAAAACATACCAGATTTTTAGAAATTTCATATAATTTCTGATTTATTTTATTTATTTTTATTTTTATTATTTTTTAAATACTTTGTTTTGTTTTTACTTTTTTTTTTTTAAAGATTTTATTTATTTATTTGAGAGAGAGAGAATGAGAGACAGAGAGCATGAAAGGGAGGAGGGTCAGAGGGAGAAGCAGACTCCCTGCCGAGCAGGGAGCCCGATGCGGGACTTGATCCCGGGACTCCAGGATCATGACCTGAGCCGAAGGCAGTTGCTTAACCAACTGAGCCACCCAGGTGCCCTAATTCTGATTTATTTTAATGATATATTTCCCATATAAATACGATCTAAGAAGTTTAACCCTTACTTTTTAATCGACAGTATTTTTAATGCAATTTAACATACCAAAAAAGCCTAGATAAGTTAACATTTATATTTTACTTCATTCAGAATTTAATTGGGGGAAGTTTGTTAAAAATGTCAAAAGATTTAAAGCATTTGATCAAATAGTATCCTAGGTCTCTGTGAAACAATACTTAATTATCCATTCAACCAAAGACAATTACATGATTTCAAAGACAAATAGAGAAAGTAATATAGTTGTCAAAAAAACCCTTAGCCCTTTTAATAGAAAAGACTCAGTTATTTTTCTAAGTAATCAAAGACTGGATAAAGACAACATGAGGAGTGCCTGGGTGGCTCAGTCCTTAAGCGTCTGCCTTCAGCTCCGGTCATGATCTCAGGGTCCTGGGATCGAGCCCCGCATCGGGCTCCCTGCTCAGCGGAAAGCCTCTTTCTCCCTCTCCCATTCCCCCTGCTTGTGTTCCCTCTCTCACTGTGCCTCTCTGTGTCAAATAAATAAATAAAATCTTAAAAAAAAAAAAAAAGACAACATGAAACACAGGAAATTATTTTCTTAAGACATAGAATCTTTGTTTTCTATGCAATTACTTTAAAGTTAAAGAAAAACCTTTGTTTAGAATCTCTTGAAAGTGGAACAGTAATCTAAAAAAACCCTCTCCTTTTAACAGAAAAAATAAAATTCTAATTTTGCACCAGTGTACTTTTGATATTAAAATTTCTTTTTTTAACATAATAAATTGATTCCAATCTTAGCTTGGCTACACATAAAATTCTAAGATTCCTTTCCCACAAACTTTCTACAGTTTTTATATCCATTTAGATTTGTCTCATCCTTTTCCTTTCTTATTCTGAAAAAATCATTTTACTTTAGGACAAAATTACTTTCTTTTTTCCCTTACCAAAGCCAAACCAAACCAAAGTAAAAAAAATCTCAAACTCAAAAACACTTGTCTTTTATGTCTTTCCTTATCCAAACACATTCTATTTTTCTTATCTATTTTTCATGTATAGTCATTTCCTTACATCATTATTATTTCTAGTAGTTTTATTTTTACATATTGATTATAAATTTTAACTATTAGTAATCTTTGTTTTCCAGTGACAACTAGGAAGCTGACAGTTGTGAACTATCATATATTAGCACCCTGTAGTAAATTTGCAGATACAATTCATAATTTCTAGACATATATTCTTCCTCGTAGAAAAATTTTTCAGTGTGGTACAAAACATGTTTATTAATAGATGCAAATATCATTTGTCTCTCTGTGGAAAAAATGTTAAAAAAACAAAAATAAACTTATTTTAACATTTAATATTAATCTTGGAAATGATTCAGATATTTAGTGAATATAAATTAAACTCAGTATTCACTATTATCTTCTTTATGTTTATTTAAATTACTTGTTTTTAACAATTATGCTTGGATTAGACATCAAACAGCTAACTATCATCTTAAGTTATTTTTCTTGTTGACAAATTTTGAAGACAGGCCTACTTTTGTTAACCTTAGATTAGTTTTTATTTATCAAGATTATCTCAGATCATGTGAATTTGAAAAATATTTGAGTAAGTTTCTCTGTTTCTGAGAGTATACTTGATTTATGTAAATACTTAATTTTCTTTAGGGCAATTATATAGAACTCTTTATAAACTAATTTTGGCAATATCATCTGTAGGTGGAAAAAAATAACATATACATACATAGACATACATAAACATACCGACAGACCCAAACAGAGATCTTAGCAGATTTTGTTTAAAAAAATTAAGCCATCATTGCAACTACACTGTGTGTAAACCTTCTTTCAACTAACATCTTCTTTTATTAAGATGTGTTTGTAAATTTATATGTGGAAGCATATGGGAATAGCTATACTTAACTCATTGAAACTACATTGTGTATAAACCTTTCAAGTAAGATCTTTCATTAAGATACAAGTGTTTATCAGTTAACCTTTGACAGAGAAGGAAAGAATATCCAATGGGATAAAGACAGTCTCTTAAATTAATGGTTTTGGGAAAACTGGACAGCAACATGCAAAAGAATGAAATGGAGCACTTTTTTACACCATACACAAAAATAAATTCAAAATGGATTAAAGACCTAAACGTGAGGCATGAAACCATAAAAGTTCTAGAGGAGAGCACAGGTAGTAACCTCTTTGACATCGGCCATAGTAAATTCTTTCTAGATATGTCTCCTGAGGCAAGGGAAACAAAAGTAAAAATAAACAATAGTTTATTGTTTATAGTCCCAATAGGGACTTCATCAAAATAAAAGTTTCTGCACAGCAAAGGAAACAATCAACAAAACTAAAATTAGGCAAACTATGAAATGGGAGAAGGTATTTGCAAACGACATATCTAATAAAGTGTTAGTATCCAAAATATATAAAAAACTTACCAAACTGAAAACCCAAAAAATGCACAATCCAATTAAGAAATGGCCGGAAGACATGGATAGACATTTTTCCAAAGAAGACATACAGATGGCAACAGATACATGAAAAGATGCAATCATCAGGGAGATGCAAATCAAAACTACAAGAGGTATCACCTCACACTTGTCAGATGGCTAAAATCAACAACAAAAGAAATTACAGGTGTTGGCAAGGATGTGGAGAAAGGGGAACCCTCTTGCACTGTTGGTGGGAATGCAAGCTGGTGCAGCCATACTAGAATACAGTACGGAGGTTCCTCAAAAAGTTAAAAATAGAACGACCTTATGATCCAGCGATTGCACTACTAGGTATTTACCCGAAGGATACAAAAACACTAATTCATAGGGATACATGCACCCGATGTTTATAGCAACGTTATCTACAATAGCAAAATTATGGAAGAAACAGCCCAAGTATCCATTGACTGATGAATGGATAAAGATGAATGGATACACACACACACGCATATATATACACACACACATTCATATACATGTATACACATATATATGTACATATTTACATATATATAATAGAATATTATTCAGCCATTAATGAAATTTTGTCATTTGCAATGACATGGATGGAACTAGAGAGTATTATGCTAAGTGAAGTATATCAGTCAGAAGGAGACAAATACCATATGACTTCACCCATATGTGGAATTTAAGAAACAAACAAAGAGGGGAAAAAAAAAGAGAGGCAAACCAGGAAATGGACTCTTAACTATAGAGAACAAACTGATGGTTACTAGCAGGGAGGCTGGTGGGGGGATGGGTGATGGGGGTTAAGGAGTGCACTTATTGAGATGAGCACTGGGTTTTGTATGAAAGTGTTGAATCATTATATTGTATACCTGAAACTAATATTACACTGTATGTTAGCTAACTGAGATTTAAATAAAAACTTTTTAAAAAAGAAAAAAAATTAACTGTGTCTCAAGTACAAAACTTATAAGAATGGTTGTGTCCATATTGTGATTCTGGCAGATGAGCTGAGTTAAGTTTACCTGCTCAAATGGACAGAGTTATGCTAAAGATTTTTTATTTGCATGTTGTAAGGATCCTTTTAGAGCTGTTTTGGGAGTCATTTTGTCTTTTAGAAGCTTCTGCATTCCACTCAAATAATGCATTTCATTGTCTCTGAGAGGTTTGGAATCCTCTCTTTTAAGGGTGCCCCTTAAGGTGAACTTATCTAAGTTAAATGTTCCCCACGGTGGCCGCTACAATTCTAAAAGTTCACCCATTTTCCAAAAAGGCACAAGATCCTGGTCCATCAACCATCTTTGCTTTAGATTCCCTAAGATGTCTTAACTATAAAGGGCACTGTTTTCCAACAGCTCTTTCAAAACACAGGGAATTACATGTTTTCTCCACTTTTGAACATAATAGGGTGACTTGCAAAGAAACTTTACCAAATGAAATATTGGTATGCACAGTAAACGTGGAGAGCTCAAAATGCAAAGAGAGCAGCTCAGATCCAAGAGAGGTTTACTTTCAAACTCCACAGTCAGGGAGAAAGCAGTGAGCTCATTGGGCTTTGTGGGCACCAGCATCTATTTGCTCACCAACCTTGGAGTTATTTGGGATCTTCTTTGGATCCCACTTCTGATGCCATAAAATGTCGAGAGCTCTGTTATCAAAGTAGTAATTAGTAAAAGTTTATTGTGCACATACCAAAAAAGTTTGTAAACTAGGGGCACTCAAACCAAAATGAAGAACGAGGCTCAGGGGTATATTGTTATAAAGCAACTTACAAAGGGAGGAGGCAGTGACTGTTTATTCTTCACAGTGATTGGTTATAATATTGGAATTTTCTCAGATGGTAGGCAGATGGTCAGTGGTTACCTCATATCAACTTTGGAAACCAGTTTAAGTTTTGCTTATGATTTCTGAGGCATAAGCAAGAAATGACCCAGGTCATTTTAGTCTTGCAAAATAAGCTAAATTAAGCTTTGTTTGTATGACTAAACTGGTTTTATCTGCTCAGAGAATTTTCAAGGCTGGTCTTCATTTGTTTTTGGTTTTAACCAAAAACACAAATGTTAGTTGTGTAATTAATGTTAATCTTGGTTAATCTTGGTTCACTTTCTTTACTTTTAAATCAATTAAAAATGTGTTAATGATTTGTAAAGGTACAAGAAAGAGATAAAATTACTCAATGTGTTATCTTCTCCAAGTCTCAGATGGTTTCATTGTAGACCGGTGCATTTTACAAATATACATTAAGTAAAGAATCAACATCACCAAGTTCCTGCCCTATGGTCTGGTAAGAAAATTTAGTAACATAAAGACAGTTGAGCTGTTTCATGAGGTAATGAGTTCTGACTTCAGAAAGTTTGGACATAAGCTAGATGGCTTCCCAGGAACAATATGTGGATGAGGTAGCAGAGAGGGTATTTTCATGATTTCCATGATCCTTTCAAATTCCACAGCTCACTTGGGGTAATTATTATCCCCTATTGATGGTCTATTCAGAGAGACTAGTGACTGAGAATGAATGGAAATAAGATGTTTTGCCTTGCCACAGATGAGGGTGGGGTTCTTTCAGGGGGCATTACTTTAAATTGAATACCTTCATCTACAAGTAATAACACTTCAGAAAAAAAAAGTATTGAGGATAAAGAAAATTTATTATCTCAGATAACAAGAAGTCTGTATGTAGCTTTTACTGATTGGTTTAGCAGCTCAATATACATGATCCTTTTATCTTTCTGTTCTGTCACCCATAGTTTATCATTGGTCTGCCTTTTTGGTCAGAAGATAATGACAGCAGTTTCAAGCCTCAGTCCTCAGGCTGAAATAGGAAGAAAGATAAAGGTTGGGGGTGGGAGAGAGTGTTGAATCTTTTGTCCTGGCAGATAGCTTTTATCAGGGAGAAAAATATTTCCAGGCTCCCTCCAGTAGGAGGGTCTGTTGTAGCTTCCAGAAAAACAAACAAACAAACAAAACAAAACAAAACAAAAAAACCCAAATTAAGTATATTAAGATTCTGGCATCTTCACCCTCAGAACTTTAGGGCTTTGACATTAAAGAAGAAAGGACTAGAAATAGCAAAGCTATTGGATAGGGAACAAAAGTGTCTTTAACAAGTTATAAGAGCACTGTGGCTCACCAAATAGATTTTCAACATGATTTCTAATTAGAAATGAATTGCTGCTATCAGTGGAGTTGAAAATATTCCTCTAATTTTTGCCAAAGGTATAGATACATGACCAAGAACATGGATATTAGAGAGGCAACTGTCAGGGCAAACACACCAGAAGTAGTCTTGGAGTTGTAATTGGTGATAGATCTTTTGTTTATACAGTTCCTAGCTAAATGATGTCCCTGTCAGAGTCATGCTTCAGTGGGTTCCAGTAATTTCCCCATTCAACTGTCTAGTCATGTGGTGACTGGGTGTTCTCTCAGACACATGGAGGCTGCCTCCCCATCATAGCTTTAACTCCCCACCTTGCTCTTCAAGTCTCCACCACACGTTTCATTCTCCTTCCTCTCCCTTTAGGCTTGTCAAATAACCAATTGTTCAAACAACATGAGCAGAGGGAAAGAGAGAAGAAGGGGTGGAACAGCAAGAAGTGGCTGGAGATTGGTTGATACTGGGTATTTGGAACCAGAATCTTGGGCTTTTTTCTTCTTCTTTTCCTGAAGAGCATGAGACAGCTATAGATCCTGTGGGTGAATCAAGAGGAAGCTAGTGCCAGTAGGTGAAGTGGTGACTAATGGATTCCAAGTTATTAATTGAGACAAAAATAGAAGGTGAAAAGAAAATAAGGGGGCAGAGTACAAACTACAGTTACTGATGGCCAAGGTGCTGGGCTTATTTTGCCAGGAGAAAGACAGGCTTGGAATGTTCCTAGGAAAAAGGGCAATGGCAGTCATGGGAAGGAGGGGGTGGAGGTGGTAAGAGACAAATTTAAGAGAGGGTGACATCTAGGGCTTCACTGCCACTCCCTATGGTATGTGTTCTTCCAACTATTAAATGTGTTTTGGATGGCTGTCACTTGATCTTCCACAACTCACTAAGAAGGTACTACCCACCAGGAAGTAAGTTGTCAAAAATGCAAATGTCTTTAAAAATTCTACTGGAGAGCCCACTAAAGCACCTGTCTTTGACAACACCCCAGCAGACTCCCCATTCAGTACCTGAGCATGGTGCCTTCTCATGAAGATTATGGGCAGCCATTTCTTGTGGAGATTTAGAAATAGGTTCTCCTCAGTTTGGCTGCATAGCCTTCTCTTCGCCTGTATTGTAAATATTAAAAAAACTTTTTTGTATAATATGATGTTTTGATATTGTAAAAAATATCTTTTTGGCTGGAGAGAGGCTGCCTCTCCCAGGGCTAGCCAGTTCTTAGAGATAGCAAAGGATTCAGCCAGATGCATGTCTTTATATGTAACTAACCAGTCAAGAGTCACTTCCCCTCTCTGGTCTGGGCATCCTTAGAGGCAATATCTCTCTGCTTTAATCCTTCCAGGCTCGGGTACCAGGCAACTAGGGACCACTGTATCACCCAAAGCCCACTGAAGACATTACTCCAACTAGCCAATCCTAAGCTGTCAACCTTGCCCTGCCTAGCCTTTCCAACAGAAGCCTAGCCCACAGAAGTCTAAACCCACCCCACAACTATTTTCTGTCTCCTGAACACCCTAATGCTTTCTCAGGTGGCCCTTTATGGTATGTAATGCCTTCTGTCTCTAGAATCTGTGAGTACAGTAAACTTTGGTTTTTCCCGAATCTTCCCCCGTCTCCTCTTATAGCTACACCTGCCTGAACATTTTATAAAAGAGTTCAAAATACCCACCCCAAAATGTTTACCATGATACAACTACCTGGACTTTGTAATAAATGGTAAGATTTTGGAGCAGACTTTCCACTCTATGCAGTGTCTGATCTAGGAAAAAATGTCCTGGAATTGCAGTGGATGTTGATTTCTAAAATAAACCACATGTGCTGGAATTTATATTATTAATTCATGTTACTGCTTATTGCAGCTGCTATTTACCAATCAGGATGGAAGTATTTAAATATTTTATTTATTTATTTATTTTTTAAAAGATTTTATTTATTTTGAGAGAGAGAGAATGAGAGAGAACACATGAGAGGGGATAGGGTCAGAGAGCAAAGCAGACTCCCTGCCAAGCAGGGAGCCCGATGCGGGACTCGATCCTGGGACTCCAGGATCATGACCTGAGCTGAAGGCAGTTGCTTAACCAACTGAGCCACCCAGGCGCCCGGAAGTATTTATTTTAACAGTCAGTGCTGCTGTAATAGTACATACTGGCTAATATCAGCCCTGGATCCACTGCAGGTGAGTGTTACCCTCAAGATTCTGGCCCCCTGTGCAAAACCAGGTCAATAGCACCTCTTAGACAATACTGCCTTTGCAGTGATAAATATTATCCTTCTGGATTTTGATGCTTTTATATTTCCCATATATATAATGTGATCTTAACATTCTATGGATTCTAAGAGAGGTGAATTTGGGGCAATGTTTGATTCACTAGTAACTTTACAAGAGCTTTATAGAATTTTGGATACTTATTAAAGAGGAATCAGATACTAGATAAAGTACAAGATATTTTGTTGACATGATATGATTTAATCTTCAATTTCATTTGATTCTCTCATTTTTAAGTAAAGGCTGTTAATCCTCATGTTTCATCTAATCTCATTATTTTGGACTAAAAGCTATTACAAAATAACAAATGTGACATTGTCTCATGTCATTTGCTACAGTTCATACAAACATAAACTCATCTATGGTTTTGGAAAGGGTCACTCACACAGATCCTACTCCCCTTCAAATATTCAGAAGAGGGAAGAGAATAAGACACAATGGAAAGAATACAGCCTTGAACAATAGAGAGACCTTGTTCTAAATTCTGCCTCTACTGCTTCCTTGCTCTGTGAGTGTAGAGATTATTTAAATTTTCTTAGCTACAGGTTTTTAATGCTTTCCTTTCTCAATCTTTTTTATTTTTTAAATTTTTAAAAAATTTTATTTATCTCTTAGCTGAGATATAATTGACTTTTCCCAGTATTTGTGTGTGTGTGTATTAATTGCCCTGTACTTGCTTACCCTCCTGGGGCTACATAAGAAAGCATCAGGAGGCACCACGGGTAGATCAAGGACCAAGGACTACAGTGCGATATTTGGTATGCTAGCTGAAATAAAGACTGGAGACTGAGAAAGCAAAGAAGGGAAGATTTAATCTAGTAATTCGAAGTCAGGTGATCAGCTTTACATTAGAGCTAAATGTATGTGAAAGGTAAGGAGACCTTTATACTCTGCCCTTTTCCTCATCCCTGCAAATACGTTTAGTTCACTATTTTACACTTAAAGATCTACTCCCCCATGGGCTATTTTGACTTTAAACTAGATGAAGGAATTCCTTGTTCCTGATCTCTTTCTTGCACTGCTCTGTTGCTCTTTTGCTTCTGCTCGTCTTTTAGCCTATTATTTTCTCCTTTTGAGTGTTTCTTAGTAAAAGAATTTTTGAATTTTAGCTATTTTCTCCTCTTCAGTTTTATATTTTTGTCATCTGTCCAGGAAGCTTTAAATGATCTCTGTAACCACTCTTGCTCCCTACATCCATCTCTACATGGGCCAGCCACCAGTACCAAAGCTTGTGGGTAGAGGAGCAGAATTTGTCTTGTAACAACAAAAATGCATTTCTATACATATAGTCTTCATATCTTTCTAGATATTATCCTGTTTTTTTTTTTTATTGGTTTAAATTTATTTTATTTTTTAAATTTTATTTTATCATGTTAACCACCATACATCATTAGATTTTGATGTAGTGTTCCATGATTCATTGTTTGCGTATAACACCCAGTGCTCCATTCAATACGTGCTCTCTTTAATACCCATCACCAGGCTAACCCATCTCCCCAACACTCCCTTCTAGAACCCGCCCCTCTAGTTTGTTTCTGAGAGTCCATAGTCTCTCATGGTTCCTCTCCCCCTCCATTTCACCCTGCTTCATTTTTCCCTTCCTACTACTTTTTTTTTTTTTTTTTAACATATGTATTATTTGTTTCAGAGGTACAGGTGTGTGATTCATCAGTCTTACACAATTCACAGCACTCACCATGGCACATACCCTCCCCAATGTCTATCACCCAGCCACCCCATCCCTCCCACCCCCACCACTAAGCGGCCCTCAGTTTGTTTCCTGAGATTGAGAATTCCTCATATCAGTGAGATCATATGATACATGTTTTTCTCTGATTGACTTATTTCGCTTAGAATAATACCCTCTAGTTCCATTCATGTCGTTGCAAATGGCAAGATATCATTTTTTTTTTTGAGGGCTGCCTAATATTCCATTGTGTGTATATATACCACATCTTATCCATTCATCTGTCAGTGGGCATCTTGGCTCATTCCATAGTTTGGCTATTGTGGACATTGCTGCTATAAACATTGCGGTGCATGTGCCCCTTTTATCACTACATTTGTATCTTTGGGGTAAATACCTAGTAGTGCAATTGCTGGGTCATACGGTAGCTCTATTTTCAACTTTTTGAGGAACCTCCATACTGTTATCCAGAGTGGCTGCACCAGCTTGCATTCCGACCAACAGTGTAGGAGGGATCCCCTTTCTCTGCATCCTCGCCAACATCTGTCATTTCCTGACTTGTTAATTTTACTCATTCTGACTGGTGTGAGGTGGTATCTCATGAGGTTTTGATTTGGATTTCCCTGATGCCGAGTGATGCTGAGTACTTTTTCATGTGTTTGTTGGCCATTTGGATGTCTTTGGAAAAATGTCTGTTCATGTCTTCTGCCCATTTCTTGATTGGGTTATTTGTTTTTTGGGTGTTGGGTTTGATAAGTTCTTTAGAGGTTTTGGATACTAGCCCTTTATCTGATATGTCATTTGCAAATATCTTCTCCCATCTGTCGGTTGTCTTCTGGTTTTGTTGACTGTCTCCTTTGCTGTGCAAAAGCTTTTTATCTTGATGAAGTCCCAATAGTTCATTTTTGCCCTTGCTTCCCTTGCCTTTGGTGATGTTTCTAGGAAGAAGTTGCTGTGGCTGAGGTCGAAGATGTTGCTGCCTGTGTTCTGCTCAAGGATTTTGATGGATTCCTGTCTCACATTTAGGTCTTTCATCCATTTTGAGTCTATTTTTGTGTATGGTGTAAGAAAATGGTCCAGTTTTATTCTTCTGCATGTGGCTGTCCAATTTTCTCAACACCATTTTTTGAAGAGACTTTTTTCCATTGGACATTCTTTCCTGCTTTGTCGAAGATTAGTTGACCATAGAGTTGAGGGTCCATTTCTGGGTTCTCTATTCTGTTCCATTGATCTATGTGTCTGTTTTTGTGCCAGTACCATACTGTCTTGATGATGACAGCTTTGTAATAGAGCTTGAAGTCTGGCATTGTGATGCCACCATCTTTGCTTTTCTTTTTCAACATTCCTCTGGCTATTCGGGGTCTTTTATGGTTCCATACAAATTTTAGGATTCTTTCTTCCATTTCTCTGAAAAAAGTGGATGGTATTTTGATACGGATTGCATTAAATGTGTAGATTGCTCTAGGTAGCATTGACATCTTCACAATATTTGTTCTTCCAGTCCATGAGCATGGAACTTTTTTCCATTTCTTTGTGTCTTCCTCAATTTCTTTCATGAGTATTTTATAGTTTTCTGAGTACAGATTCTTTGCCTCTTTAGTTAGATTTATTCCTAGGTATCTTATGGTTTTGGGTGCAATTGTAAATGGGACTGACTCCTTAATTTCTCTTTCTTCTTTCTTGTTGCTGTATAGAAATGCCACTAATTTATATTGTGAATTGATTTTATATCCTGCCACTTTACTGAATTCCTGGATGAGTTCTAGCAGTTTTGGGGTGGAGTCTTTTGGGTTTTCCACATAAAGTATCATATCATCTGCAAAAAGTAAGAGTTTCACTTCTTCTTTGCCAATTTGGATGCCTTTTGTTTCTTTTTGTTGTCTGATTTCTGAGGCTAGGAGGCTATGTTGAGTAGCAGTGGTGATAGCCGTGTTCCTGACCGTAGGGGGAAAGCTCTCAGTTTTTTCCCATTGAGAATGGTATTTGTTGTGGGTTTTCCATAGATGACTTTTATGATATTAAGGTATGTACCTTCTATCCCTATACTCCCAAGAGTTTTGATCAAGAAAGGATGCTGTACTTTGTCACATGCTTTTTCTGCAACTATTGAGAGGATCATATGGTTCTTGTTCTTTCTTTTGTTAATGTATTGTATCACATTGATTGATTTGTGGATGTTGAACCAACCTTGCAGCCCAGGAATAAATCCCACTTGGTTGTGGTGAATAATCCTTTTAATGTACTGTTGGATAATATTGGTTAGTATTTTGGTGAGAATTTTTGCATCCATGTTCATCAGGGATATTGGTCTGTAATTCTCCTTTTTGATGGGGTCTTTGTCTGATTTTGGGATCATGGTAGTGCTGGCCTCATAAAATGAGTTTGGAAGTTTTCCTTCCATTTCTATTTTTTGGAACAGTTTCAGAAGAATAGTTATTAATTCTTTAAATGTTTGGTAGTATTCCCCTGGGAAGCCATCGGGCCCTGGGCTCTTGTTTGTTGGCAGGTGTTTGATTACTGCTTCAATTTCCTTCGTGGTTATGTGTCTGTTCAGCTTTTCTGTTCCTTCCTGGTTCAGTTTTGGTAGTTTATACCTCTCTCGGAATGCATCCATTTCTTCCAGGTTATCTAATTTGCTGGCATATAGTTGCTCATAATATGTTGTTGTAATTGTTTGTATTTCTTTGGTGTTGGTTGTGATCTCTCCTCTTTAATTCATGATTTTATTTATTTGGGTCCTTTCTCTTTTCTTTTTGATCAGTCTGGCCAGGGGTTTATCAATCTTATTCATTCTTTCAAAGAACCAGCTCCTGGTTTCTTGATCTGTTCTACTGTTCTTTTGGTTTCTATTTCATTGATTTCTGCTCTGATCTTTATTATTTCTCCTCTCCTGCTGGGTTTAGGCTTGATTTGCTGTTCTTTCTCCAGCTCCTTTAGGTATAGGGTTAGGTTGTGTATTTGAGACCATTCTTGTTTCTTGAGAAAGGCTTGTATTGCTATATAACTTTCCTCTTGTATTGCTAAATACTTTCTGCCTTTGCTGCATCCCAATGATTTTGAACAGTTGTGTTTTCGTTTTTATTTGTTTCCATGAATTTTTTCAATTCTTTAATTTCCTGGTTGACCCATTCATTCTTTAGTAGGATGCTCTTTAGCCTCCATGTATTTGAGTTCTTTCCAACTCTCCTCTTGTGACTGCGTTCTAGTTTCAAAGCATTGTGGTCTGAAAATATGCAGGGAATGATCCCAGTCATTTGGTACTGGTTGAGACCTGATTTGTGACCTAGGATGTGATCTATTCTGGAGAATGTTCATGGGCACTAGAGAAGAATGTGTATTCTGTTGCTTTGGAATGGAATGTTCTGAATATATCTGTGAAGTCCATTTGGTCCAGTATGCCATTTAAAGCCTTTATTTCCTTGTTGATCTTTTGCTTAGATGATCTGTATATTTCATTGAGGGAGGTGTTAAACTCCCCTACTATTATTGTATTGTTGTCGGTGTGTCTTTGATTTTGTTATTAATTGGCTTATATAATTGGCTGCTTCCATGTTAGGGGCATAGATATTTACAACTGTTAGATCTTCTAGTTGGATAGACCCTTTAAGTATGATATAGTGTCCTTCCTCATCTCTTATTATAATAAGTCTTTGGTTTAAAATCTAATTTGTCTGATATAAGGATTGCCACCCCAACTTTCTTTTGATGTCCATTAGCATGGTAAATGGTTTTCCATCCCCTCACTTTGAATCTGAAGGTATCTTTGGGTCTAAAATGAGTCTCTTTGTGGCAGCATGTCGATGGATCTTGTTTTTTTATCCAATCTGATACCCTTTGTCTTTTGATTGGGGCATTTAGCCCATTTACATTCAGGGTAACTATTGAAAGATATAAATTCAGTGCCATTGTATTGCCTGTAAGGTGACTGTTACTGTATATTGTCTCTGTTCCCTTCTGGTCTATGTTACTTTTAGGCTTTCTCTTTGCTTAGAGGACCCCTTTCAATATTTCTTGTAGGGCTGGTTTGGTGTTTGCATATTCCTTTAGTTTTTGTTTGTCCTGGCAGCTTTTTATCTCTCCTTCTATTTTCAATGACAACCTAGGTGGATATAGTGTCTTGGCTGCATATTTTTCTCATTTAGTGCTCTGAGTATATCATGCCAGTCCTTTCTGGCCTGCCTTGTCTCTGTGGATAGGTCTGTTGCCAATCTAATGTTTTTGCCATTGTAGGTTTCAGACCTCCTGTCCTGAGCTGCTTTCAGGATTTTCTCTTTGCCTCTGAGTTTTTAAGTTTTACTATTAGATGTCAGGTTGTTGACCTATTTTTATTGATTTTGAGGGGGGTTCTTTGTGCCTCCTGGATTTTGAGGCCTGTTTCCTTCCCCAAATTAGGGACGTTCTCTGCTATAGTTTGCTCCAGTGTAGCTTCTGCTCCTCTCTGTCTGTCTGCTTCTTCTGGGATCCCAATTATTCTAATGTTGTTTTGTCTTATGGTATCACTTATCTCTCAAATTCTGCCCTCGTGGTCCAGTAGTTGTTTATGTCTCTTTTTCTCAGCTTCTTTATTCTCCATCATTTTGTCTTCTCTATCACTAATTCTCTCTTCTGCCTCAGTTATCCTAGCAATTAGAGCCTCCATTTTTGATTGCACCTCATTAATAGCCTTTTTGATTTCTAGTTGGTTAGATTTTAATTCTTCTATTTCTCCAGAAAGGGTTTCTCTAGTATCTTCCATGCTTTTCTCAAGTCCAGCTAGTATCTTTATAACCATCATTCTGAATTCTAGTTCTAACATCTTATTAATGTCTGTATTGATTAGGTCCCTGGCAGTCAGTACTGCCTCTTGTTCTTTTTTTTTTTTTTTTTTTTGAGGTGAGTTTTTCCATCTTGTCATTTTGTCCAGAGGAGAGTAGATGAATGAGAGAATAAAATGCTAACAGGGTAACAACAACCCCAGAAAAATATACAGTAAACAAATCAGAAGAGACCTGAGACCAGGGGAAAAGAAAGGGAAAGAAAGAAAAAAAAAAAAAAAAAGAAAAGAAAAAAAAGAAGAAGAAAAAAAAAGAATATGATCAAATATGATCAGGCTGGTGAATAGATCAGTCCCACACAGTAGAGTTTGGGCATATTTTGGTCTGTTAGAAGAAGCTGCCTCCCAAAATTTTAAAGAAAGAAAAACTTCTATATGTACAAAAATAAGGGTAAATATGATGAAGGGATGGAATATAATTGTAAAGATGAAAATTATAAAAGATTTTATAAAAGGAATTGATAAGAAGTTGGTTGAAAAAAGAAAGAAGAAAAATTAAAAAAAAAAGATTGGAGAGAATGTGATCAGGCAGCAGACTAGAACAAAGCCATACACTAGAGATTTAGGGTATATTTTGGTCTGGTAGAAGAAACTGTATCCCAAAATTTTAAAGAGAGAACAACTTATATACATACCAAAAATAAGGTTAACTACAATGAAGGGATGGAATATGACTCTAAAAATGAAAAATAAAAAAGATTTTTGAAAAAGGGATTGATAAGATGTTGGTTGAAAAAGGGAAAAAGAAAAATTAAAAAAAAATAGAAAAAGAAAATTAAAAAAAAAATTAACTTTGAAAGAATCAGGGGAAAAAAAGCCATGAATTCTATGTACTGTATTCCCCTAGTGCTGGTGTTCTGCAGTTCTCATTGATTGGTAAACTTGGTGTTGACTGGCTGTTCTTGCTGATCTTCTGGGTGAGGGGCCTGTTGCAGTGGTCCTCAAATGTCTTTGCCCAAGGCGGTATTGTCCCGCTCTTGCCCGGGGCCAGGCTAAGTAATCTGCTTGGGTTTGCTCTTGGGAGCTTTTGTTCCCTGCAAGCTTTCCGTGAAGCTTTGGAGGATGAGTGTGAAATCGGCGGCCTCCCAATCTCCGCCCCAGAAGAGCCGAGAACTGGGGGGACCCCACTCCTCAGTGAGCTCCCAGAGAAAAACAGTCAATCACTCCTGTCTCCCCGGTCTCTGGCCGCACTCCGTGCTCACCCGTCCTGTGACCCAGCATTTCTGTCTCTGGCACACGACCCCGTTTGGAGTCTCCAAACCCAGCAGATTCCTGTGGTGCGCTCCCGAGCCACTCCTCCCTGGAGAAGAAGGGGAGTCTCCCTGGATCTGCTGCTTGTTGGGTCCCTGCTGGAAAAGCAGTGGCCCAACTGTGCCACGGATCATGGTTTATGTCATCCCCAAGCTGAGAGCCCACTCCTCTGCTCCATCTTTGCAGCCAGCTTCCCAGCTCCGATACCTGGGAACTCTGCCGCACTCAGGCACCCCTGGTCTTTCTGTGACCCCGAGAGTCCTGAGACCACACTGTCCCAGCGAGGGTTCGACCCCCGCTTAGCCACTGGAGCAATGTCCTTCAGCAGAGCAGACTTCTAAAAGTTCCAATTTTGTGCTCCGTCTATCACTTGCTGGTAGCCAGCTGACGGAGGCTCCCTCCCCCCGCCGTCTATCTTCCCAAATATCGCCTTGGATTCATGTCTCTGCATGTCCTACCTTCCAGAAAGTGGTTGCTTTTCCGTTCAGAGTTGCTGCT
This sequence comes from Mirounga leonina, assembly GCF_011800145.1. Taxonomy (NCBI): domain Eukaryota; kingdom Metazoa; phylum Chordata; class Mammalia; order Carnivora; family Phocidae; genus Mirounga; species Mirounga leonina. The sequence goes on from NW_023270316.1 coordinate 45,806,133, forward strand.
ATTCTTTTCTTCCATCTCCTGAAGGGGCAGGGGAGGGAAGAGGAACCAGAACTGTGGGGAACTTCCTGTTGGTTTAAATATAAATTAGTGGGCGCCTGGGTGGCTCAGATGGTTAAGCGTCTGCCTTTGGCTCAGGTCATGATCCCAGGGTCCTGGGATCGAGTCCTGCATCGGGCTCCCTGCTCAGCGGGGAGCCTGCTTCTCCCTCTGCCTGTCTCTTGTGAATAAATAAAATCTTTAAAAGAAAAAAAAATTAAATTAGTAAAATTGTTTATCTTCTCAGCTTTAATATTTATATCATATAACTTATCACATCATATTATTTCATACCATATTTTAAAAGCTACCTGATACTAAACCATGATGGAATAGTGAAAAAGTGGTAATGGGTGTGGTACTAATTTAAATTGTGTTATGTTCATTGTCCATCTACATCCTTGGCAACGGCATTGATGGGTCTGCCCTCACAGGCCTGTGTGTGTTGTGTGTATGTGTGTGTGTGTGTGTGTGTGCGCGATAGAGATAGAGAGAGAGAGAAATAGAGGGAGAGAGGGTGGTAAGGATTAGGGATGATTATACACAGAAGTAGGATGTGAAACAGCTTGAGCTTAGTGAAGGAAAACTCAGCATATATCTAGTTTAAGCTATACAAGCTCAAGAGACCAGAAAATTCACCTTCAATTTTGAATATATATATATACATATTTTTTCATACATGAAATACTCTGTCAAGGGAGGAAAAGAAGTGAAGTCAAATGTCATGTATAGGTCAGTTCATATCTGATTTCCAAAAATCACATTTTGTATGCTTCTTTACTTAGAGTGTATACATGTACAATGTATTTTAACTCTTCTTAAGTGCTAATGGATTTTTTTTTTAAGTTGCTCACATTATATTCATTTAGCTGGAAAATATAAAGCAAAAGGAATTTGTTATGCATTGGGATTGATGAAACAAGGGAATTTAATAAATGTAGGGATTTTTAAATGGAATTTTTATTAAAAACTTTGAAGTCCTTATATAAGTCTTGACCTTTTCCTTGCTAGCATCTATGTTTTCTGTTAACAGTGCATATTAACTTTCATATATAAAAGATCTTGGGGGACTCCTGCTGTAGCATGACAGAGTAATTGGCACTGGGCTAGCCCATGCACTATTAAACACTGATCAAACTGGATACAATATATAACAATTATTCTAGTCATTCAATAGGAGGCAACACAGGACTGTGATCTCTGTGAGAAAAGAAACACAAAGTGAACCCCATAATCACCATTACTTTTTCTTGGGGGCTATTTCCAGATTGTAAAGCAGAAGGATGGAGCTTAATCGGAGTATGATGGTCTTGTGGAGTTTAGGGGGCAAAAATTGGAGTGCAGGGCTTCTAAATGGGTTAGAATTTGTAGAACCAAGGACCAGAGAGAAATGAGCTATGCAAAGAAATAAATCTGCCAAGGAATCATTTTAAGTTTTTCACCAAATATTAAGTTGGGAGTGTGCAGGGGAAGCTGGGGAGCTGTGAAAGTAAACATAGATGGTGGAGATCATACATTTCTGAGAACGATAGGGGCTGCAACCAGCTGGAGCCTTGCTAAACACTATGGACATTCAATGTAGATTCCTGCATGTTTATAAATTAGGAATAGGGCTACTCTAGAGTTAGAATAAGAAACAATATAGATCTATTCTAACAATCATACTGATTCAATTTCCTGCCTGAATAACACTCAACACTCTTCAATGAAAGATTAAGAAAAAAACTTGCTTTCAATAACATAGCATCCATAATGTTTTGCTTGAAGTAAAATATCACTACATAGGCATAGAAACAAGAAATTGTGTGATTCATAACCAGGGGTAAAAATAGTAGTAGAGACAGGCCCAGAGATGAAGAGATATTGGAATTAGTAGGCAGAGTGTTCAAAACAGTTATTTAAATATGTCTAAGAATTTAAAGGAAAGAATGAACATGATGAGTAAAGAGATGGGAAATCCCAGTAGAGAAATAGAAACTTTAAAAAATGAAAAATTAGAACTCAAAAACACAATAACTGAAATGAAAAACTGATAATTTATACCTGATAAATATTAAAAAGTTTTGCTCTTGAAAAGACTAAGACTGAAAATATTTATGATACATATATAGGACATTGGACTTCAGACTATGTAAAGAACCTTTAAAAATCAATTTAAAAAATTTCAAACCCATTTTTAAATAAATGGACAAAAGACCTGAACAGACATATATGAAGGAATATAAACAAATAGCACATGAAAAAATATTCAATATCATTAGTCATTAGACTTATTAAAATTGAAATCAGTAATTTAACATAATTTTAAAAGGTTGACATGAGTAAATATTAACAAGTATTCAAGCAGTTGGAACAGTGACTCATTAGGGATTGGTATGTAAAAATAATACAGCTAATTTGGAAAACTATTTGGCAGTTTTTAAAAAATTTAAATTCAATTAATTAACATATAATGTATTATTTGTTTCAGGGGTACAGGTCTGTGATTCATCAGTCTTACATAATACCCAGTGCTCATTACCACACATACCCTCCCCAATGTACATCACCCAGTTATTCCTCCACCCCTCTCCCCTCTAGCAACCCTCAATCTGTTTCTAATGTTCAGCTAACCTTGCATTTCTTCTGTAAACCAACTTGATCATGATAAATGTTCCTTTTTACCAGTTGCTTGATTCTATTTGCCAATACTTTTGAAAGATTTTGCATCTGAATTCAAAATGAGATTGGACTATATTTTATTTACTCTTCTTATACTCTCCTTTTTTTGGTTTTGATATCAAAACTACTTCTCTGGAAGTCTGTAGGATTTAAATGAGTTTTTCATTAAACTTGCCAGTAAAGTGAGCTGGGCCTGTAGTTTGTTTTAGAGAAAGCTTTATGTTACTGGTTCAGTTTCATTATTTTTATCTCAGTTTATTATTTCTTTTGGCAAATTTCTATGTTGTATTTTTCAAGGAATTTTCTAGCACAGTTTTTACGGAATTCCAAATTTATTGAAATAAAGTTGTTTGTAACATACACTTAGTATCTTTTTAATATCTGTAAGATCTTATTTATGCCCACCCTCCTATTTTATTCCTGATATGAATTATCTCTTCTTTATTATTTTTTTTATCAATCTTCTCAAATGTATATTTTCACATGATATTAGTCTTCAAATTTAGCTCTGTTTGTCTTTTATATTATGTTTATTATTTTATTTCATCATCACCAATGTTTGCTCTTTTTCTTTAATATTTCATTCTTTCTGCCCTTTTTTTTCTGTTCTTTCCATAATTTCCTGAGATGGATGCTGAAATCATTACATTTAAGCCATTCATCATTCTTCTTCTTCTTTTTTTAAAAAATATTATTTATTTATTTATTTGAAAGAGAGAGAGAATGAGAGAGAGAGCACATGGGAGGGGGGAGGGTCCGAGGGAGAAGCAGACTCCCTGCCGAGCAGGGAGCCCGATGTGGGACTTGATCCAGGGACTCCAGGATCATGACCTGAGCTGAAGGCAGTCGCTTAACCAACTGAGCCACCCAGGCGCCCCATCATTCTTTTTTTAAATGTATGTATTTATTTTCTTTTCTTTGCCATATTTCAAAATTTGATATGTTATATTTTTATTGTCAGCTCAGTATATTTTTAAATTTCTCTCTTGATTTCCTTTTGACATTTGTTTTCATAATGTCCAAACATACAGGGATTTTCTAATTATATTTTGATTGTTGATGTCAAACAGCATATACCTTATGATTACTTTTGTGTTTACTGATGTTTGCTTTATGGCATGGTATATGGTTCAACTTTTATAATTGTTCTACTTATTCTTAGAAGAATTTAACTTGTAGTGTTGGGTGCTCTGATACACATCATATCAACTTTTTTCCTCTCTTTCTTGAGTTTACATGTGCTACCACTGACTGTACATTTGGCTTTTACTCCTTGTAGTCCTGTTATTTTATAAATTTATACATTTTAAGTCACATTACTGATTACATACATATTTTAAATTGAGGTTTCTTGGTGATTCTTTTGTCATTATTATGTCCTTTATGTTTAATGTAGCAATTGATACATTTGTCATGTATTCTAATTCTTTATCTCTTTGAATTCTTAGATTCATTGTTTTATATGGTCAGTATTTATCTAGAGATCCTATTATTTTACCTCTTTTTTTTTTTTTTTAAGATTTTGTTTATTTATTTGACACAGAGGGAGAGATCACAAGTAGACAGACAGGCAAGTAGGCAGGCAGGCAAGGGGAGAGGGAGAAGCAGGCTCCCTGCTGAGCACGGAACCTGATGTGGGGCTCGATCCTAGGATGCTGGGATCATGACCTGAGCCGAAGGCAGACACCCAACTGACTGAGCCACCCAGGCCCCCTTTATTTTACTTCTTTATTTGCTCATCATTTCTTCTTGTATCTCAGCCTCTTTTTTTGCACCAGTTTTGTTTTGTCTGATGCAAACTCCTTATTTGCTTTCCTTTAGACATCCCCTTTGCTGAATAATAGTCAGGACTTTATGATAACCATCAGGACTTCTTTATATTTCAGGGGCCAACCTAAGTGAAACAAAACATAAAAGCTGTGCAGGATCACTGAATACCTATAATGTATTAGGTGTCATGGCAACAGTTAGGGATAGCACAATGAACAATAAAATCAATGAACTTTAAAACAGTAAGTGAGAGGTCAAGACAATAAAAATATAAGCAACATAATTGTGATAATTGCTATGAAGGATAAAATAAACTGTGTGAAAGAATAAAGCAGGAGGGGTGTTAGGATCTACTTTAGAGAGAATAGTTAGGAAAGGCATCTCAGAGGACTTGACTGAGCTCTGGTTGAAGAGGAGTTATGCCGGCTAAAAGTAGAAGATAAAGTATTCTAGATAAAGGATGGAGCTTGTTTAGGCTCTTAGATGACTTGTTTTGGGAGAAAAGGGAAGCTAGGGTGGTTGAAATGTAGTGAGCAAAGAAAAAGTGAAGTTTGATAAGATAGGCAAGGGGTCAGATCATGGAGGGCTTCCTAGGTCTTGACAATGAGTTTGACTTATATTTGTAATGTTTTGGGAAGCAGGTGGAGGATTGAAATAGGAAATTGACATAAAGTTCACTATATTTTTTTAAATATCACTGTTGCTATTATACAGAGTAAGAATTGGTGGAAGGCGGACATGGAAGTTGGAAGATAGGATTAATGATGTCTTTGAACAGATTGGTGGCAGTAGAAATGGAGATAATTGGACCAATTTTAACTGTACTTTGGAGCTAGAATGGATAGAATTTACCGATGATGTTGATGCATCATAGTTTATTATTATTACTATTTTGCTAGGGACACTGGGGTAAAATGTGGTATTGTTAATTAATTGAGCCAGATTAAGGGAAAATGTACAGTAAATGAGAAATTTGGGGAAATTTAATATTCCCTCTTGGATGGGTTAAGCTTGGTGGAATGTTTAAGTCAAGAAGTCATTTGAGCATTTGGATGTAGAAATCTGGATCTCAGAGGAGCCCTGGGCTGAACATAAAAATTAAAGTGTCATCAGCATTTAGTGTTTTTAAAGCTCTGAAAGTGGATGAGATTACCTTGGGGGAAAGTATGGTGAAAGAATAAAGAGCTAAGACTGAGTCCTGAGGAATTTTAATATCTAAATGTTGGGTGCAGGATATAGCCAGGCGAGGGAAAGAGGAGGAACTCAAGGTGCCACAGAAGTCAAAGACTTGAGAGTTCCAAAAAGAAGAGTAAAGTTTTTTCCCATATTGGAGGAGTGTTCACTAATTTAATCTTACAAATGGAAAAATGGAACGCCTTCTTTCTTGACTAGTTTAGCCTCAAATCCGTAACAGTGTTTACTGTGATCTTTGGCTTTCTTAAACCTCTGCTCAGATGATTTGGCTGTTGCCCTTACTGAAGACATTTTGAAGGCAAAAAAGATGATTTTTGGACTCCAAGATAAAATAGGCCATTATAGTTTGAAATAAGTAATAAAACATTAATCAAAAGTCTATTCAGAAATTGCTTGAAAAAAAAAAAAACGGAAACATTTCTTGTAGTTTTTCTCTGAAAGTCAGCAAGAGAATTATGCTGGGTTACATGAAGTTATAGGGAAAAGATAAATTTGCTTTGGATTTCTCCATGCCCTTGTTGATCATAGTTAGATCAACTTTGGTGATGGTTATCTTTAAATGAATATTGTCAGGAATACCACGGGTTTCAGCTTACACAGAAACTGCTAGAAGGCTGATTGCAGTTAAGTAGTGAACATCTCCTATTAGGCTTTTATAAAACCTCACCACTGATCAGAAATGCCAATGCGTAGGGGAAAAAAATGTCTATTGTTGGTCAGAGTTGTAATTAAAAACTATACTTTGTTTTCAATCCAATTTTGAAAAGAATACAGGAGAAAAAGCAAGATGTAAATTTTACAATGCCTTGGCAATGTATCCATTTCTCAGTTGAATAAAGAAGCTTATATGCAGAAAATCTTGTAGGAATAAAGCATGTAAAATAATAAAAAGCTTCCAGTGCTTAATTCCAATCTTCTCCACAGCAACTGGAGCTGCTGATAAGACACCTACTTGGAGTAATGATGCATAATGTGAAAAGGCAATAACCCAGACCTCGTAAGTACGGACGAATGCCATCTTTTTAAAGAAAATGGTTGCAAATGTGAAATGCAATGTGCTGAGCCATTTTCAAAGATACTTTCATAAACACGGCAAAATAAGGTTTGGTTTTTCCCAACATGAAAGGAAGAACAAGGGATGTAACTATTATAGGGGCATCCGGTATTTGTCCATGTTGTATCATATAAATGTTTACGTACTGTCGATTCATTATTAGTGGCAGTTTTAATGGGAATATAAATATTATAAAGTGTGTTTACTACAGATAAATCATAGGGGTGCTGAAGGAATTTGCAGTACCAAAGCTCATTTTGGATAATTACAGTGCCCCTGAAGAATGTGTTTATGTATTACAAAGACAGAGATTGTTGAGGAAACTGTTTCGGAGTTAGTGACATTCTGAAAAGAGTAGAGGCTGATACTGTTTGGGACTAGTTTAGGAATGTGTGAGAACATTAATGAAAAAAGATTTTGTGAGTTGGAAAGAGGAAAACCACAGTAATTTCAGTTGCTGGGCTAACCTTACTCCGTCAAATTTCATGCAGATGACTTAGTCTAACTACAGAAATAACATAAGAAATGATTGGTTAAGATTATGCTGGCAGTAAAGATACTAATACTTTATTGCACATTGAATTCTAGCTTACATTTTATGCAGATGTAAATTAGACTGCAATGTTGTTTATCCTAGTTTTATGAAGGCTATTTTCATGACAGTATTAAAGGTTATTATTGGTTTACCTCCCACTTCCTATTTTATTCGAATAAGGTGATCTTTAGCTTCCTTATTTTCCCTGAAATTCATAAGACACAGTAAACTTTAAATACAGTGAGTTAAAGAGAATTAAACAGTTGTGTCCTAGGCTTTGGAGGGTCATGTTATAATGAAATTAAGATTTCCCCCCTTCAGGTATTGTTTATTTGTAAACTAGTCTGGCTTGGTCTTATAAATGTTCTGATTAGATTAATTTCCTGTGAAACATAATTTTTTTTTTCCTTTTTGACAAGCTGGTCAGAATCTGCCAGTTTGGCGATTGTTTAAGAAAAATGCAGCACAGAAGAAAAAAAAAAATGCAGCAAAGTGAAATGAGCATAAAATTAGATTTAGCTGAGATTGAGGTATCTATATTGTCATTTAAAAGGGTATTCCACAGCCATTAAGTGAGTTTTGTGTTTAGGTTTGGAGAGTGAGTAGCAGCTGGATTGAGAGAAACAATGGGCTTTTCTCCTCTGGCTGCTTCCCCCATAGCTGTCTGCTTTCTGGAATGAGTCCTTTGCCCGTGCTGTGTAGTGTACTGTTCTGTGGTTTGGCTTTCAGGGTTCCATGCATTAGTGCATTCACATGTGTGCACTGGTGCAAACAGATCAAATAGAGTCCCTAATAAAGAGTGTTACTTGAATAAATTTGTTATTTATGTTACTTGCCTCAAAGCGTTAGTGTTCTCTCAATATCAGTCTCTCCTCAGGGAAAGAATTTAATCAGCTCTACCTGGCAAAAATATTCACATCCTTTACTGGTAATATTTCCTGGCTTTCTGACTTCAGTGGAAACTTGGGAAGCCCCGTATAGTTCAGATGTAATAACAGATGTTTTGGTTCTTCTTATCACATTCAAATTTGGTTTACTTAGTATGGCTTCAAAGCTCTTGGTGGTATCTGAAGTACAAATTCATTTCGCTACTCATCCTCTACATTCCATTCTTTAAAAAATGAGTGTCAAGAATAATGCTCATTTTTTTAAGTAGAGAGGCTCCGAGGTCTTAGTGTTTTCACACCTATTCCAGTTCTCTTCATAGTCAAATATGATACCATTTTGGTTTCAAATGTTAACACGGGTTAGTTAAGTGTTTAGAACTGAACTTTTATGTTTCATTAGTGTATAGATGAATGCCAGCTAACTTGTTTAGGGAAATAGTCCTTTTTTTTTTTTTTGGTGGAGAAATAGTTCTTAAAAGCAAGTCAGATTTCTCCACTGGTTATCATTACAAACTGGATTTGCATTTGCTTAGAGAAACAAAAAAATTGAGACTGTGTTGAAAACCTTGGATGGAGATAGAGGATTGCAAAAGTATATGCCGAACACTGTAGTATAGCAGCAGTGTTGGGACTTTTCAGAATTTATCCAGATTATTCTTTCTTTTCAGTACTCTTCTTAATCTAAGAACATTCAAATGTTTATCCAAATTTTTCTTTCTTTTCAGTACTCTTCTTACTCTAAGAACATTTCACCATGGTAAACAAATCTTATAAATTGAGGGAATTTTTATGATGCTTACGTACTCACCCTATGTGTACATATATCTAGGATAATTTTCTTTCATTTTCTCCCAGCACCCAGTTGTTCACTCTTGTGTTTATTATAGATGATTAGGTAAATTTAGAAGGATTTATACATCAGCAATCAAAACTCCAGGATAAACCTGTGGCCAACTGGTAGCAGGATCCCATTAGTGTAAGAATTCAAAATCCATACTTTGGAGCTTCCAGGTTGGTGAACAAGAACGCATATATGTGTTGAGAGGGTGGTGCATCCCAGACACCATGGTGGTTGAAGCTCCTGTGCTCAGGACCCTTCCAGACTTTGTCCCATGAACCTCTTCATCTGGCTGTTCATTTGTAACCTTTAATATCCTTTGTAATAAACCAGTAATCTATTCTACTTTGCCCAGGAAAGGAGATTAGGAGACCAGGCGATGCAGTAGCAAACGTTGAGTTGTCTTAGGTGGAGGGAAGAGATTTCATAGAGTGCAGGACTATAAACAAATGGAGAGCTAAGACATAGCCTGGTGACCTTGACTAGCATGTATAGCAATAGCAGACAACATTCCTGGACAAACAACAGCTATTATAAAGATGATTGATCACGAAGAAAGAGGGAGCCTGGGAACTTGATGACATTCTTGAACAGTGGTGCTAGCCCTGGAAGATTTACCTCAGCTCCTCTTATTAAATGAAATATATCAACTCCCTTCTGTTTTACCCACTAGAGTAGAATTTTGTGTTATAGTGAATCCAAATCTAACTTATGATGCTGGCAAATTGATATGTGTGTTAGTGTGATTACAAGCTCTTTACGTACTAACTTCTAAAATTCTCACAATGATCTTATGAGATAGATTAGAGTTTCTCAAGGTGTGGCGCCTGGACCAACAGCATCAGCATCACCTGGAAGCTTGTTAGAAATGCACATTTTGGGGCCTGACCTCAGAAGTCCTGAATCAGAAACTCTGGGGATGGGGACTCAGCAGTCTTTGTTTTAATAAGATCTCCAGGCAATTCTGATGTATGCTGAAGTTTGACAACCACTGAGATAGGGTATTGCATCTGTCCCCATTTTACAGATAAGTAGACTAGTTGAATTTAAGTCCTTTCCCAATGTTATATAACTAGCAAGACTGACTCCTAAGTCTGTATGTGTAACCACTACCTTATACCCCTGATACCCATCATGTGTTAAGAACTTCTGCTGTAGGGAAGTGGTCTTCAAATTTTGAAAACATACTCTTTTGAAAAATTATGTAACTCCTTGTACATTTTTAAATTGACATCTAAAAATTTCATATCACAAGGTTAAACAATTACAAAGAATATGATTTCTAATACATTGTAAATTGTGACATTTTAAAATGTGTTCCATCAGTCTTCTAAATGTATCCTATGGAATGTAAATACCATAGTGTTTTAAATTTACTATCATCCATTAAAAAAAGTTTTTCTTTCTTTCTTTTTTTTTTTTTAAGATTTTATTTATTTGCTAGAGAGAAAGAGAGAGAGAGCGAGAGTACAAGCACGGGGAGCAGCAGGCAGAGGGAGAAGCAGGCTCCCTGCTGAGCAAGGAGCCTGGTGTGGGACTCTATCCCAGGACCCTGGGATCATGACCTGAGCCGAAGGCAGCTGCTTAACTGACTGAGCCACCCAGGCGACCCCCAAAAAAGTTTTTCTTTAATATTAAAAAAATTCTAATATAATTTCAGCCCCAGCTACTTGTGCAAACATGGATCACAGCAAATCACAAATGAGATCTGGGGATATGGATTCAGAAAGACCACTTACTGCCTTTTGTTGATTGTATCATTTGGCAAGTTATTTTACTATATAAACCTCTGTGTCCTCCTCTATAAAATGATCATATTAATATTTACTTTTCAGGGCGTTGTGAGGATCCAATGAGATGTAAAATACCCAGTGCAGACTCTGGCACTTATAGGTGCTTAGTTTCCTAAGTATATCTTTTTTTTTTTTTTTTAATTAACTGTCATGATTGACTTGATTGCTTTCTATCTCCCCCTGCTTCTTTTACTTCTGTTCTTCATGAGTTTTCCTTCACCTGATCTTGGAGGAACTCATCTTGAATTTGACCTCCTTCTGCCCAGGTTCATAAGACTGGGTATTGGACTTAACTGGTGTTGGGGCTGGTTGCAGTACCTGCTAAGTTAGGAGGAGTTGTAGGTCCACCTAGCATCACATATTCCACCAGTGCAATGACACCTTCTATCAAATGGCTGTTTTCTCCTATTACAACTGCACGAAACCCAGACACATGAAACCCAGACACTGTCTATTCAGAGGGTGCCAGAAGTGTGTGAGGGTGAGTGAGCAGAGAGGGATCAACACTCACAAGGAGCCAACAATATGCCCTGACCTGACATCCGTTATTTTATGTAATCCTTACAGTATTCCTAAAAGGGGGATATGATGCTGTCCCTTATAATTCAAATAATATAAATATTCTGCCTGCATCCATGCAGCTAATATGTCAGAACTGGAATAAGATATTCTGATTTAAAGTCCAAGAACTGCCTGCTACACCACACAGAGATTGGTCTCAGAAAGCTATAACTTCAAAACTGATAGATGTATTCTAGAGGGGAATGAGCTCTGAAGACAACTCCAGCTGTAAAGATGCTAAATAAGCTGTGGACCTCCTGGCTCCACTTCTGTCCACTCCTTAATTCTCACTGGGTTTATTGCCTGATTTATCCCATATATTCTATAAATCCCCACCAAATTGGTCTTGTCGAGCATCTGGTCCTTTCTATGCTTCTGATTCTTCTTTCCTTCAATCATCAGGCTCTTGCATTTTGCCCACCATTTTCTGGACTTCAAACACTTAATGAAGACCAGATTTTGCTTTGACTCAGTAACCTCAGATTCTACTCCACATAGTGGAGATGGGAAATGTCAATTCTATGGACTTGACTTTAGGATAAGCTTTTAAAAATAAATTCAAAACAAAGGATTCCCAGGCATTCCAAAAATTACATATGTTGAAATGTCATTTCACTAATTATATAATATTTAACTGTCTCCTTATGATTAATGATAAGCTAAGTACTACTGGTTAGCTGAGCCTTGCTTTTGAAAAATTCTCTTTTAAATTAATGGTGACTAGTTTACTTGATTCAGTCTTTCCCTTGATTTTTAGCTATTTGTGCATTCACACTTCCAAGATTAAGTAATTTTAATAGTCATTATGGTTATTATATAGTCATTCTGTCGTTAAACTTTTCATATCATGTGTATTGCTCTTCATTTCCAGATCAAGTTGTCTTCTGAGTCTGGTATAGTCTGAAGAATTACTCCTTAGAATGAAGCTTTATAGAGCAAACTTTTTGCCAAGCTTCTAAAATGTCCTTTTAGGCTTCTAAAACGCCTGAGCGGCTCAGTCGTTAAGTGTCTGCCGTTGGCTTGGGTCGTGATCCCAGTGTCCTGGGATCGAGCCCCGCATGGGGCTCCATCCCAGTG